>NC_067451.1:27428750-27755000 GCF_025434085.1 Hippocampus zosterae
CCACAAAACGCCCACTAGTTCACTAGTAAGATCATTTTGAGGCTTACTAGTGAACATGTAAGCCACAAAACGCTCACTAGTTCACTCGTACGGTCATTTCGACGCTTACTAGTGAACTTGTAAGCCACAAAACGCTCATTAGTTCACTAGTAAGGTCATTTTGATGCTTACTAGTGAACATGTAAGCCACAAAACGCCCACTAGTTCACACGTAAGGTCATTTTGAGGTTTACTAGTTGACATGTAAGGCCATAAATGTGCCCACTAGTTCACTAGTAAGATCATTTTGAGGCTTACTAGTTGACATGTAAGCCGCAAAACGGCCAGTAGTTCACTAGTAAGATCATTTTGAGGCTTACTAGTTGACATGTAAGCCGCAAAACGCCAATTAGTTCACTAGTAAGATCATTTCGACGCTTACGAGTGAACATGTAAGGCCGTAAATGTGCCCACTAGTTCACTAGTAAGATCATTTTGACGCTTACTAGTGAACATGTAAGGCCGTAAATGTGCCCACTAGTTCACTAGTAAGATCATTTTGACGCTTACTAGTGAACATGTCAGCCACAAAACGCTCACTAGTTCACTAGTAAGGTCATTTTGACGCTTACTAGTGAACATGTCAGCCACAAAACGCTCACTAGTTCACTAGTAAGGTCATTTTGACGCTTACTAGTGAACATGTAAGCCACAAAACGCTCACTAGTTCACTAGTAAGATCATTTCGATGCTTACTAGTGAACATGTAAGGCCATAAATGTGCCCACTAGTTCTAAAATCATTTTGACGCTTACTAGTAAACATGTAAGCCACAAAACGCCCACTAGTTCACTAGTAAGATCATTTTGACGCTTACTAGTGAACATGTAAGCCACAAAACGCCCACTAGTTCACTAGTAAGATCATTTTGAGGCTTACTAGTGAACATGTAAGCCGCAAAACAACCATTAGTTCACTCGTAAGGTCATTTTGACGCTTACTAGTGAACATGTAAGGCCATAAATGTGCCCACTAGTTCACTAGTAAGATCATTTTGAGGCTTACTACTAAACATGTAAGCCACAAAACGCCCACTAGTTCACTAGTAAGGTCATTTTGACGCTTACTAGTGAACATGTCAGCCACAAAACGCTCACTAGTTCACTAGTAAGGTCATTTTGACGCTTACTAGTGAACATGTAAGCCACGAAACGCTCACTAGTTCACTAGTAAGATCATTTCGATGCTTACTAGTGAACATGTAAGGCCATAAATGTGCCCACTAGTTCTAAAATCATTTTGACGCTTACTAGTGAACATGTAAGGCCATAAATGTGCCCACTAGTTCACTAGTAAGATCATTTTGAGGCTTACTAGTGAACATATAAGCCACAAAACGCCCACTAGTTCACAAGTAAGATCATTTTGAGGCTTACTAGTGAACATGTAAGCCGCAAAACAACCACTAGTTCATTCGTAAGGTCATTTTGACGCTTACTAGTGAACATGTAAGGCCATAAATGTGCCCACTAGTTCACTAGTAAGATCATTTTGAGGCTTACTAGTAAACATGTAAGCCACAAAACGCCCACTAGTTCACTAGTAAGATCATTTTGACGCTTACTAGTGAACATGTAAGCCACAAAACGCGCACTAGTTCACTAGTAAGATCATTTTGAGGCTTACTAGTGAACATGTAAGCCGCAAAACAACCATTAGTTCACTCGTAAGGTCATTTTGACGCTTACTAGTGAACATGTAAGGCCATAAATGTGCCCACTAGTTCACTAGTAAGATCATTTTGAGGCTTACTACTAAACATGTAAGCCACAAAACGCCCACTAGTTCACTAGTAAGATCATTTTGACGCTTACTAGTGAACATGTAAGCCACAAAACTCTCACTAGTTCACAAGTAAGATCATTTTGAGGCTTACTAGTTGACATGTAAGCCGCAAAACAACCACTAGTTCACTCATAAGGTCATTTTGACGCTTACTAGTGAACATGTAAGGCAATAAATGTGCCCACTAATTCACTAGTAAGATCATTTTGACGCTTACTAGTGAACATGTAAGCCACAAAACGCTCACTAGTTCACTAGTAAGGTCATTTTGATGCTTACTAGTGAACATGTAAGCCACAAAACGCTTACCAGTTCACTAGTAAGGTCATTTTGACGCTTATTAGTGAACATGTAAGCCACAAAACGCCCACTAGTTCACTAGTAAGATCATTTTGACGCTTACTAGTCAACATGTAAGGCCATCAATGTGCCCACTAGTTCACGAGTAAGATAATTTTGACGCTTACTAGTGAACATGTAAGCCACAAAGCGCTCACTAGTTTACTAGTAAGGTCATTTTGTCGCTTACTAGTGAACATGTAAGCCAGAAAACGCTCACTAGTTCACAAGTAAGGTCATTTTGACACTTACTAGTGAAACATGTAAGCCACAAAACGCTCACTAGTTCACTAGTAAGGTCATTTTGACGCCTACTAGTGAACATGTAAGCCACAAAACGCCCACTAGTTCACTAGTACGATCATTTTGACGCTTACTAGTCAACATGTAAGGCCATAAATGTGCCCACTAGTTCACTAGTAAGATAATTTTGAGGCTTACTAGTGAACATGTAAGCCACAAAACGCCCACTAGTTCACTAGTAAGATCATTTTGAGGCTTACTAGTGAACATGAAAGCCACAAAAAGCCCACTAGTTCACTAGTAAGATCATCTTGAGGCTTACTAGTTGACATGTAAGCCGCAAAACGCCAACTAGTTCACTCGTAAAATCATTTTGACGCTTACTAGTGAACATGTAAGGCCATAAATGTGCCCACTAGTTCACTAGTAAGATCATTTTGAGGCTTACTAGTGAACATGTAAGCCACAAAACGCCCACTAGTTCACTAGTAAGATCATTTTGAGGCTTACTAGTGAACATGTAAGCCACAAAACGCTCACTAGTTCACTCGTAAGGTCATTTTGACGCTTACTAGTAAACATGTAAGGCCATAAATGTGCCCACTAGTTCACTAGTAAGATCATTTTGAGGCTTACTAGTTGACATGTAAGCAACAAAACGCCCACTAGTTCACTAGTAAGATCATTTCGACGCTTACTAGTGAACATGTCAGCCACAAAACGCTCACTAGTTCACTAGTAAGGTCATTTTGACGCTTACTAGTGAACATGTCAGCCACAAAACGCTCACTAGTTCACTAGTAAGGTCATTTTGACGCTTACTAGTGAACATGTAAGCCACAAAACGCTCACTAGTTTACTAGTAAAGTCATTTTGACGCTTACTAGTGAACATGTAAGCCACAAAACGCTCACTAGTTCACTAGTAAGGTCATTTTGATGCTTACTAGTGAACATGTAAGCCACAAAACGCTTACGAGTTCACTAGTAAGGTCATTTTGACGCTTATTAGTGAACATGTAAGCCACAAAACGCCCACTAGTTCACTAGTAAGATCATTTTGAGGCTTACTAGTGAACATGTAAGCCGCAAAACAACCATTAGTTCACTCGTAAGGTAATTTTGACGCTTACTAGTGAACATGTAAGGCCATAAATGTGCCCACTAGTTCACTAGTAAGATCATTTTGACGCTTACTAGTGAACATGTAAGGCCGTAAATGTGCCCACTAGTTCACTAGTAAGATCATTTTGACGCTTACTAGTGAACATGTCAGCCACAAAACGCTCACTAGTTCACTAGTAAGGTCATTTTGACGCTTACTAGTGAACATGTCAGCCACAAAACGCTCACTAGTTCACTAGTAAGGTCATTTTGACGCTTACTAGTGAACATGTAAGCCACAAAACGCTCACTAGTTCACTAGTAAGATCATTTCGATGCTTACTAGTGAACATGTAAGGCCGTAAATGTGCCCACTAGTTCACTAGTAAGATCATTTTGACGCTTACTAGTGAACATGTCAGCCACAAAACGCTCACTAGTTCACTAGTAAGGTCATTTTGACGCTTACTAGTGAACATGTCAGCCACAAAACGCTCACTAGTTCACTAGTAAGGTCATTTTGACGCTTACTAGTGAACATGTAAGCCACAAAACGCTCACTAGTTCACAAGTAAGATCATTTTGAGGCTTACTAGTTGACATGTAAGCCGCAAAACTCCCACTAGTTCACTCGTAAGGTCATTTTGACGCTTACTAGTAAACATGTAAGGCCATAAATGTGCCCACTAGTTCACTAGTAAGATCTTTTTGAGGCTTACTAGTTAACATGTAAGCCACAAAACGCCCACTAGTTCACTAGTAAGATCATTTTGAGGCTTACTCGTGAACATGTAAGCCACAAAACGCCCACTAGTTCACTAGTAAGATCATTTTGACGCTTACTAGTGAATATGTAAGCCACACAACGCTCACTAGTTCACTAGTAAGGTCATTTTGACGCTTACTAGTGAACATGTAAGCCACAAAACGCTCACTAGTCCACTAGTAAGGTCATTTTGACCCTTACTAGTAAACATGTAAGGCCATAAATGTGCCCACTAGTTCACTAGTAAGATCTTTTTGAGGCTTACTCGTGAACATGTAAGCCACAAAACGCCCACTAGTTCACTAGTAAGATCATTTTGACGCTTACTAGTGAATATGTAAGCCACAAAACGCTCACTAGTTCACTAGTAAGATCATTTTGAGGTTTACTAGTGAACATGTAAGCCACAAAACGCCCACTAGTTCACTAGTAAGATCATTTTGAGGCTTACTAGTTGACATGTAAGCCGCAAAACGCCCACTAGTTCACTCGTAAGGTCATTTTGACGCTTACTAGTAAACATGTAAGGCCATAAATGTGCCCACTAGTTCACTAGTAAGATCTTTTTGAGGCTTACTAGTTAACATGTAAGCCACAAAACGCCCACTAGTTCACTAGTAAGATCATTTTGAGGCTTACTCGTGAACATGTAAGCCACAAAACGCCCACTAGTTCACTAGTAAGATCATTTTGACGCTTACTAGTGAACATGTAAGCCACAAAACGCTCACTAGTTCACTAGTAAGATCATTTCGACGCTTACTAGTGAACATGTAAGGCCATAAATGTGCCCACTAGTTCTAAAATCATTTTGACGCTTACTAGTAAACATGTAAGGCCATAAATGTGCCCACTAGTTCACTAGTAAGATCATTTTGAGGCTTACTAGTGAACATGTAAGCCACAAAACTCTCACTAGTTCACAAGTAAGATCATTTTGAGGCTTACTAGTTGACATGTAAGCCGCAAAACAACCACTAGTTCACTCGTAAGGTCATTTTGACGCTTACTAGTGAACATGTAAGGCCATAAATTTGCCCACTAGTTCACTAGTAAGATCATTTTGACGCTTACTAGTGAACATGTAAGCCACAAAACGCTCACTAGTTTACTAGTAAAGTCATTTTGACGCTTACTAGTGAACATGTAAGCCACAAAACGCTCACTAGTTCACTAGTAAGGTCATTTTGACGCTTATTAGTGAATATGTAAGCCACAAAACGCCCACTAGTTCACTAGTAAGATCATTTTGACGCTTACTAGTCAACATGTAAGGCCATCAATGTGCCCACTAGTTCACTAGTAAGATCATTTTGACGCTTACTAGTGAACATGTAAGCCACAAAGCGCTCACTAGTTTACTAGTATGGTCATTTTGACGCTTACTAGTGAAACATGTAAGCCACAAAACGCTCACTAGTAAGGTCATTTTGACGCTTACTAGTGAACATGTAAGCCACAAAACGCTCACTAGTCCACTAGTAAGGTCATTTTGACACTTACTAGTGAACATGTAAGCCACAAAACGCCCACTAGTTCACTAGTACGATCGTTTTGACGCTTACTAGTCAACATGTAAGGCCATAAATGTGCCCACTAGTTCACTAGTAAGATAATTTTGAGGCTTACTAGTGAACATGTAAGCCACAAAACGCCCACTAGTTCACTAGTAAGATCATTTTGACGCTTACTAGTGAACATGTAAACCACAAAACGCTCACTAGTCCACTAGTAAGGTCATTTTGACACTTACTAGTGAACATGTAAGCCACAAAACGCCCACTAGTTCACTAGTACGATCATTTTGACGCTTACTAGTCAACATGTAAGGCCATAAATGTGCCCACTAGTTCACTAGTAAGATAATTTTGAGGCTTACTAGTGAACATGTAAGCCACAAAACGCTCACTAGTTCACTAGTAAGATCATTTTGAGGCTTACTAGTGAACATGTAAGCCACAAAACGCTCACTAGTTCACTCGTAAGGTCATTTTGACGCTTACTAGTAAACATGTAAGCCGCAAAACGGCCAGTAGTTCACTAGTAAGATCATTTTGAGGCTTACTAGTTGACATGTAAGCCGCAAAACGCCCATTAGTTCACTAGTAAGATCATTTCGACGCTTACGAGTGAACATGTAAGGCCGTAAATGTGCCCACTAGTTCACTAGTAAGATCATTTTGACGCTTACTAGTGAACATGTAAGGCCGTACATGTGCCCACTAGTTCACTAGTGAGATCATTTTGACGCTTACTAGTAAACACGTCAGCCACAAAACGCTAACTAGTTCACTAGTAAGGTCATTTTGACGCTTACTAGTGAACATGTCAGCCACAAAACGCTCACTAGTTCACTAGTAAGGTCATTTTGACGCTTACTAGTGAACATGTAAGCCACAAAACGCTCACTAGTTCACTAGTAAGATCATTTCGACGCTTAC
Source organism: Hippocampus zosterae (assembly GCF_025434085.1). Lineage (NCBI taxonomy): Eukaryota > Metazoa > Chordata > Actinopteri > Syngnathiformes > Syngnathidae > Hippocampus > Hippocampus zosterae. The sequence goes on from NC_067451.1 coordinate 27,435,467, forward strand.
TAGTGAACATGTAAGGCCATAAATGTGCCCACTAGTTCTAAAATCATTTTGACGCTTACTAGTAAACATGTAAGGCCATAAATGTGCCCACTAGTTCACTAGTAAGATCATTTTGAGGCTTACTAGTGAACATGTAAGCCACAAAACTCTCACTAGTTCACAAGTAAGATCATTTTGAGGCTTACTAGTTGACATGTAAGCCGCAAAACAACCACTAGTTCACTCGTAAGGTCATTTTGACGCTTACTAGTGAACATGTAAGGCCATAAATTTGCCCACTAGTTCACTAGTAAGATCATTTTGACGCTTACTAGTGAACATGTAAGCCACAAAACGCTCACTAGTTCACTAGTAAGATCATTTCGACGCTTACTAGTGAACATGTAAGGCCATAAATGTGCCCACTAGTTCTAAAATCATTTTGACGCTTACTAGTAAACATGTAAGGCCATAAATGTGCCCACTAGTTCACTAGTAAGATCATTTTGAGGCTTACTAGTGAACATGTAAGCCACAAAACTCTCACTAGTTCACAAGTAAGATCATTTTGAGGCTTACTAGTTGACATGTAAGCCGCAAAACAACCACTAGTTCACTCGTAAGGTCATTTTGACGCTTACTAGTGAACATGTAAGGCCATAAATTTGCCCACTAGTTCACTAGTAAGATCATTTTGACGCTTACTAGTGAACATGTAAGCCACAAAACGCTCACTAGTTTACTAGTAAAGTCATTTTGACGCTTACTAGTGAACATGTAAGCCACAAAACGCTCACTAGTTCACTAGTAAGGTCATTTTGACGCTTATTAGTGAATATGTAAGCCACAAAACGCCCACTAGTTCACTAGTAAGATCATTTTGACGCTTACTAGTCAACATGTAAGGCCATCAATGTGCCCACTAGTTCACTAGTAAGATCATTTTGACGCTTACTAGTGAACATGTAAGCCACAAAGCGCTCACTAGTTTACTAGTATGGTCATTTTGACGCTTACTAGTGAAACATGTAAGCCACAAAACGCTCACTAGTAAGGTCATTTTGACGCTTACTAGTGAACATGTAAGCCACAAAACGCTCACTAGTCCACTAGTAAGGTCATTTTGACACTTACTAGTGAACATGTAAGCCACAAAACGCCCACTAGTTCACTAGTACGATCGTTTTGACGCTTACTAGTCAACATGTAAGGCCATAAATGTGCCCACTAGTTCACTAGTAAGATAATTTTGAGGCTTACTAGTGAACATGTAAGCCACAAAACGCCCACTAGTTCACTAGTAAGATCATTTTGACGCTTACTAGTGAACATGTAAACCACAAAACGCTCACTAGTCCACTAGTAAGGTCATTTTGACACTTACTAGTGAACATGTAAGCCACAAAACGCCCACTAGTTCACTAGTACGATCATTTTGACGCTTACTAGTCAACATGTAAGGCCATAAATGTGCCCACTAGTTCACTAGTAAGATAATTTTGAGGCTTACTAGTGAACATGTAAGCCACAAAACGCTCACTAGTTCACTAGTAAGATCATTTTGAGGCTTACTAGTGAACATGTAAGCCACAAAACGCTCACTAGTTCACTCGTAAGGTCATTTTGACGCTTACTAGTAAACATGTAAGCCGCAAAACGGCCAGTAGTTCACTAGTAAGATCATTTTGAGGCTTACTAGTTGACATGTAAGCCGCAAAACGCCCATTAGTTCACTAGTAAGATCATTTCGACGCTTACGAGTGAACATGTAAGGCCGTAAATGTGCCCACTAGTTCACTAGTAAGATCATTTTGACGCTTACTAGTGAACATGTAAGGCCGTACATGTGCCCACTAGTTCACTAGTGAGATCATTTTGACGCTTACTAGTAAACACGTCAGCCACAAAACGCTAACTAGTTCACTAGTAAGGTCATTTTGACGCTTACTAGTGAACATGTCAGCCACAAAACGCTCACTAGTTCACTAGTAAGGTCATTTTGACGCTTACTAGTGAACATGTAAGCCACAAAACGCTCACTAGTTCACTAGTAAGATCATTTCGACGCTTACTAGTGAACATGTAAGGCCATAAATGTGCCCACTAGTTCTAAAATCATTTTGACGCTTACTAGTAAACATGTAAGGCCATAAATGTGCCCACTAGTTCACTAGTAAGATCATTTTGAGGCTTACTAGTGAACATGTAAGCCACAAAACTCTCACTAGTTCACAAGTAAGATCATTTTGAGGCTTACTAGTTGACATGTAAGCCGCAAAACAACCACTAGTTCACTCGTAAGGTCATTTTGACGCTTACTAGTGAACATGTAAGGCCATAAATTTGCCCACTAGTTCACTAGTAAGATCATTTTGACGCTTACTAGTGAACATGTAAGCCACAAAACGCTCACTAGTTTACTAGTAAAGTCATTTTGACGCTTACTAGTGAACATGTAAGCCACAAAACGCTCCCTAGTTCACTAGTAAGGTCATTTTGATGCTTACTAGTGAACATTTAAGCCACAAAACGCTCACCAGTTCACTAGTAAGGTCATTTTGACGCTTATTAGTGAATATGTAAGCCACAAAACGCCCACTAGTTCACTAGTAAGATCATTTTGACGCTTACTAGTCAACATGTAAGGCCATCAATGTGCCCACTAGTTCACTAGTAAGATCATTTTGACGCTTACTAGTGAACATGTAAGCCACAAAGCGCTCACTAGTTTACTAGTATGGTCATTTTGACGCTTACTAGTCAACATGTAAGGCCATCAATGTGCCCACTAGTACACTAGTAAGGTAATTTGACACTTACTAGTGAACATGTAAGCCACAAAACGCCCACTAGTTCACTAGTACGATCATTTTGACGCTTACTAGTCAACATGTAAGGCCATAAATGTGCCCACTAGTTCACTAGTAAGATAATTTTGAGGCTTACTAATGAACATGTAAGCCACAAAACGCCCACTAGTTCACTAGTAAGATCATTTTGAGGCTTACTAGTGAACATGTAAGCCACAAAACGCTCACTAGTTCACTCGTAAGGTCATTTTGACGCTTACTAGTAAACATGTAAGCCACAAAACGCCCACTAGTTCACTAGTACGATCATTTTGACGCTTACTAGTCAACATGTAAGGCCATAAATGTGCCCACGAGTTCACTAGTAAGATAATTTTGAGGCTTACTAGTGAACATGTAAGCCACAAAACGCCCACTAGTTCACTAGTAAGATCATTTTGAGGCTTACTAGTGAACATGTAAGCCACAAAACGCTCACTAGTTCACTCGTAAGGTCATTTTGACGCTTACTAGTAAACATGTAAGGCCATAAATGTGCCCACTAGTTCACTAGTAAGATCTTTTTGAGGCTTACTAGTTAACATGTAAGCCACAAAACGCCCACTAGTTCACTAGTAAGATCATTTCGACGCTTACTAGTGAACATGTCAGCCACAAAACGCTCACTAGTTCACTTGTAAGGTCATTTTGACGCTTACTAGTGAACATGTCAGCCACAAAACGCTCACTAGTTCACTAGTAAGGTCATTTTGACGCTTACTAGTGAACATGTAAGCCACAAAACGCTCACTAGTTCACAAGTAAGATCATTTTGAGGCTTACTAGTGAACATGTAAGGCCATAAATGTGCCCACTAGTTCACTAGTAAGATCTTTTTGAGGCTTACTAGTTAACATGTAAGCCACAAAACGACCACTAGTTCACTAGTAAGATCATTTTGAGGCTTACTCGTGAACATGTAAGCCACAAAACGCCCACTAGTTCACTAGTAAGATCATTTTGACGCTTACTAGTGAATATGTAAGCCACAAAACGCTCACTAGTTCACTAGTAAGGTCATTTTGAGGCTTACTAGTGAACATGTAAGGCCATAAATGTGCCCACTTGTTCACTAGTAAGATCATTTTGAGGCTTACTAGTGAACATGTAAGCCACAAAACGCCCACTAGTTCACTAGTAAGATCATTTTGAGGCTTACTAGTGAACATGTAAGCCACAAAACGCTCACTAGTTCACTAGTGAGGTCATTTTGACGCTTACTAGTGAACAGGTAAGCCACAAAACGCCCACTAGTTCACACGTAAGGTCATTTTGAGGCTTACTAGTTGACATGTAAGGCCATAAATGTGCCCACTAGTTAACTAGTAAGATCATTTTGAGGCTTACTAGTTGACATGTAAGAAACAAAACGCCCACTAGTTCACTAGTAAGATCATTTTGAGGCTTGCTAGTGAACATGTAAGCCACAAAACTTTCACTAGTTCACTAGTAAGGTCATTTTGACGCTTACTAGTGAACATGTAAGCCACAAAACGCTCACTAGTTCACTAGTAAGGTTATTTTGACGCTTACTAGTGAACATGTAAGCCACAAAACGCCCACTAGTTCACTCGTGAGGTCATTTTGAGGCTTACTAGTTGACATGTAAGCCGCAAAACGGCCAGTAGTTCACTAGTAAGATCATTTTGAGGCTTACTAGTTGACATGCAAGCCGCAAAACGCCCACTAGTTCACTAGTAAGATCATTTTGACGCTTACTAGTGAACATGTAAGGCCGTAAATGTGCCCACTAGTTCACTAGTAAGATCATTTTGAGGCTTACTAGTGAACATGTAAGCCACAAAACTTTCACTAGTTCATTAGTAAGATCATTTTGAGGCTTACTAGTTGACATGTAAGCAACAAAACGCCCACTAGTTCACTAGTAAGGTTATTTTGACGCTTACTAGTGAACATGTAAGCCACAAAACTTTCACTACTTCACTAGTAAGGTCATTTTGACGCTTACTAGTGAACATGTAAGCCACAAAACGCTCACTAGTTCACTAGTAAGGTCATTTTGAGGCTTACTAGTTGACATGTAAGCCGCAAAACGGCCAGTAGTTCACTAGTAAGATCATTTTGAGGCTTACTAGTTGACATGTAAGCCGCAAAACGCCCATTACTTCACTAGTAAGATCATTTCGACGCTTACGAGTGAACATGTAAGGCCGTAAATGTGCCCACTAGTTCACTTGTAAGATCATTTTGACGCTTACTAGTGAACATGTAAGGCCGTACATGTGCCCACTAGTTCACTAGTGAGATCATTTTGACGCTTACTAGTGAACACTTCAGCCACAAAACGCTAACTAGTTCACTAGTAAGGTTATTTTGACGCTTACTAGTGAACATGTCAGCCACAAAACGCTCACTAGTTCACTAGTAAGGTCATTTTGACGCTTACTAGTGAACATGTAAGCCACAAAACGCTCACTAGTTCACTAGTAAGATCATTTCGACGCTTACTAGTGAACATGTAAGGCCATAAATGTGCCCACTAGTTCTAAAATCATTTTGACGCTTACTAGTAAACATGTAAGGCCATAAATGTGCCCACTAGTTCACTAGTAAGATCATTTTGAGGCTTACTAGTGAACATGTAAGCCACAAAACTCTCACTAGTTCACAAGTAAGATCATTTTGAGGCTTACTAGTTGACATGTAAGCCGCAAAACAACCACTAGATCACTCGTAAGGTCATTTTTACGCTTACTAGTGAACATGTAAGGCCATAAATTTGCCCACTAGTTCACTAGTAAGATCATTTTGACGCTTACTAGTGAACATGTAAGCCACAAAACGCTCACTAGTTTACTAGTAGTCATTTTGACGCTTACTAGTGAACATGTAAGCCACAAAACGCTCACTAGTTCACTAGTAAGGTCATTTTGATGCTTACTAGTGAACATGTAAGCCACAAAACGCTCACCAGTTCACTAGTAAGGTCATTTTGACGCTTATTAGTGAATATGTAAGCCACAAAACGCCCACTAGTTCACTAGTAAGATCATTTTGACGCTTACTAGTCAACATGTAAGGCCATCAATGTGCCCACTAGTTCACTAGTAAGATCATTTTGACGCTTACTAGTGAACATGTAAGCCACAAAGCGCTCATTAGTTTACTAGTATGGTCATTTTGACGCTTACTAGTGAAACATGTAAGCCACAAAACGCTCACTAGTAAGGTCATTTTGACGCTTACTAGTGAACATGTAAGCCACAAAACGCTCACTAGTCCACTAGTAAGGTCATTTTGACACTTACTAGTGAACATGTAAGCCACAAAACGCTCACTAGTTCACTAGTAAGGTCATTTTGATGCTTACTAGTGAACATGTAAGCCACAAAACGCTCACCAGTTCACTAGTAAGGTCATTTTGACGCTTATTAGTGAATATGTAAGCCACAAAACGCCCACTAGTTCACTAGTAAGATCATTTTGACGCTTACTAGTCAACATGTAAGGCCATCAATGTGCCCACTAGTTCACTAGTAAGATCATTTTGACGCTTACTAGTGAACATGTAAGCCACAAAGCGCTCACTAGTTTACTAGTATGGTCATTTTGACGCTTACTAGTGAAACATGTAAGCCACAAAACGCTCACTAGTAAGGTCATTTTGACGCTTACTAGTGAACATGTAAGCCACAAAACGCTCACTAGTACACTAGTAAGGTCATTTGACACTTACTAGTGAACATGTAAGCCACAAAACGCCCACTAGTTCACTAGTACAATCATTTTGACGCTTACTAGTCAACATGTAAGGCCATAAATGTGCCCACTAGTTCACTAGTAAGATAATTTTGAGGCTTACTAGTGAACATGTAAGCCACAAAACGCCCACTAGTTCACTAGTAAGATCATTTTGAGGCTTACTAGTGAATATGTAAGCCACAAAACGCTCACTAGTTCACTCGTAAGGTCATTTTGACGCTTACTAGTAAACATGTAAGCCACAAAACGCCCACTAGTTCACTAGTACGATCATTTTGACGCTTACTAGTCAACATGTAAGGCCATAAATGTGCCCACGAGTTCACTAGTAAGATAATTTTGAGGCTTACTAGTGAACATGTAAGCCACAAAACGCCCACTAGTTCACTAGTAAGATCATTTTGAGGCTTACTAGTGAACATGTAAGCCACAAAACGCTCACTAGTTCACTCGTAAGGTCATTTTGACGCTTACTAGTAAACATGTAAGGCCATAAATGTGCCCACTAGTTCACTAGTAAGATCTTTTTGAGGCTTACTAGTTAACATGTAAGCCACAAAACGCCCACTAGTTCACTAGTAAGATCATTTCGACGCTTACTAGTGAACATGTCAGCCACAAAACGCTCACTAGTTCACTTGTAAGGTCATTTTGACGCTTACTAGTGAACATGTCAGCCACAAAACGCTCACTAGTTCACTAGTAAGGTCATTTTGACGCTTACTAGTGAACATGTAAGCCACAAAACGCTCACTAGTTCACAAGTAAGATCATTTTGAGGCTTACTAGTGAACATGTAAGGCCATAAATGTGCCCACTAGTTCACTAGTAAGATCTTTTTGAGGCTTACTAGTTAACATGTAAGCCACAAAACGACCACTAGTTCACTAGTAAGATCATTTTGAGGCTTACTCGTGAACATGTAAGCCACAAAACGCCCACTAGTTCACTAGTAAGATCATTTTGACGCTTACTAGTGAATATGTAAGCCACAAAACGCTCACTAGTTCACTAGTAAGGTCATTTTGAGGCTTACTAGTGAACATGTAAGGCCATAAATGTGCCCACTTGTTCACTAGTAAGATCATTTTGAGGCTTACTAGTGAACATGTAAGCCACAAAACGCCCACTAGTTCACTAGTAAGATCATTTTGAGGCTTACTAGTGAACATGTAAGCCACAAAACGCTCACTAGTTCACTAGTGAGGTCATTTTGACGCTTACTAGTGAACAGGTAAGCCACAAAACGCCCACTAGTTCACACGTAAGGTCATTTTGAGGCTTGCTAGTTGACATGTAAGGCCATAAATGTGCCCACTAGTTAACTAGTAAGATCATTTTGAGGCTTACTAGTTGACATGTAAGAAACAAAACGCCCACTAGTTCACTAGTAAGATCATTTTGAGGCTTACTAGTGAACATGTAAGCCACAAAACTTTCACTAGTTCACTAGTAAGGTCATTTTGACGCTTACTAGTGAACATGTAAGCCACAAAACGCTCACTAGTTCACTAGTAAGGTTATTTTGACGCTTACTAGTGAACATGTAAGCCACAAAACGCCCACTAGTTCACTCGTGAGGTCATTTTGAGGCTTACTAGTTGACATGTAAGCCGCAAAACGGCCAGTAGTTCACTAGTAAGATCATTTTGAGGCTTACTAGTTGACATGCAAGCCGCAAAACGCCCACTAGTTCACTAGTAAGATCATTTTGACGCTTACTAGTGAACATGTAAGGCCGTAAATGTGCCCACTAGTTCACTAGTAAGATCATTTTGAGGCTTACTAGTGAACATGTAAGCCACAAAACTTTCACTAGTTCATTAGTAAGATCATTTTGAGGCTTACTAGTTGACATGTAAGCAACAAAACGCCCACTAGTTCACTAGTAAGGTTATTTTGACGCTTACTAGTGAACATGTAAGCCACAAAACTTTCACTACTTCACTAGTAAGGTCATTTTGACGCTTACTAGTGAACATGTAAGCCACAAAACGCTCACTAGTTCACTAGTAAGGTCATTTTGAGGCTTACTAGTTGACATGTAAGCCGCAAAACGCCCATTACTTCACTAGTAAGATCATTTCGACGCTTACGAGTGAACATGTAAGGCCGTAAATGTGCCCACTAGTTCACTTGTAAGATCATTTTGACGCTTACTAGTGAACATGTAAGGCCGTACATGTGCCCACTAGTTCACTAGTGAGATCATTTTGACGCTTACTAGTGAACACTTCAGCCACAAAACGCTAACTAGTTCACTAGTAAGGTTATTTTGACGCTTACTAGTGAACATGTCAGCCACAAAACGCTCACTAGTTCACTAGTAAGGTCATTTTGACGCTTACTAGTGAACATGTAAGCCACAAAACGCTCACTAGTTCACTAGTAAGATCATTTCGACGCTTACTAGTGAACATGTAAGGCCATAAATGTGCCCACTAGTTCTAAAATCATTTTGACGCTTACTAGTAAACATGTAAGGCCATAAATGTGCCCACTAGTTCACTAGTAAGATCATTTTGAGGCTTACTAGTGAACATGTAAGCCACAAAACTCTCACTAGTTCACAAGTAAGATCATTTTGAGGCTTACTAGTTGACATGTAAGCCGCAAAACAACCACTAGTTCACTCGTAAGGTCATTTTGACGCTTACTAGTGAACATGTAAGGCCATAAATTTGCCCACTAGTTCACTAGTAAGATCATTTTGACGCTTACTAGTGAACATGTAAGCCACAAAACGCTCACTAGTTTACTAGTAGTCATTTTGACGCTTACTAGTGAACATGTAAGCCACAAAACGCTCACTAGTTCACTAGTAAGGTCATTTTGATGCTTACTAGTGAACATGTAAGCCACAAAACGCTCACCAGTTCACTAGTAAGGTCATTTTGACGCTTATTAGTGAATATGTAAGCCACAAAACGCCCACTAGTTCACTAGTAAGATCATTTTGACGCTTACTAGTCAACATGTAAGGCCATCAATGTGCCCACTAGTTCACTAGTAAGATCATTTTGACGCTTACTAGTGAACATGTAAGCCACAAAGCGCTCATTAGTTTACTAGTATGGTCATTTTGACGCTTACTAGTGAAACATGTAAGCCACAAAACGCTCACTAGTAAGGTCATTTTGACGCTTACTAGTGAACATGTAAGCCACAAAACGCTCACTAGTCCACTAGTAAGGTCATTTTGACACTTACTAGTGAACATGTAAGCCACAAAACGCCCACTAGTTCACTAGTACGATCATTTTGACGCTTACTAGTCAACATGTAAGCCACAAAACGCTCACTAGTCCACTAGTAAGGTCATTTTGACACTTATTAGTGAACATGTAAGCCACAAAACGCCCACTAGTTCACTAGTACGATCATTTTGACGCTTACTAGTCAACATGTAAGGCCATAAATGTGCCCACGAATTCACTAGTAAGATAATTTTGAGGCTTACTAGTGAACATGTAAGCCACAAAACGCCCACTAGTTCACTAGTAAGATCATTTTGAGGCTTACTAGTGAACATGTAAGCCACAAAACGCTCACTAGTTCACTCGTAAGGTCATTTTGACGCTTACTAGTAAACATGTAAGGCCATAAATGTGCCCACTAGTTCACTAGTAAGATCTTTTTGAGGCTTACTAGTTAACATGTAAGCCACAAAACGCCCACTAGTTCACTAGTAAGATCATTTCGACGCTTACTAGTGAACATGTCAGCCACAAAACGCTCACTAGTTCACTAGTAAGGTCATTTTGACGCTTACTAGTGAACATGTCAGCCACAAAACGCTCACTAGTTCACTAGTAAGGTCATTTTGACGCTTACTAGTGAACATGTAAGCCACAAAACGCTCACTAGTTCACAAGTAAGATCATTTTGAGGCTTACTAGTTGACATGTAAGCAGCAAAACGCCCACTAGTTCACTCGTAAGGTCATTTTGACGCTTACTATCAAACATGTAAGGCCATAAATGTGCCCACTAGTTCACTAGTAAGATCATTTTGAGGCTTACTAGTGAACATGTAAGCCACAAAAAGCCCACTAGTTCACTAGTAAGATCATTTTGAGGCTTACTAGTTGACATGTAAGCCGCAAAACGCCCACTGGTTCACTCGTAAAATCATTTTGACGCTTACTAGTCAACATGTAAGGCCATAAATGTGCCCACTAGTTCACTAGGAAGATCATTCTGAGGCTTACTAGTGAACATGTAAGCCACAAAACGCCCACTAGTTCACTAGTAAGATCATTTTGAGGCTTACTAGTGAACATGTAAGCCACAAAAAGCCCACTAGTTCACTAGTAAGATCATTTTGAGGCTTACTAGTTGACATGTAAGCCGCAAAACGCCCAGTAGTTCACTAGTAAGATCATTTTGACGCTTACTAGTGAACATGTAAGCCACAAAACGCTCACTAGTTCACTAGTACGGTCATTTTGACCCTTACTAGTGAACATGTAAGCCACAAAACGCTCACTAGTCCACTAGTAAGGTCATTTTGACACTTACTAGTGAACATGTAAGCCACAAAACGCCCACTAGTTCACTAGTAAGATCATTTTGACGCTTACTAGTCAACATGTAAGGCCATAAATGTGCCCACTAGTTCACTAGTAAGATCATTTTGAGGCGTACTAGTGAACATGTAAGCCACAAAACGCCCACTAGTTCACTAGTAAGATCATTTTGAGGCTTACTAGTGAACATGTAAGCCACAAAAAGCCCACTAGTTCACTAGTAAGATCATTTTGAGGCTTACTAGTTAACATGTATGCCGCAAAACGCCCACTAGTTCACTAGTAAGATCATTTTGACGCTTAGTAGTCAACATGTAAGGCCATAAATGTGCCCACTAGTTCACTAGTAAGATAATTTTGAGGCTTACTAGTGAACATGTAAGCCACAAAACGCCCACTAGTTCACTAGAAAGATCATTTTGAGGCTTACTAGTGAACATGTAAGCCACAAAAAGCCCACTAGTTCACTAGTAAGATCATTTTGAGGCTTACTAGTTGACATGTAAGCCGCAAAACGCCCACTAGTTCACTCGTAAAATCATTTTGACGCTTACTAGTCAACATGTAAGGCCATAAATGTGCCCACTAGTTCACTAGTAAGATCATTCTGAGGCTTACTAGTGAACATGTAAGCCACAAAACGCCCACTAGTTCACTAGTAAGATCATTTTGAGGCTTACTAGTGAACATGTAAGCCACAAAAAGCCCACTAGTTCACTAGTAAGATCATTTTGAGGCTTACTAGTTGACATGTATGCCGCAAAACGCCCAGTAGTTCACTAGTAAGATCATTTTGACGCTTACTAGTGAACATGTAAGCCGCAAAACGCCCAGTAGTTCACTAGTAAGATCATTTTGACGCTTACTAGTGAACATGTAAGCCACAAAACGCCCACTAGTTCACTAGTAAGATCATTTTGACGCTTACTAGTCAACATGTAAGGCCATAAATGTGCCCACTAGTTCACTAGTAAGATCATTTTGAGGCGTACTAATGAACATGTAAGCCACAAAACGCCCACTAGTTCACTAGTACGGTCATTTCGACGCTTACTAGTGAACTTGTAAGCCACAAAACGCTCACTCGTTCACTAGTACGGCCATTTCGACGCTTACTAGTGAACTTGTAAGCCACAAAACGCTCATTAGTTCACTAGTAAGGTCATTTTGACGCTTACTAGTGAACATGTAAGCCACAAAACGCTCACTAGTTCACTAGTAAGGTCATTTTGACGCTTACTAGTGAACATGTAAGCCACAAAACGCTCACTAGTCCACTAGTAAGGTCATTTTGACACTTACTAGTGAACATGTAAGCCACAAAACGCCCACTAGTTCACTAGTAAGATCATTTTGACACTTACTAGTGAACATGTAAGCCACAAAAAGCCCACTAGTTCACTAGTAAGATCATTTTGAGGCTTACTAGTTGACATGTATGCCGCAAAACGCCCAATAGTTCACTCGTAAGATCATTTTGAGGCTTACTAGTGAACATGTAAGCCACAAAACGCATACTAGTTCACTAGTAAGGTCATTTTGAGGCTTACTAGTGAACATGTAAGGCCATAAATGTGCCCACTAGTTCACTAGTAAGATCATTTTGAGGCTTACTAGTGAACATGTAAGGCCATAAATGTGCCCACTAGTTCACTAGTAAGATCATTTTGACGCGTAATAGTGAACATGTAAGCCACAAAGCGCTCACAAGTTTACTAGTAAGGTCATTTTGACGCTTACTAGTGAACATGTAAGCCACAAAACGCTCACTAGTTCACAAGTAAGGTCATTTTGACACCTACTAGTGAACATGTAAGCCACTAAACGCGCACTAGTTCACCAGTAAGGTCAGTTTTACGCTTACTAGTGAAACATGTAAGCCACAAAACGCTCACTAGTTCACTAGTAAGGTCATTTTGACGCTTACTAGTGAACATGTAAGCCACAAAACGCTCACTAGTCCACTAGTAAGGTCATTTTGACACTTACTAGTGAACATGTAAGCCACAAAACGCCCACTAGTTCACTAGTACGATCATTTTGACGCTTACTAGTCAACATGTAAGGCCATAAATGTGCCCACTAGTTCACTAGTAAGATCATTTTGAGGCTTACTAGTGAACATGTAAGCCACAAAACGCCCACTAGTTCACTAGTAAGATCATTTTGACGCTTAGTAGTCAACATGTAAGGCCATAAATGTGCCCACTAGTTCACTAGTAAGATAATTTTGAGGTTTACTAGTTGACATGTAAGCCGCAAAACGCCCACTAGTTCACTCGAAAGATCATTTTGAGACTTACTAGTTGACATGTAAGCCACAAAACGCCCACTAGTTCACTAGTAAGATCATTTTGAGGCTTACTAGTTGACATGTAAGCCGCAAAACGCCCACTAGTTCACTCGTAAGATCATTTTGCGGCTTACGAGTTAACATGTAAGCCGCATAACGCCCACTAGTTCACTAGTAAGGTCATTTTGAGGCTAACTAGTTGACATTTAAGCCTCAAAACGCCCCACTAGTTCACTCGTAAGATCATTTTGACGCTCACTAGTGAACATGTAAGGCCATAAATGTGCCCGCTAGTTCACTAGTAAGATCATTTTGATTCTTACTAGTTTACATGTAAGCCACAAAACGCCCACTAGTTCACTAGGAAGATCATTTTGAGGCTTACTAGTGAACATGTAAGCCACAAAATTCCCACTAGTTCACTAGTAAGATCATTTTGACGCTTACTAGTGAACATGTAAGCCACAAAACGCTCACTAGTTCACTAGTGAGATCAATTTGAGGCTTACTAGTGAACATTTAAGCCACAAAACGCTCACTAGTTCACTAGTAAGATCATTTTGAGGCTTACTAGTTGACATGTAAGCCGCAAAACGCCCACTAGTTCACTAGTAAGATCATTTTGAGGCTTATTAATTGACATGTAAGCCGCAAAACGCAGACTAGTTCACTCGTAAGATCATTTTGACGCTTACTAGTGAACATGTAAGGCCATAAATGTGCCCACTAGTTCACTAGTAAGATCATTTTGAGGCTTATTAGTTGACATATAAGCCACAAAACGCCCACTAGTTCACTAGTAAGATCATTTTGAGGCTTACTAGTGAACATGTAAGCCACAAAACGCTCACTAGTTCACTAGTAAGATCATTTTGACGCTTACTAGTGAACATGTAAGCCACAAAATGCCCACTAGTTCACTAGTAAGATCATTTTGACGCTTACTAGTGAACATGTAAGCCACAAAACGCTCACTAGTTCACTAGTGAGATCAATTTGAGGCTTACTAGTGAACATGTAAGCCACAAAACGCCCACTAGTTCACTAGTAAGATCATTTTGAGACTTACTAGTGAACATGTAAGCCCCAAAACGCCCACTAGTTCACTAGTAAGGTCATTTTGAGGCTTACTAGTTGACATGTATGCCGCAAAACGCCCACTAGTTCAATAGTACGATCATTTTGACGGTTACTAGTGAACATGTAAGGCCATAAATGTGCCAACTAGTTCACTAGTAAGATCATTTTGAGGCTTATTAGTTGACATGTAAGCCACAAAACGCCCACTAGTTCACTAGTAAGATCATTTTGAGACTTACTAGTGAACATGTAAGCCACAAAACGCCCACTAGTTCACTAGTAAGGTCATTTTGAGGCTTACTAGTTGACATGTAAGCCGCAAAACGCCCACTAGTTCAATAGTACGATCATTTTGACGGTTACTAGTGAACATGTAAGGCCATAAATGTGCCCACTAGTTCACTAGTAAGATCATTTTGATGCACTAGTTGACATGTAATCCGCAAAACGCCCACTAGTTCAATAGTACGATCATTTTGAGGCTTACTAGTGAACATGTAAGGCCATAAATGTGCCCACTAGTTCACTAGTAAGATCATTTTGACGCTTAATAGTGAACATGTAAGCCACAAAGCGCTCACAAGTTTACTAGTAAGGTCATTTTGACGCTTACTAGTGAACATGTAAGCCACAAAACGCTCACTAGTTCACAAGTAAGGTCATTTTGACACCTACTAGTGAACATGTAAGCCACTAAACGCGCACTAGTTCACCAGTAAGGTCAGTTTTACGCTTACTAGTGAAACATGTAAGCCACAAAACGCTCACTAGTTCACTAGTAAGGTCATTTTGACGCTTACTAGTGAACATGTAAGGCCATAAATGTGCCCACTAGTTCACTAGTAAGATAATTTTGAGGTTTACTAGTTGACATGTAAGCCGCAAAACGCCCACTAGTTCACTCGAAAGATCATTTTGAGACTTACTAGTTGACATGTAAGCCACAAAACGCCCACTAGTTCACTAGTAAGATCATTTTGAGGCTTACTAGTTGACATGTAAGCCGCAAAACGCCCACTAGTTCACTCGTAAGATCATTTTGCGGCTTACGAGTTAACATGTAAGCCGCATAACGCCCACTAGTTCACTAGTAAGGTCATTTTGAGGCTAACTAGTTGACATTTAAGCCTCAAAACGCCCCACTAGTTCACTCGTAAGATCATTTTGACGCTCACTAGTGAACATGTAAGGCCATAAATGTGCCCGCTAGTTCACTAGTAAGATCATTTTGATTCTTACTAGTTTACATGTAAGCCACAAAACGCCCACTAGTTCACTAGGAAGATCATTTTGAGGCTTACTAGTGAACATGTAAGCCACAAAATTCCCACTAGTTCACTAGTAAGATCATTTTGACGCTTACTAGTGAACATGTAAGCCACAAAACGCTCACTAGTTCACTAGTGAGATCAATTTGAGGCTTACTAGTGAACATTTAAGCCACAAAACGCTCACTAGTTCACTAGTAAGATCATTTTGAGGCTTACTAGTTGACATGTAAGCCGCAAAACGCCCACTAGTTCACTAGTAAGATCATTTTGAGGCTTATTAATTGACATGTAAGCCGCAAAACGCAGACTAGTTCACTCGTAAGATCATTTTGACGCTTACTAGTGAACATGTAAGGCCATAAATGTGCCCACTAGTTCACTAGTAAGATCATTTTGAGGCTTATTAGTTGACATATAAGCCACAAAACGCCCACTAGTTCACTAGTAAGATCATTTTGAGGCTTACTAGTGAACATGTAAGCCACAAAACGCTCACTAGTTCACTAGTAAGATCATTTTGACGCTTACTAGTGAACATGTAAGCCACAAAATGCCCACTAGTTCACTAGTAAGATCATTTTGACGCTTACTAGTGAACATGTAAGCCACAAAACGCTCACTAGTTCACTAGTGAGATCAATTTGAGGCTTACTAGTGAACATGTAAGCCACAAAACGCCCACTAGTTCACTAGTAAGATCATTTTGAGACTTACTAGTGAACATGTAAGCCCCAAAACGCCCACTAGTTCACTAGTAAGGTCATTTTGAGGCTTACTAGTTGACATGTATGCCGCAAAACGCCCACTAGTTCAATAGTACGATCATTTTGACGGTTACTAGTGAACATGTAAGGCCATAAATGTGCCAACTAGTTCACTAGTAAGATCATTTTGAGGCTTATTAGTTGACATGTAAGCCACAAAACGCCCACTAGTTCACTAGTAAGATCATTTTGAGACTTACTAGTGAACATGTAAGCCACAAAACGCCCACTAGTTCACTAGTAAGGTCATTTTGAGGCTTACTAGTTGACATGTAAGCCGCAAAACGCCCACTAGTTCAATAGTACGATCATTTTGACGGTTACTAGTGAACATGTAAGGCCATAAATGTGCCCACTAGTTCACTAGTAAGATCATTTTGATGCACTAGTTGACATGTAATCCGCAAAACGCCCACTAGTTCAATAGTAAGATCATTTTGAAGCTTACTAGTTGACATGTAAGCTGCAAAATGCCCACTAGCTCAATAGTAAGATCATTTTGAGGCTTACTAGTTGACATGTAAGCCGCATAACGCCCACTAGTTCACTAGTAAGGTCATTTTGAGGCTAACTAGTTGACATTTAAGCCTCAAAACGCCCCACTAGTTCACTAGTAAGATCATTTTGAGGCTTACTAGTTGACATGTAAGCCGCAAAACGCCCACTAGTTCACTAGTAAGATCATTTTGAGGCTTATTAATTGACATGTAAGCCGCAAAACGCAGACTAGTTCACTAGTAAGATCATTTTGACGCTTACTAGTAAACATGTAAGGCCATAAATGTGCCCACTAGTTTACTAGTAAGATCATTTTGAGGCTTACTGGTTGACATGTAAGCCGCAAAACGCCCACTAGTTCACTCGTAAGATCATTTTGACGCTTACTAGTGAACATGTAAGGCCATAAATGTGCCCACTAGTTCACTAGTAAGATCATTTTGAGGCTTATTAGTTGACATGTAAGCCACAAAACGCCCACTAGTTCACTAGTAAGATCATTTTGAGGCTTACTAGTGAACATGTAAGCCACAAAACGCTCACTAGTTCACTAGTAAGATCATTTTGACGCTTACTAGTGAACATGTAAGCCACAAAATGCCCACTAGTTCACTAGTAAGATCATTTTGACGCTTACTAGTGAACATGTAAGCCACAAAACGCTCACTAGTTCACTAGTGAGATCAATTTGAGGCTTACTAGTGAACATGTAAGCCACAAAACGCCCACTAGTTCACTAGTAAGATCATTTTGAGACTTACTAGTGAACATGTAAGCCACAAAACGCCCACTAGTTCACTAGTAAGGTCATTTTGAGGCTTACTAGTTGACATGTAATCCGCAAAACGCCCACTAGTTCAATAGTACGATCATTTTGACGGTTACTAGTGAACATGTAAGGCCATAAATGTGCCCACTAGTTCACTAGTAAGATCATTTTGATGCACTAGTTGACATGTAATCCGCAAAACGCCCACTAGTTCAATAGTAAGATCATTTTGAAGCTTACTAGTTGACATGTAAGCTGCAAAATGCCCACTAGCTCAATAGTAAGATCATTTTGAGGCTTACTAGTTGACATGTAAGCCGCATAACGCCCACTAGTTCACTAGTAAGGTCATTTTGAGGCTAACTAGTTGACATTTAAGCCTCAAAACGCCCCACTAGTTCACTCGTAAGATCATTTTGACGCTTACTAGTGAACATGTAAGCCACAAAACGCTCACTAGTTCACTAGTAAGGTCATTTTGACGCTTACTAGTGAACATGTAAGCCACAAAACGCTCACTAGTTCACAAGTAAGATCATTTTGACGCTTACTAGTGAACATGTAAGGCCATAAATGTGCCCGCTAGTTCACTAGTAAGATCATTTTGATTCTTACTAGTTTACATGTAAGCCACAAAACGCCCACTAGTTCACTAGGAAGATCATTTTGAGGCTTACTAGTGAACATGTAAGCCACAAAATTCCCACTAGTTCACTAGTAAGATCATTTTGACGCTTACTAGAGAACATGTAAGCCGCAAAACGCCCACTAGTTCACTCGTAAGATCATTTTGACGCTTACTAGTGAACATGTAAGCCACAAAACGCTCACTAGTTCACTAGTGAGATCAATTTGAGGGTTACTAGTGAACATTTAAGCCACAAAACGCTCACTAGTTCACTAGTAAGATCATTTTGAGGCTTAGTAGTTGACATGTAAGCCGCAAAACGCCCACTAGTTCACTAGTAAGATCATTTTGAGGCTTATTAATTGACATGTAAGCCGCAAAACGCAGACTAGTTCACTAGTAAGATCATTTTGACGCTTACTAGTAAACATGTAAGGCCATAAATGTGCCCACTAGTTTACTAGTAAGATCATTTTGAGGCTTACTGCTTGACATGTAAGCCGCAAAACGCCCACTAGTTCACTCGTAAGATCATTTTGACGCTTACTAGTGAACATGTAAGGCCATAAATGTGCCCACTAGTTCACTAGTAAGATCATTTTGAGGCTTATTAGTTGACATGTAAGCCACAAAACGCCCACTAGTTCACTAGTAAGATCATTTTGAGGCTTACTAGTGAACATGTAAGCCACAAAACGCTCACTAGTTCACTAGTAAGATCATTTTGACGCTTACTAGTGAACATGTAAGCCACAAAACGTCCACTAGTTCACTAGTAAGATCATTTTGACGCTTACTAGAGAACATGTAAGCCGCAAAACGCCCACTAGTTCACTCGTAAGATCATTTTGACGCTTACTAGTGACCATGTAAGCTACAAAACGCTCACTAGTTCACTAGTAAGGTCATTCTGACGCTTACTAGTGAACATGTAAGCCACAAAACGCTCACTAGTTCACTAGTAAGGTCATTTTGACGCTTACTAGTGAACATGTAAGCCACAAAACGCCCACGATTCACTAGTAAGATCATTTTGAGGCTTACTAGTTGACATGTAAGCCGCAAAACGCCCACTAGCTCAATAGTAAGATCATTTTGAGGCTTGCTACTGAACATGTAAGCCACAAAACGCCCACTAGTTCACTAGTAAGATCATTTTGAGGCTTACTAGTGAACATGTAAGGCCATAAATGTGTCCACTAGTTCACTAGTAATATCATTTTGAGGTTTACTAGTTGACATGTAAGCCGCAAAACGCCCACTAGTTCACTCGAAAGATCATTTTGAGACTTACTAGTTGACATGTAAGCCACAAAACGCCCACTAGTTCACTAGTAAGATCATTTTGAGGCTTACTAGTTGACATGTAAGCCGCAAAACGCCCACTAGTTCACTCGTAAGATCATTTTGAGGCTTACTAGTTAACATGTAAGCCGCATAACGCCCACTAGTTCACTAGGAAGATCATTTTGAGGCTTACTAGTGAACATGTAAGCCACAAAATTCCCACTAGTTCACTAGTAAGATCATTTTGACGCTTACTAGAGAACATGTAAGCCGCAAAACGCCCACTAGTTCACTCGTAAGATCATTTTGACGCTTACTAGTGAACATGTAAGCCACAAAACGCTCACTAGTTCACTAGTGAGATCAATTTGAGGGTTACTAGTGAACATTTAAGCCACAAAACGCTCACTAGTTCACTAGTAAGATCATTTTGAGGCTTAGTAGTTGACATGTAAGCCGCAAAACGCCCACTAGTTGACTAGTAAGATCATTTTGAGGCTTATTAATTGACATGTAAGCCGCAAAACGCAGACTAGTTCACTAGTAAGATCATTTTGACGCTTACTAGTAAACATGTAAGGCCATAAATGTGCCCACTAGTTTACTAGTAAGATCATTTTGAGGCTTACTGCTTGACATGTAAGCCGCAAAACGCCCACTAGTTCACTCGTAAGATCATTTTGACGCTTACTAGTGAACATGTAAGGCCATAAATGTGCCCACTAGTTCACTAGTAAGATCATTTTGAGGCTTATTAGTTGACATGTAAGCCACAAAACGCCCACTAGTTCACTAGTAAGATCATTTTGAGGCTTACTAGTGAACATGTAAGCCACAAAACGCTCACTAGTTCACTAGTAAGATCATTTTGACGCTTACTAGTGAACATGTAAGCCACAAAACGTCCACTAGTTCACTAGTAAGATCATTTTGACGCTTACTAGAGAACATGTAAGCCGCAAAACGCCCACTAGTTCACTCGTAAGATCATTTTGACGCTTACTAGTGACCATGTAAGCTACAAAACGCTCACGATTCACTAGTAAGATCATTTTGAGGCTTACTAGTTGACATGTAAGCCGCAAAACGCCCACTAGCTCAATAGTAAGATAATTTTGAGGCTTGCTACTGAACATGTAAGCCACAAAACGCCCACTAGTTCACTAGTAAGATCATTTTGAGGCTTACTAGTGAACATGTAAGGCAATAAATGTGTCCACTAGTTCACTAGTAATATCATTTTGAGGTTTACTAGTTGACATGTAAGCCGCAAAACGCCCACTAGTTCACTCGAAAGATCATTTTGAGACTTACTAGTTGACATGTAAGCCACAAAACGCCCACTAGTTCACTAGTAAGATCATTTTGAGGCTTACTAGTTGACATGTAAGCCGCAAAACGCCCACTAGTTCACTCGTAAGATCATTTTGAGGCTTACTAGTTAACATGTAAGCCGCATAACGCCCACTAGTTCACTAGTAAGGTCATTTTGAGGATAACTAGTTGACATTTAAGCCTCAAAACGCCCCACTAGTTCACTCGTGAGATCATTTTGACGCTTACTAGTGAACATGTAAGGCCATAAATGTTCCCACTAGTTCACTAGTAAGATCATTTTGATTCTTACTAGTTTACATGTAAGCCACAAAACGCCCACTAGTTCACTAGGAAGATCATTTTGAGGCTTACTAGTGAACATGTAAGCCACAAAATGCCCACTAGTTCACTAGTAAGATCATTTTGACGCTTACTAGTGAACATGTAAGCCACAAAACGCTCACTAGTTCACTAGTGAGATCAATTTGAGGCTTACTAGTGAACATGTAAGCCACAAAACGCTCACTAGTTCACTAGTAAGATCATTTTGAGGCTTACTAGTTGACATGTAAGCCGCAAAACGCCCACTAGTTCACTAGTAAGATCATTTTGAGGCTTATTAATTGACATGTAAGCCGCACAACGCCGACTAGTTCACTAGTAAGATCATTTTGACGCTTACTAGTAAACATGTAAGGCCATAAATGTGCCAACTAGTTCACTAGTAAGATCATTTTGAGGCTTATTAGTTGACATGTAAGCCACAAAACGCCCACTAGTTCACTAGTAAGATCATTTTGAGACTTACTAGTGAACATGTAAGCCACAAAACGCCCACTAGTTCACTAGTAAGGTCATTTTGAGGCTTACTAGTTGACATGTAAGCCGCAAAACGCCCACTAGTTCAATAGTACGATCATTTTGACGGTTACTAGTGAACATGTAAGGCCATAAATGTGCCCACTAGTTCACTAGTAAGATCATTTTGATGCACTAGTTGACATGTAATCCGCAAAACGCCCACTAGTTCAATAGTAAGATCATTTTGAAGCTTACTAGTTGACATGTAAGCTGCAAAATGCCCACTAGCTCAATAGTAAGATCATTTTGAGGCTTACTAGTTGACATGTAAGCCGCATAACGCCCACTAGTTCACTAGTAAGGTCATTTTGAGGCTAACTAGTTGACATTTAAGCCTCAAAACGCCCCACTAGTTCACTCGTAAGATCATTTTGACGCTTACTAGTGAACATGTAAGGCCATAAATGTGCCCACTAGTTCACTAGTAAGATCATTTTGATTCTTACTAGTTTACATGTAAGCCACAAAACGCCCACTAGTTCACTAGGAAGATCATTTTGAGGCTTACTAGTGAAATTGTAAGCCACAAAACGCTCACTAGTTCACTAGTGAGATCAATTTGAGGCTTACTAGTGAACATGTAAGCCACAAAACGCTCACTAGTTCACTAGTAAGATCATTTTGAGGCTTACTAGTGAACATGTAAGCCGCAAAACGCCCACTAGTTCACTAGTAAGATCATTTTGAGGCTTATTAATTGACATGTAAGCCGCAAAACGCAGACTAGTTCACTAGTAAGATCATTTTGACGCTTACTAGTAAACATGTAAGGCCATAAATGTGCCCACTAGTTCACTAGTAAGATCATTTTGAGGCTTATTAGTTGACATGTAAGCCACAAAACGCCCACTAGTTCACTAGTAAGATCATTTTGAGGCTTACTAGTGAACATGTAAGCCACAAAACGCTCATTAGTTCACTAGTAAGATCATTTTGACGCTTACTAGTGAACATGTAAGCCACAAAACGCCCACTAGTTCACTAGTAAGGTCATTTTGAGGCTTACTAGTTGACATGTAAGCCGCAAAACGCCCACTAGTTCAATAGTACGATCATTTTGACGGTTACTAGTGAACATGTAAGGCCATAAATGTGCCCACTAGTTCACTAGTAAGATCATTTTGACGCTTACTAGTGAACATGTAAGTCGCAAAACGCCCACTAGTTCACTAGTAAGGTCATTTTGAGGCTTACTCGTTGACATGTAATCCGCAAAACGCCCACTAGTTCAATAGTAAGATCATTGTGACGCTTACTAGTTGACATGTAAGCCGCAAAACGCCCACGAGCTCAATAGTAAGATCATTTTGAGGCTTACTAGTTGACATGTAAGCGACAAAACGCCCACTTGTTCACTGGTAAGATCATTTTGAGGCTTGCTATTGAACATGTAAGCCACAAAACGCTCACTAGTTCACTAGTAAGATCATTTTGACGCTTACTAGTGAACATGTAAGCCACAAAACGTCCACTAGTTCACTAGTAAGATCATTTTGACGCTTACTAGAGAACATGTAAGCCGCAAAACGCCCACTAGTTCACTCGTAAGATCATTTTGACGCTTACTAGTGACCATGTAAGCTACAAAACGCTCACTAGTTCACTAGTAAGGTCATTCTGACGCTTACTAGTGAACATGTAAGCCACAAAACGCTCACTAGTTCACTAGTAAGGTCATTTTGACGCTTACTAGTGAACATGTAAGCCACAAAACGCCCACGATTCACTAGTAAGATCATTTTGAGGCTTACTAGTTGACATGTAAGCCGCAAAACGCCCACTAGCTCAATAGTAAGATCATTTTGAGGCTTATTAATTGACATGTAAGCCGCAAAACGCAGACTAGTTCAATAGTACGATCATTTTGACGGTTACTAGTGAACATGTAAGGCCATAAATGTGCCCACTAGTTCACTAGTAAGATCATTTTGATGCACTAGTTGACATGTAATCCGCAAAACGCCCACTAGTTCAATAGTAAGATCATTTTGAAGCTTACTAGTTGACATGTAAGCTGCAAAATGCCCACTAGTTCACTAGTAAGATCATTTTGAGGCTTATTAATTGACATGTAAGCCGCAAAACGCAGACTAGTTCACTAGTAAGATCATTTTGACGCTTACTAGTAAACATGTAAGGCCATAAATGTGCCCACTAGTTCACTAGTAAGATCATTTAAGGCTTATTAGTTGACATGTAAGCCACAAAACGCCCACTAGTTCACTAGTAAGATCATTTTGAGGCTGACTAGTGAACATGTAAGCCACAAAACGCTCACTAGTTCACTAGTAAGGTCATTTTGACGCTTACTAGTGAACATGTAAGCCACAAAACGCCCACGATTCACTAGTAAGATCATTTTGAGGCTTACTAGTTGACATGTAAGCCGCAAAACGCCCACTAGTTCACTAGTAAGGTCATTTTGAGGCTTACTAGTTGACATGTAAGCCGCAAAACGCCCACTAGTTCAATAGTACGATCATTTTGACGGTTACTAGTGAACATGTAAGGCCATAAATGTGCCCACTAGTTCACTAGTAAGATCATTTTGATGCACTAGTTGACATGTAATCCGCAAAACGCCCACTAGTTCAATAGTAAGATCATTTTGAAGCTTACTAGTTGACATGTAAGCTGCAAAATGCCCACTAGCTCAATAGTAAGATCATTTTGAGGCTTACTAGTTGACATGTAAGCCGCATAACGCCCACTAGTTCACTAGTAAGGTCATTTTGAGGCTAACTAGTTGACATTTAAGCCTCAAAACGCCCCACTAGTTCACTCGTAAGATCATTTTGACGCTTACTAGTGAACATGTAAGGCCATAAATGTGCCCACTAGTTCACTAGTAAGATCATTTTGATTCTTACTAGTTTACATGTAAGCCACAAAACGCCCACTAGTTCACTAGGAAGATCATTTTGAGGCTTACTAGTGAAATTGTAAGCCACAAAACGCTCACTAGTTCACTAGTGAGATCAATTTGAGGCTTACTAGTGAACATGTAAGCCACAAAACGCTCACTAGTTCACTAGTAAGATCATTTTGAGGCTTACTAGTTGACATGTAAGCCGCAAACGCCCACTAGTTCACTAGTAAGATCATTTTGAGGCTTATTAATTGACATGTAAGCCGCAAAACGCAGACTAGTTCACTAGTAAGATCATTTTGACGCTTACTAGTAAACATGTAAGGCCATAAATGTGCCCACTAGTTCACTAGTAAGATCATTTTGAGGCTTATTAGTTGACATGTAAGCCACAAAACGCCCACTAGTTCACTAGTAAGATCATTTTGAGGCTTACTAGTGAACATGTAAGCCACAAAACGCTCACTAGTTCACTAGTAAGATCATTTTGACGCTTACTAGTGAACATGTAAGCCACAAAACGCCCACTAGTTCACTAGTAAGGTCATTTTGAGGCTTACTAGTTGACATGTAAGCCGCAAAACGCCCACTAGTTCAATAGTACGATCATTTTGACGGTTACTAGTGAACATGTAAGGCCATAAATGTGCCCACTAGTTCACTAGTAAGATCATTTTGACGCTTACTAGTGAACATGTAAGTCGCAAAACGCCCACTAGTTCACTAGTAAGGTCATTTTGAGGCTTACTCGTTGACATGTAATCCGCAAAACGCCCACTAGTTCAATAGTAAGATCATTGTGACGCTTACTAGTTGACATGTAAGCCGCAAAACGCCCACGAGCTCAATAGTAAGATCATTTTGAGGCTTACTAGTTGACATGTAAGCGACAAAACGCCCACTTGTTCACTGGTAAGATCATTTTGAGGCTTGCTATTGAACATGTAAGCCACAAAACGCTCACTAGTTCACTAGTAAGATCATTTTGACGCTTACTAGTGAACATGTAAGCCACAAAACGTCCACTAGTTCACTAGTAAGATCATTTTGACGCTTACTAGAGAACATGTAAGCCGCAAAACGCCCACTAGTTCACTCGTAAGATCATTTTGACGCTTACTAGTGACCATGTAAGCTACAAAACGCTCACTAGTTCACTAGTAAGGTCATTCTGACGCTTACTAGTGAACATGTAAGCCACAAAACGCCCACGATTCACTAGTAAGATCATTTTGAGGCTTACTAGTTGACATGTAAGCCGCAAAACGCCCACTAGCTCAATAGTAAGATCATTTTGAGGCTTGCTACTGAACATGTAAGCCACAAAACGCCCACTAGTTCACTAGTAAGATCATTTTGAGGCTTAGTAGTCAACATGTAAGGCCATAAATGTGCCCACTAGTTCACTAGTAAGATAATTTTGAAGCTTACTAGTGAACATGTAAGCCACAAAACGCCCACTAGTTCACTAGTAAGATCATTTTGAGGCTTACTAGTGAACATGTAAGCCACAAAAAGCCCACTAGTTCACTAGTAAGATCATTTTGAGGCTTACTAGTTGACATGTAAGCCGCAAAACGCCCACTAGTTCACTAGTAAGATCATTTTGACGCTTACTAGTCAACATGTAAGGCCATAAATGTGCCCACTAGTTCACTAGTAAGATCATTTTGAGGCGTACTAATGAACATGTAAGCCACAAAACGCCCACTAGTTCACTAGTACGGTCATTTCGACGCTTACTAGTGAACTTGTAAGCCACAAAACGCTCACTCGTTCACTAGTACGGCCATTTCGACGCTTACTAGTGAACTTGTAAGCCACAAAACGCTCACTAGTTCACTAGTAAGATCATTTTGACGCTTACTAGTGAACATGTAAGCCACAAAACGTCCACTAGTTCACTAGTAAGATAATTTTGAAGCTTACTAGTGAACATGTAAGCCACAAAACGCCCACTAGTTCACTAGTAAGATCATTTTGAGGCTTACTAGTGAACATGTAAGCCGCAAAACGCCCAGTAGTTCACTAGTAAGATCATTTTGACGCTTACTAGTGAACATGTAAGCCACAAAACGCCCACTAGTTCACTAGTAAGATCATTTTGACGCTTACTAGTCAACATGTAAGGCCATAAATGTGCCCACTAGTTCACTAGTAAGATCATTTTGAGGCGTACTAATGAACATGTAAGCCACAAAACGCCCACTAGTTCACTAGTACGGTCATTTCGACGCTTACTAGTGAACTTGTAAGCCACAAAACGCTCACTCGTTCACTAGTACGGCCATTTCGACGCTTACTAGTGAACTTGTAAGCCACAAAACGCTCACTAGTCCACTAGTAAGGTCATTTTGACACTTACTAGTGAACATGTAAGCCACAAAACGCTCACTAGTTCACTAGTAAGGTCATTTTGACGCTTACTAGTGAACATGTAAGCCACAAAACGCTCACTAGTCCACTAGTAAGGTCATTTTGACACTTACTAGTGAACATGTAAGCCACAAAACGCCCACTAGTTCACTAGTAAGATCATTTTGACACTTACTAGTGAACATGTAAGCCACAAAAAGCCCACTAGTTCACTAGTAAGATCATTTTGAGGCTTACTAGTTGACATGTATGCCGCAAAACGCCCAATAGTTCACTCGTAAGATCATTTTGAGGCTTACTAGTGAACATGTAAGCCACAAAACGCATACTAGTTCACTAGTAAGGTCATTTTGAGGCTTACTAGTGAACATGTAAGGCCATAAATGTGCCCACTAGTTCACTAGTAAGATCATTTTGAGGCTTACTAGTGAACATGTAAGGCCATAAATGTGCCCACTAGTTCACTAGTAAGATCATTTTGACGCTTAATAGTGAACATGTAAGCCACAAAGCGCTCACAAGTTTACTAGTAAGGTCATTTTGACGCTTACTAGTGAACATGTAAGCCACAAAACGCTCACTAGTTCACAAGTAAGGTCATTTTGACACCTACTAGTGAACATGTAAGCCACTAAACGCACACTAGTTCACCAGTAAGGTCAGTTTTACGCTTACTAGTGAAACATGTAAGCCACAAAACGCTCACTAGTTCACTAGTAAGGTCATTTTGACGCTTACTAGTGAACATGTAAGCCACAAAACGCTCACTAGTCCACTAGTAAGGTCATTTTGACACTTACTAGTGAACATGTAAGCCACAAAACGCCCACTAGTTCACTAGTACGATCATTTTGACGCTTACTAGTCAACATGTAAGGCCATAAATGTGCCCACTAGTTCACTAGTAAGATCATTTTGAGGCTTACTAGTGAACATGTAAGCCACAAAACGCCCACTAGTTCACTAGTAAGATCATTTTGACGCTTAGTAGTCAACATGTAAGGCCATAAATGTGCCCACTAGTTCACTAGTAAGATAATTTTGAGGTTTACTAGTTGACATGTAAGCCGCAAAACGCCCACTAGTTCACTCGAAAGATCATTTTGAGACTTACTAGTTGACATGTAAGCCACAAAACGCCCACTAGTTCACTAGTAAGATCATTTTGAGGCTTACTAGTTGACATGTAAGCCGCAAAACGCCCACTAGTTCACTCGTAAGATCATTTTGCGGCTTACGAGTTAACATGTAAGCCGCATAACGCCCACTAGTTCACTAGTAAGGTCATTTTGAGGCTAACTAGTTGACATTTAAGCCTCAAAACGCCCCACTAGTTCACTCGTAAGATCATTTTGACGCTCACTAGTGAACATGTAAGGCCATAAATGTGCCCGCTAGTTCACTAGTAAGATCATTTTGATTCTTACTAGTTTACATGTAAGCCACAAAACGCCCACTAGTTCACTAGGAAGATCATTTTGAGGCTTACTAGTGAACATGTAAGCCACAAAATTCCCACTAGTTCACTAGTAAGATCATTTTGACGCTTACTAGTGAACATGTAAGCCACAAAACGCTCACTAGTTCACTAGTGAGATCAATTTGAGGCTTACTAGTGAACATTTAAGCCACAAAACGCTCACTAGTTCACTAGTAAGATCATTTTGAGGCTTACTAGTTGACATGTAAGCCGCAAAACGCCCACTAGTTCACTAGTAAGATCATTTTGAGGCTTATTAATTGACATGTAAGCCGCAAAACGCAGACTAGTTCACTAGTAAGATCATTTTGACGCTTACTAGTAAACATGTAAGGCCATAAATGTGCCCACTAGTTTACTAGTAAGATCATTTTGAGGCTTACTGGTTGACATGTAAGCCGCAAAACGCCCACTAGTTCACTCGTAAGATCATTTTGACGCTTACTAGTGAACATGTAAGGCCATAAATGTGCCCACTAGTTCACTAGTAAGATCATTTTGAGGCTTATTAGTTGACATGTAAGCCACAAAACGCCCACTAGTTCACTAGTAAGATCATTTTGAGACTTACTAGTGAACATGTAAGCCCCAAAACGCCCACTAGTTCACTAGTAAGGTCATTTTGAGGCTTACTAGTTGACATGTATGCCGCAAAACGCCCACTAGTTCAATAGTACGATCATTTTGACGGTTACTAGTGAACATGTAAGGCCATAAATGTGCCAACTAGTTCACTAGTAAGATCATTTTGAGGCTTATTAGTTGACATGTAAGCCACAAAACGCCCACTAGTTCACTAGTAAGATCATTTTGAGACTTACTAGTGAACATGTAAGCCACAAAACGCCCACTAGTTCACTAGTAAGGTCATTTTGAGGCTTACTAGTTGACATGTAAGCCGCAAAACGCCCACTAGTTCAATAGTACGATCATTTTGACGGTTACTAGTGAACATGTAAGGCCATAAATGTGCCCACTAGTTCACTAGTAAGATCATTTTGATGCACTAGTTGACATGTAATCCGCAAAACGCCCACTAGTTCAATAGTAAGATCATTTTGAAGCTTACTAGTTGACATGTAAGCTGCAAAATGCCCACTAGCTCAATAGTAAGATCATTTTGAGGCTTACTAGTTGACATGTAAGCCGCATAACGCCCACTAGTTCACTAGTAAGGTCATTTTGAGGCTAACTAGTTGACATTTAAGCCTCAAAACGCCCCACTAGTTCACTAGTAAGATCATTTTGAGGCTTACTAGTTGACATGTAAGCCGCAAAACGCCCACTAGTTCACTAGTAAGATCATTTTGAGGCTTATTAATTGACATGTAAGCCGCAAAACGCAGACTAGTTCACTAGTAAGATCATTTTGACGCTTACTAGTAAACATGTAAGGCCATAAATGTGCCCACTAGTTTACTAGTAAGATCATTTTGAGGCTTACTGGTTGACATGTAAGCCGCAAAACGCCCACTAGTTCACTCGTAAGATCATTTTGACGCTTACTAGTGAACATGTAAGGCCATAAATGTGCCCACTAGTTCACTAGTAAGATCATTTTGAGGCTTATTAGTTGACATGTAAGCCACAAAACGCCCACTAGTTCACTAGTAAGATCATTTTGAGGCTTACTAGTGAACATGTAAGCCACAAAACGCTCACTAGTTCACTAGTAAGATCATTTTGACGCTTACTAGTGAACATGTAAGCCACAAAATGCCCACTAGTTCACTAGTAAGATCATTTTGACGCTTACTAGTGAACATGTAAGCCACAAAACGCTCACTAGTTCACTAGTGAGATCAATTTGAGGCTTACTAGTGAACATGTAAGCCACAAAACGCCCACTAGTTCACTAGTAAGATCATTTTGAGACTTACTAGTGAACATGTAAGCCCCAAAACGCCCACTAGTTCACTAGTAAGGTCATTTTGAGGCTTACTAGTTGACATGTATGCCGCAAAACGCCCACTAGTTCAATAGTACGATCATTTTGACGGTTACTAGTGAACATGTAAGGCCATAAATGTGCCAACTAGTTCACTAGTAAGATCATTTTGAGGCTTATTAGTTGACATGTAAGCCACAAAACGCCCACTAGTTCACTAGTAAGATCATTTTGAGACTTACTAGTGAACATGTAAGCCACAAAACGCCCACTAGTTCACTAGTAAGGTCATTTTGAGGCTTACTAGTTGACATGTAAGCCGCAAAACGCCCACTAGTTCAATAGTACGATCATTTTGACGGTTACTAGTGAACATGTAAGGCCATAAATGTGCCCACTAGTTCACTAGTAAGATCATTTTGATGCACTAGTTGACATGTAATCCGCAAAACGCCCACTAGTTCAATAGTAAGATCATTTTGAAGCTTACTAGTTGACATGTAAGCTGCAAAATGCCCACTAGCTCAATAGTAAGATCATTTTGAGGCTTACTAGTTGACATGTAAGCCGCATAACGCCCACTAGTTCACTAGTAAGGTCATTTTGAGGCTAACTAGTTGACATTTAAGCCTCAAAACGCCCCACTAGTTCACTCGTAAGATCATTTTGACGCTTACTAGTGAACATGTAAGCCACAAAACGCTCACTAGTTCACTAGTAAGGTCATTTTGACGCTTACTAGTGAACATGTAAGCCACAAAACGCTCACTAGTTCACAAGTAAGATCATTTTGACGCTTACTAGTGAACATGTAAGGCCATAAATGTGCCCGCTAGTTCACTAGTAAGATCATTTTGATTCTTACTAGTTTACATGTAAGCCACAAAACGCCCACTAGTTCACTAGGAAGATCATTTTGAGGCTTACTAGTGAACATGTAAGCCACAAAATTCCCACTAGTTCACTAGTAAGATCATTTTGACGCTTACTAGAGAACATGTAAGCCGCAAAAAGCCCACTAGTTCACTCGTAAGATCATTTTGACGCTTACTAGTGAACATGTAAGCCACAAAACGCTCACTAGTTCACTAGTGAGATCAATTTGAGGGTTACTAGTGAACATTTAAGCCACAAAACGCTCACTAGTTCACTAGTAAGATCATTTTGAGGCTTAGTAGTTGACATGTAAGCCGCAAAACGCCCACTAGTTCACTAGTAAGGTCATTTTGACGCTTACTAGTGAACATGTAAGCCACAAAACGCCCACGATTCACTAGTAAGATCATTTTGAGGCTTACTAGTTGACATGTAAGCCGCAAAACGCCCACTAGCTCAATAGTAAGATCATTTTGAGGCTTGCTCCTGAACATGTAAGCCACAAAACGCCCACTAGTTCACTAGTAAGATCATTTTGAGGCTTACTAGTGAACATGTAAGGCCATAAATGTGTCCACTAGTTCACTAGTAATATCATTTTGAGGTTTACTAGTTGACATGTAAGCCGCAAAACGCCCACTAGTTCACTCGAAAGATCATTTTGAGACTTACTAGTTGACATGTAAGCCACAAAACGCCCACTAGTTCACTAGTAAGATCATTTTTAGGCTTACTAGTTGACATGTAAGCCGCAAAACGCCCACTAGTTCACTCGTAAGATCATTTTGAGGCTTACTAGTTAACATGTAAGCCGCATAACGCCCACTAGTTCACTAGTAAGGTCATTTTGAGGCTAACTAGTTGACATTTAAGCCTCAAAACGCCCCACTAGTTCACTCATAAGATCATTTTGACGCTTACTAGTGAACATGTAAGGCCATAAATGTTCCCACTAGTTCACTAGTAAGATCATTTTGATTCTTACTAGTTTACATGTAAGCCACAAAACGGCCACTAGTTCACTAGGAAGATCATTTTGAGGCTTACTAGTGAACATGTAAGCCACAAAATGCCCACTAGTTCACTAGTAAGATCATTTTGACGCTTACTAGTGAACATGTAAGCCACAAAACGCTCACTAGTTCACTAGTGAGATCAATTTGAGGCTTACTAGTGAACATGTAAGCCACAAAACGCTCACTAGTTCACTAGTAAGATCATTTTGAGGCTTACTAGTTGACATGTAAGCCGCACAACGCCGACTAGTTCACTAGTAAGATCATTTTGACGCTTACTAGTAAACATGTAAGGCCATAAATGTGCCAACTAGTTCACTAGTAAGATCATTTTGAGGCTTATTAGTTGACATGTAAGCCACAAAACGCCCACTAGTTCACTAGTAAGATCATTTTGAGACTTACTAGTGAACATGTAAGCCACAAAACGCCTACTAGTTCACTAGTAAGGTCATTTTGAGGCTTACTAGTTGACATGTAAGCCGCAAAACGCCCACTAGTTCAATAGTACGATCATTTTGACGGTTACTAGTGAACATGTAAGGCCATAAATGTGCCCAGTAGTTCACTAGTAAGATCATTTTGATGCACTAGTTGACATGTAATCCGCAAAACGCCCACTAGTTCAATAGTAAGATCATTTTGAAGCTTACTAGTTGACATGTAAGCTGCAAAATGCCCACTAGCTCAATAGTAAGATCATTTTGAGGCTTACTAGTTGACATGTAAGCCGCATAACGCCCACTAGTTCACTAGTAAGGTCATTTTGAGGCTAACTAGTTGACATTTAAGCCTCAAAACGCCCCACTAGTTCACTCGTAAGATCATTTTGACGCTTACTAGTGAACATGTAAGGCCATAAATGTGCCCACTAGTTCACTAGTAAGATCATTTTGATTCTTACTAGTTTACATGTAAGCCACAAAACTCCCACTAGTTCACTAGGAAGATCATTTTGAGGCTTACTAGTGAAATTGTAAGCCACAAAACGCTCACTAGTTCACTAGTGAGATCAATTTGAGGCTTACTAGTGAACATGTAAGCCACAAAACGCTCACTAGTTCACTAGTAAGATCATTTTGAGGCTTACTAGTTGACATGTAAGCCGCAAAACGCCCACTAGTTCACTAGTAAGATAATTTTGAGGCTTATTAATTGACATGTAAGCCGCAAAACGCAGACTAGTTCACTAGTAAGATCATTTTGACGCTTACTAGTAAACATGTAAGGCCATAAATGTGCCCACTAGTTCACTAGTAAGATCATTTTGAGGCTTATTAGTTGACATGTAAGCCACAAAACGCCCACTAGTTCACTAGTAAGATCATTTTGAGGCTTACTAGTGAACATGTAAGCCACAAAACGCTCACTAGTTCACTAGTAAGATCATTTTGACGCTTACTAGTGAACATGTAAGCCACAAAACGCCCACTAGTTCACTAGTAAGGTCATTTTGAGGCTTACTAGTTGACATGTAAGCCGCAAAACGCCCACTAGTTCAATAGTACGATCATTTTGACGGTTACTAGTGAACATGTAAGGCCATAAATGTGCCCACTAGTTCACTAGTAAGATCATTTTGACGCTTACTAGTGAACATGTAAGTCGCAAAACGCCCACTAGTTCACTAGTAAGGTCATTTTGAGGCTTACTCGTTGACATGTAATCCGCAAAACGCCCACTAGTTCAATAGTAAGATCATTGTGACGCTTACTAGTTGACATGTAAGCCGCAAAACGCCCACGAGCTCAATAGTAAGATCATTTTGAGGCTTACTAGTTGACATGTAAGCGACAAAACGCCCACTTGTTCACTGGTAAGATCATTTTGAGGCTTGCTATTGAACATGTAAGCCACAAAACGCTCACTAGTTCACTAGTAAGATCATTTTGACGCTTACTAGTGAACATGTAAGCCACAAAACGTCCACTAGTTCACTAGTAAGATCATTTTGACGCTTACTAGAGAACATGTAAGCCGCAAAACGCCCACTAGTTCACTCGTAAGATCATTTTGACGCTTACTAGTGACCATGTAAGCTACAAAACGCTCACTAGTTCACTAGTAAGGTCATTCTGACGCTTACTAGTGAACATGTAAGCCACAAAACGCTCACTAGTTCACTAGTAAGGTCATTTTGACGCTTACTAGTGAACATGTAAGCCACAAAACGCCCACGATTCACTAGTAAGATCATTTTGAGGCTTACTAGTTGACATGTAAGCCGTAAAACGCCCACTAGCTCAATAGTAAGATCATTTTGAGGCTTGCTACTGAACATGTAAGCCACAAAACGCCCACTAGTTCACTAGTAAGATCATTTTGAGGCTTACTAGTGAACATGTAAGGCCATAAATGTGTCCACTAGTTCACTAGTAATATCATTTTGAGGTTTACTAGTTGACATGTAAGCCGCAAAACGCCCACTAGTTCACTCGAAAGATCATTTTGAGACTTACTAGTTGACATGTAAGCCACAAAACGCCCACTAGTTCACTAGTAAGATCATTTTGAGGCTTACTAGTGAACATGTAAGCCACAAAACGCCCACTAGTTCACTAGTAAGATCATTTTGAGGCTTACTAGTTAACATGTAAGCCGCATAACGCCCACTAGTTCACTAGTAAGATCATTTTGAGGCTTATTAATTGACATGTAAGCCGCAAAACGCAGACTAGTTCACTAGTAAGATCATTTTGACGCTTACTAGTAAACATGTAAGGCCATAAATGTGCCCACTAGTTCACTAGTAAGATCATTTTGAGGCTTATTAGTTGACATGTAAGCCACAAAACGCCCACTAGTTCACCAGTAAGATCATTTTGAGGCTTACTAGTGAACATGTAAGCCACAAAACGCTCACTAGTTCACTAGTAAGATCATTTTGACGCTTACTAGTGAACATGTAAGCCACAAAACGCCCACTAGTTCACTAGTAAGGTCATTTTGAGGCTTACTAGTTGACATGTAAGCCGCAAAACGCCCACTAGTTCAATAGTACGATCATTTTGACGGTTACTAGTGAACATGTAAGGCCATAAATGTGCCCACTAGTTCACTAGTAAGATCATTTTGACGCTTACTAGTGAACATGTAAGGCCATAAATGTGCCCACTAGTTCACTAGTAAGATCATTTTGATGCACTAGTTGACATGTAATCCGCAAAACGCCCACTAGTTCAATAGTAAGATCATTTTGACGCTTACTAGTTGACATGTAAGCTGCAAAATGCCCACTAGCTCAATAGTAAGATCATTTTGAGGCTTACTAGTTGACATGTAAGCGACAAAACGCCCACTAGTTCACTAGTAAGATAATTTTGAGGCTTACTAGTTGACATGTAAGCCGCAAAATGCCCACTAGTTCAATAGTAAGATCATTTTGACGCTTACTAGTGAACATGTCAGGCCATAAATGTGCCCACTAGTTAGCTAGTAAGATCATTTTGACGCTTACTAGTTGACATGTAAGTCGCAAAACGCCCACTAGTTCACTAGTAAGGTCATTTTGAGGCTTACTCGTTGACATGTAATCCGCAAAACGCCCACTAGTTCAATAGTAAGATCATTGTGACGCTTACTAGTTGACATGTAAGCCGCAAAACGCCCACGAGCTCAATAGTAAGATCATTTTGAGGCTTACTAGTTGACATGTAAGCGACAAAACGCCCACTTGTTCACTGGTAAGATCATTTTGAGGCTTGCTATTGAACATGTAAGCCACAAAACGCCCACGAGTTCACTAGTAAGGTCATTTTGAGGCTTACTAGTTGACATGTAAGCCGCAAAACGCCCACTAGTTCAATAGTGAGATCATTTTGACGCTTACTAGTGAACGTGTCAGGCCATAAATGTGCCCACTAGTTCATTAGTAAGATCATTTTGAAGCTTACTAGTGAACATGTAAGCCGCAAAACGCCCAATAGTTCACTAGTAAGGTCATTTTGAGGCTTACTAGTTGACATGTAAGCCACAAAACGGCCACTAGTTCACTAGTAAGATCATTTTGAGGCTTGCTACTGAACATGTAAGCCACAAATGCCCACTAGTTCACTAGTAAGATCATTTTGACGCTTACTAGTGAACATGTAAGGCCCTAAATGTGCCCACTAGTTCACTAGTAAGATCATTTTGAGGCTTACTAGTGAACATGTAAGGCCATAAATGTGCCCACTAGTTCACTAGTAAGATCATTTTGAGGCTTACTAGTTGACATGTAAGCCACAAAACGCCCACTAGTTGACTAGTAAGATCATTTTGAGGCTTACTAGTTGACATGTAAGCCGCACAACGCCCACTAGTTCACTCGTAAGATCATTTTGACGCTTACTAGTGAACATGTAAGGCCATAAATGTGCCCACAAATGTGCCCACTAGTTCACTAGTAAGATCATTTTGAGGCTTACTAGTTGACATGTAAGCCACAAAACGCCCACTAGTTCACTAGTAAGATCATTTTGAGGCTTACTAGTTGACATGTAAGCCACAAAACGCCCACTAGAAAGATCATTTTGAGGCTTACTAGTGAACATGTAAGCCGCAAAACGCCCACTAGTTCAATAGTAAGATCATTTTGAGGCTTACTAGTTGACATGTAAGCCACAAAACGCTCACTAGTTCACTAGTAAAGTCATTTTGACGCTTACTATTGAACATGTAAGCCACAAAACGCCCACGATTCACTAGTAAGATCATTTTGAGGCTTACTAGTTGACATGTAAGCCGCAAAACGCCCACTAGTTCACTAGTAAGATCATTTTGATGCTTACTAGTGAACATGTAAGGCCATAAATGTGCCCACTAGTTCACTAGTAAGATCATTTTGACGCTTACTAGTGAACATGTAAGGCCATAAATGTGCCCACTAGTTCACTAGTAAGATTATTTTGAGGCTTACTAGTTGACATGTAAGCCACAAAACGCCCACCAGTTCACTAGTAAGATCATTTTGACGCTTACTAGTGAACATGTAAGGCCCTAAATGTGCCCACTAGTTCACTAGTAAGATCATTTTGAGGCTTACTAGTGAACATGTAAGGCCATAAATGTGCCCACTAGTTCACTAGTAAGATCATTTTGACGCTTACTAGTGAACACGTAAGGCCATAAATGTGCCCACTAGTTCACTAGTAATATCATTTTGAGGCTTACTAGTTGACATGTAAGCCACAAAACGCCCACTAGTTGACTAGTAAGATCATTTTGAGGCTTACTAGTTGACATGTAAGCCGCACAACGCCCACTAGTTCACTCGTAAGATCATTTTGACGCTTACTAGTGAACATGTAAGGCCATAAATGTGCCCAAAAATGTGCCCACTAGTTCACTAGTAAGATCATTTTGAGGCTTACTAGTTGACATGTAAGCCACAAAACGGCCACTAGTTCACTAGTAAGATCATTTTGAGGCTTACTAGTTGACATGTAAGCCACAAAACGCCCACTAGTTCACTAGTAAGATCATTTTGAGGCTTACTAGTTGACATGTAAGCCACAAAACGCCCACTAGAAAGATCATTTTGAGGCTTACTAGTGAACATGTAAGCCGCAAAACGCCCACTAGTTCAATAGTAAGATCATTTTGAGGCTTACTAGTTGACATGTAAGCCACAAAACGCTCACTAGTTCACTAGTAAAGTCATTTTGACGCTTACTAGTGAACATGTAAGGCCATAAATGTGCCCACAAATGTGCCCACTAGTTCACTAGTAAGATCATTTTGAGGCTTACTAGTTGACATGTAAGCCACAAAACGCCCACTAGTTCACTAGTAAGATCATTTTGAGGCTTACTAGTTGACATGTAAGCCACAAAACGCCCACTAGAAAGATCATTTTGAGGCTTACTAGTTGACATGTAAGCCGCAAAACGCCCACTAGTTCACTAGTAAGATCATTTTGATGCTTACTAGTGAACATGTAAGGCCATAAATGTGCCCACTAGTTCACTAGTAAGATCATTTTGACGCTTACTAGTGAACATGTAAGGCCATAAATGTGCCCACTAGTTCACTAGTAAGATTATTTTGAGGCTGACTAGTTGACATGTAAGCCACAAAACGCCCACCAGTTCACTAGTAAGATCATTTTGACGCTTACTAGTGAACATGTAAGCCGCAAAACGCCCACTAGTTCACTCGTAAGATCATTTTGACGCTTACTAGTGAATATGTAAGCTACAAAACGCTCACTAGTTCACTAGTAAGGAAATTTTGACGCTTACTAGTGAACATGTAAGCCACAAAACGCTCACTAGTTCACTAGTAAGGTCATTTTGACACTTATTAGTGAACATGTAAGCCACAAAACGCCCACTAGTTCACTAGTAAGATCATTTTGAGGCTTACTAGTTGACATGTAAGCCACAAAACGCCCACTAGAAAGATCATTTTGAGGCTTACTAGTGAACATGTAAGCCGCAAAACGCCCACTAGTTCACTCGTAAGATCATTTTGAGGCTTACTAGTTGACATGTAAGCCGCAAAACGCCCACTAGTTCACTAGTAAGATCATTTTGAGGCTTACTAGTTGACATGTAAGCCGCAAAACGCCCACTAATTCACTAGTAAGATCATTTTGATGCTTACTAGTGAACATGTAAGCCACAAAACGCTCACTAGTTCACTAGTAAGGTCATTTTGACACTTACTAGTGAACATATAAGCTACAAAACGCCTACTAGTTAACTAGTAAGATCATTTTGAGGCTTACTAGTTGACATGTGAGCCGCAAAACGCCCACTAGTTCACTTGTAAGATAATTTTGAGGCTTACTAGTGAACATGTAAGCCACAAAACACTCACTAGTTCACTAGTAAGGTCATTTTGAGGCTTACTAGTGAACATGTAAGCCACAAAACGCCCACTAGTTCACTAGTAAGATCATTTTGATGCTTTCTAGTGAACATGTAAGCCACAAAACCCCCATTAGTTCACTAGTAAGATCATTTTGAGGCTTACTAGTTGACGTGTAAGCCGCAAAACGCCCACTAGTTCAATAGTAAGATCATTTTGACGCTTACTAGTGAACGTGTCAGGCCATAAATGTGCCCACTAGTTCACTAGTAAGATCATTTTGAGGCTTACTAGTTGACATGTAAGCCACAAAACGCCCACTAGTTCACTAGTAAGATCATTTTGAGGCTTGCTACTGAACATGTAAGCCACAAAACGCCCAGTAGTTCACTAGTAAGATCATTTTGAGGCTTACTAGTGAACATGTAAGCCACAAAACGCCCACTAGTTCACTAGTAAGATCATTTTGATGCTTTGTAGTGAACATGTAAGGCCATAAATGTGCCCACTAGTTCACTAGTAAGATCATTTTGAGACTTACTAGTTGACATGTAAGCCACAAAACGTCCACTAGTTCACTAGTAAGATCATTTTGAGGCTTACTAGTGAACATGTAAGCCACAAAACGCTCACTAGTTCACTAGTAAGGTCATTTTGACGCTTACTAGTGAACATGTAAGGCCATAAATGTGCCCACTAGTTCACTAGTAAGATCATTTTGAGGCTTACTAGTTGACATGTAAGCCGCAAAACGCCCACTAGTTCACCAGTAAGATCATTTTGACGCTTACTAGTGAACATGTAAGGCCATAAATGTGCCCACTAGTTCATTAGTAAGATCATTTTGACGCTTACTAGTGAACATGTAAGGCCATAAATGTGCCCACTAGTTCACTAGTAAGGTCATTTTGACACTTACTAGTGAACATGTAAGCTACAAAACGCCTACTAGTTAACTAGTAAGATCATTTTGAGGCTTACTAGTTCACAGGTGAGCCGCAAAACGCCCACTAGTTCACTTGTAAGATAATTTTGAGGCTTACTAGTGAACATGTAAGCCACAAAACGCTCACTAGTTCACTAGTAAGGTCATTTTGAGGCTTACTAGTGAACATGTAAGCCACAAAACGCTCACTAGTTCACTAGTAAGGTCATTTTGACGCTTACTAGTGAACATGTAAGCCACAAAACCCCCACTAGTTCACTAGTAAGATCATTTTGAGGCTTACTAGTTGACGTGTAAGCCGCAAAACGCCCACTAGTTCAATAGTAAGATCATTTTGACGCTTACTAGTGAACATGTCAGGCCATAAATGTGCCCACAAGTTCACTAGTAAGATCATTTTGAGGCTTACTAGTTGACATGTAAGCCACAAAACGCCCACTAGTTCACTAGTAAGATCATTTTGAGGCTTGCTAGTGAACATGTAAGCCACAAAACGCCCACTAGTTCACTAGTAAGATCATTTTGATGCTTTCTAGTGAACATGTAAGGCCATAAATGTGCCCACTAGTTCACTAGTAAGATCATTTTGAGACTTACTAGTTGACATGTAAGCCACAAAACGTCCACTAGTTCACTAGTAAGATCATTTTGAGGCTTACTAGTGAACATGTAAGCCACAAAACGCTCACTAGTTCACTAGTAAGGTCATTTTGACGCTTACTAGTGAACATGTAAGCCGCAAAACGCCCACTAGTTCACTCGTAAGATCATTTTGAGGCTTACTAGTTGAAATGTAAGCCGCAAAACGCCCACTAGTTCACTAGTAAGATCATTTTGAGGCTTACTAGTTGACATGTAAGCCGCAAAACGCCCACTAGTTCAATAGTAAGATCATTTTGACGCTTACTAGTGAACATGTAAGGCCATAAATGTGCCCACTAGTTCACTAGTAAGATCATTTTGAGGCTTATTAGTTGACATGTAAGCCACAAAACGCCCACTAGTTCACAAGTGAGATCATTTTGAGGCTTACTCGTGAACATGTAAGCCACAAAACGCTCACTAGTGAGGTCATTTTGAGGCTTACTAGTGAACATGTAAGCCACAAAACGCTCACTAGTTCACTAGTAAGATCATTTTGACGCTTACTAGTGAACATGTAAGCCACAAAATGTTCACTAGTTCACTAGTAAGATCATTTTGACGCTTACTAGTGAACATGTAAGCCGCAAAACGCCCACTAATTCACTAGTAAGATCATTTTGAGGCTTATTAGTTGACATGTAAGCCGCAAAACGCCGACTAGTTCACTAGTAAGATCATTTTGACGCTCACTAGTGAACATGTAAGGCCATAAATGTGCCCACTAGTTCACTAGTAAGATCATTTTGAGGCTTATTAGTTGACATGTAAGCCACAAAACGCCCACTAGTTCACTAGTAAGATCATTTTGAGGCTTACTAGTGAACATGTAAGCCACAAAACGCTCACTAGTGAGGTCATTTTGAGGCTTACTAGTGAACATGTAAGCCACAAAACGCTCACTAGTTCACTAGTAAGATCATTTTGACGCTTACTAGTGAACATGTAAGCCACAAAACGCCTACTAGTTCAAGTGTAAGGTCATTTTGAGGCTTACTAGTTGACATGTAAGCCGCAAAACGCCCACTAGTTCAATAGTAAGATCATTTTGACGCTTACTAGTGAACATGTAAGGTCATAAATGTGCCCACTAGTTGACTAGTAAGATCATTTTGACGCTTACTAGTTGACATGTAAGTGACAAAACGCCCACTAGTTGACTAGTAAGATAATTTCGAGGCTTACTAGTTGACATGTAATCCGCAAAACGCCCACTAGTTCAATAGTAAGATCATTGTGACGCTTACAAGTTTACATGTAAGCCGCAAAACGCCCACTAGTTCACTAGTAAGATCATTTTGAGGCTTACTAGTTGACATGTAAGCCGCAAAACGCCCAGTAGTTCAATAGTAAGATCATTTTGACGCTTACTAGTGAACATGTCAGCCCATAAATGTGCCCACTAGTTCACTAGTAAGATCATTTTGAGGCTTACTAGTGAACATGTAAGCCACAAAACGCTCACTAGTTCACTAGTAAGGTCATTTTGACGCTTACTAGTGAACATGTAAGCCACAAAACGCTCACTAGTTCACTAGTAAGGTCATTTTGAGGCTTGCTACTGAACATGTAAGCCGCAAAGCGCCCACTAGTTCACTAGTAAGATCATTTTGACACTTACTAGTGAACATGTAAGCAGCAAAACGCCCACTAGTTCACTTGTAAGATCATTTTTACGCTTACTAGTGAACATGTAAGGCCATAAATGTGCCCACTAGTTCACTCGTAAGATCATTTTGAGGCTTACTAGTTGACATGTAAGCCGCAAAACGCCCACTAGTTCACCAGTAAGATCATTTTGACGCTTACTAGTGAACATGTAAGGCCATAAA
This sequence comes from Hippocampus zosterae, assembly GCF_025434085.1. NCBI lineage: Eukaryota > Metazoa > Chordata > Actinopteri > Syngnathiformes > Syngnathidae > Hippocampus > Hippocampus zosterae. The sequence goes on from NC_067451.1 coordinate 27,478,031, forward strand.
TGTGCCCATTAGTTCATTAGTAAAATCATTTTGACGCTTACTAGTGAACATGTAAGGCCATAAATGTGCCCACTAGTTCACTAGTAAGGTCATTTTGAGGCTTATTAGTTGACATGTAAGCCACAAAACGCCCACTAGTTCACTAGTAAGATCATTTTGATGCTTTCTAGTGAACATGTAAGGCCATAAATGTGCCCACTAGTTCACTAGTAAGATCATTTTGAGACTTACTAGTTGACATGTAAGCCACAAAACGTCCACTAGTTCACTAGTAAGATCATTTTGAGGCTTACTAGTGAACATGTAAGCCGCAAAACGCCCACTAGTTCAATAGTAAGATCATTTTGACGCTTACTAGTTGACATGTAAGCTGCAAAATGCCCACTAGCTCAATAGTAAGATCATTTTGAGGCTTACTAGTTGACATGTAAGCGACAAAACGCCCACTAGTTCACTAGTAAGATCATTTTGAGGCTTACTAGTTGACATGTAAGCCGCAAAATGCCCACTAGTTCAATAGTAAGATCATTTTGACGCTTACTAGTGAACATGTCAGGCCATAAATGTGCCCACTAGTTAGCTAGTAAGATCATTTTGACGCTTACTAGTTGACATGTAAGTCGCAAAACGCCCACTAGTTCACTAGTAAGGTCATTTTGAGGCTTACTCGTTGACATGTAATCCGCAAAACGCCCACTAGTTCAATAGTAAGATCATTGTGACGCTTACTAGTTGACATGTAAGCCGCAAAACGCCCACGAGCTCAATAGTAAGATCATTTTGAGGCTTACTAGTTGACATGTAAGCAACAAAACGCCCACTTGTTCACTGGTAAGATCATTTTGAGGCTTGCTATTGAACATGTAAGCCACAAAACGCCCACGAGTTCACTAGTAAGATCATTTTGAGGCTTATTAGTTGACATGTAAGCCGCAAAGCGCCGACTAGTTCACTAGTAAGATCATTTTGACGCTTACTAGTGAACATGTAAGGCCATAAATGTGCCCACTAGTTCACTAGTAAGATCATTTTGAGGCTTACTAGTTGACATGTAAGCCACAAAGCGCCCACTAGTTCACTAGTAAGATCATTTTGAGGCTTACTACTGAACATTTAAGCCACAAAACGCTCACTAGTGAGGTCATTTTGAGGCTTACTAGTGAACATGTAAGCCACAAAACGCCCACTAGTTCACTAGTAAGATCATTTTGATGCTTACTAGTTGACATGTAAGCCGCAAAACGCCCACTAGTTCACTCGTAAGATCATTTTGACGCTTACTAGTAAACATGTAAGGCCATAAATGTTCCCACTAGTTCACTAGTAAGATCATTTTGACGCTTACTAATGAACATGTAAGCCACAAAACGCCCACTAGTTCACTAGTAAGGTCATTTTGAGGCTTACTAGTTGACATGTAAGCCGCAAAACGCCCACTAGTTCAATAGTGAGATCATTTTGACGCTTACTAGTGAACATGTAAGGCCATAAATGTGCCCACTAGTTCACTAGTAAGATCAATTTGACGCTTACTAGTGAACATGTAAGGCAGTAAATGTGTCCACTAGTTCACTAGTAAGATCATTTTGATGCTTACTAATTGACATGTCAGGCCATAAATGTGACCACTAGTTCACTAGTAAGATCATTTTGACGCTTACTAGTTGAAATATAAGTCGCAAAACGCCCACTAGTTCACTAGTAAGATCATTTTGAGGCTTACTAGTTGACATGTAATCCGCAAAACGCCCACTACTTCAATAGTAAGATCATTGTGACCCTTACTAGTTGACATGTAAGCCGCAAAACGCCCACTAGCTCAATAGTAAGATCATTTTGAGGCTTACTAGTTGTCATGTAAGCGACAAAACGCCAACTAGTTCACTAGTAAGATCATTTTGACGCTTACTAGTGAACATGTAAGGCCATAAATGTGCCAACTAGTTCACTACTAAGATCATTTTGAGGCTTACTAGTGAACATGTAAGCCACAAAACGCCAACTAGTTCACTAGTAAGATCATTTTGAGGCTTGCCACTGAACATGTAAGCCACAAAACGCCCACTAGTTCACTAGTAAGATCATTTTGAGGCTTACTAGTGAACATGTAAGCCACAAAACGCCCACTAGTTCACTAGTAAGATCATTTTGACGCTTACTAGTGAACATGTAAGGCCATAAATGTGCCCACTAGTTCACTACTAAGATCATTTTGAGGCTTACTAGTGAACATGTAAGCCACAAAACGCTCACTAGTTCACTAGTAAGGTCATTTTGACGCTTACTAGTGAACATGTAAGCCACAAAACCCCCACTAGTTCACTAGTAAGATCATTTTGACGCTTACTAGTTGACGTGTAAGCCGCAAAACGCACACTAGTTCACTACTAAGGTCATTTTGAGGCTTACTAGTTGACATGTAAGCCACAAAACGGCCACTAGTTCACTAGTAAGATCATTTTGAGGCTTGCTACTGAACATGTAAACCACAAATGCCCACTAGTTCACTAGTAAGATCATTTTGACGCTTACTAGTGAACATGTAAGGCCCTAAATGTGCCCACTAGTTCACTAGTAAGATCATTTTGAGGCTTACTAGTGAACATGTAAGGCCATAAATGTGCCCACTAGTTCACTAGTAAGATCATTTTGACGCTTACTAGTGAACATGTAAGGCCATAAATGTTCCCACTAGTTCACTAGTAAGATTATTTTGAGGCTTACTAGTTGACATGTAAGCCACAAAACGCCCACCAGTTCACTAGTAAGATCATTTTGACGCTTACTAGTGAACATGTAAGGCCCTAAATGTGCCCACTAGTTCACTAGTAAGATCATTTTGAGGCTTACTAGTGAACATGTAAGGCCATAAATGTGCCCACTAGTTCACTAGTAAGATCATTTTGACGCTTACTAGTGAACACGTAAGGCCATAAATGTGCCCACTAGTTCACTAGTAATATCATTTTGAGGCTTACTAGTTGACATGTAAGCCACAAAACGCCCACTAGTTGACTAGTAAGATCATTTTGAGGCTTACTAGTTGACATGTAAGCCGCACAACGCCCACTAGTTCACTCGTAAGATCATTTTGACGCTTACTAGTGAACATGTAAGGCCATAAATGTGCCCAAAAATGTGCCCACTAGTTCACTAGTAAGATCATTTTGAGGCTTACTAGTTGACATGTAAGCCACAAAACGCCCACTAGTTCACTAGTAAGATCATTTTGAGGCTTACTAGTTGACATGTAAGCCACAAAACGCCCACTAGAAAGATCATTTTGAGGCTTACTAGTGAACATGTAAGCCGCAAAACGCCCACTAGTTCAATAGTAAGATCATTTTGAGGCTTACTAGTTGACATGTAAGCCACAAAACGCTCACTAGTTCACTAGTAAAGTCATTTTGACGCTTACTAGTGAACATGTAAGGCCATAAATGTGCCCACAAATGTGCCCACTAGTTCACTAGTAAGATCATTTTGAGGCTTACTAGTTGACATGTAAGCCACAAAACGCCCACTAGTTCACTAGTAAGATCATTTTGAGGCTTACTAGTTGACATGTAAGCCACAAAACGCCCACTAGAAAGATCATTTTGAGGCTTACTAGTTGACATGTAAGCCGCAAAACGCCCACTAGTTCACTAGTAAGATCATTTTGATGCTTACTAGTGAACATGTAAGGCCATAAATGTGCCCACTAGTTCACTAGTAAGATCATTTTGACGCTTACTAGTGAACATGTAAGGCCATAAATGTGCCCACTAGTTCACTAGTAAGATTATTTTGAGGCTGACTAGTTGACATGTAAGCCACAAAACGCCCACCAGTTCACTAGTAAGATCATTTTGACGCTTACTAGTGAACATGTAAGCCGCAAAACGCCCACTAGTTCACTCGTAAGATCATTTTGACGCTTACTAGTGAATATGTAAGCTACAAAACGCTCACTAGTTCACTAGTAAGGAAATTTTGACGCTTACTAGTGAACATGTAAGCCACAAAACGCTCACTAGTTCACTAGTAAGGTCATTTTGACACTTATTAGTGAACATGTAAGCCGCAAAACGCCCACTAGTTCACTCGTAAGATCATTTTGAGGCTTACTAGTTGACATGTAAGCCGCAAAACGCCCACTAGTTCACTAGTAAGATCATTTTGAGGCTTACTAGTTGACATGTAAGCCGCAAAACGCCCACTAATTCACTAGTAAGATCATTTTGATGCTTACTAGTGAACATGTAAGCCACAAAACGCTCACTAGTTCACTAGTAAGGTCATTTTGACACTTACTAGTGAACATATAAGCTACAAAACGCCTACTAGTTAACTAGTAAGATCATTTTGAGGCTTACTAGTTGACATGTGAGCCGCAAAACGCCCACTAGTTCACTTGTAAGATAATTTTGAGGCTTACTAGTGAACATGTAAGCCACAAAACACTCACTAGTTCACTAGTAAGGTCATTTTGAGGCTTACTAGTGAACATGTAAGCCACAAAACGCCCACTAGTTCACTAGTAAGATCATTTTGATGCTTTCTAGTGAACATGTAAGCCACAAAACCCCCATTAGTTCACTAGTAAGATCATTTTGAGGCTTACTAGTTGACGTGTAAGCCGCAAAACGCCCACTAGTTCAATAGTAAGATCATTTTGACGCTTACTAGTGAACGTGTCAGGCCATAAATGTGCCCACTAGTTCACTAGTAAGATCATTTTGAGGCTTACTAGTTGACATGTAAGCCACAAAACGCCCACTAGTTCACTAGTAAGATCATTTTGAGGCTTGCTACTGAACATGTAAGCCACAAAACGCCCAGTAGTTCACTAGTAAGATCATTTTGAGGCTTACTAGTGAACATGTAAGCCACAAAACGCCCACTAGTTCACTAGTAAGATCATTTTGATGCTTTGTAGTGAACATGTAAGGCCATAAATGTGCCCACTAGTTCACTAGTAAGATCATTTTGATGCTTTGTAGTGAACATGTAAGGCCATAAATGTGCCCACTAGTTCACTAGTGAGATCATTTTGAGGCTTACTAGTGAACATGTAAGCCACAAAACGCTCACTAGTGAGGTCATTTTGAGGCTTACTAGTGAACATGTAAGCCACAAAACGCTCACTAGTTCACTAGTAAGATCATTTTGACGCTTACTAGTGAACATGTAAGCCACAAAACGCTCACTAGTTCACTAGTGAGATCATTTTGAGGCTTACTAGTGAACATGTAAGCCACAAAACGCTCACTAGTGAGGTCATTTTGAGGCTTACTAGTGAACATGTAAGCCACAAAACGCTCACTAGTTCACTAGTAAGATCATTTTGACGCTTACTAGTGAACATGTAAGCCACAAAACGCTCACTAGTTCACTAGTAAGATCATTTTGACGCTTACTAGTGAACATGTAAGCCGCAAAACGCCCACTAATTCACTAGTAAGATCATTTTGAGGCTTATTAGTTAACATGTAAGCCGCAAAACGCCGACTAGTTCACTAGTAAGATCATTTTGAGGCTTACTAGTTGACATGTAAGCCGCAAAACGCCCAGTAGTTCAATAGTAAGATCATTTTGAGGCTTACTAGTGAACATATAAGCCACAAAACGCTCACTAGTTCACTAGCAAGGTCATTTTGACGCTTACTAGTGAACATGTAAGCCACAAACCCCCCACTAGTTCACTAGTAAGATCATTTTGAGGCTTACTAGTTGACGTGTAAGCCGCAAAACGCCCACTAATTCACTAGTAAGATCATTTTGACGCTTCACATGTGAGCCGCAAAACGCCCACTAGTTCACTTGTAAGATAATTTTGAGGCTTACTAGTGAACATGTAAGCCACAAAACGCTCACTAGTTCACTAGTGAGATCATTTTGAGGCTTACTAGTGAACATGTAAGCCACAAAACGCTCACTAGTGAGGTCATTTTGAGGCTTACTAGTGAACATGTAAGCCACAAAACGCTCACTAGTTCACTAGTAAGATCATTTTGACGCTTACTAGTGAACATGTAAGCCACAAAACGCTCACTAGTTCACTAGTAAGATCATTTTGACGCTTACTAGTGAACATGTAAGCCGCAAAACGCCCACTAATTCACTAGTAAGATCATTTTGAGGCTTATTAGTTGACATGTAAGCCGCAAAACGCCGACTAGTTCACTAGTAAGATCATTTTGAGGCTTACTAGTTGACATGTAAGCCGCAAAACGCCCAGTAGTTCAATAGTAACATCATTTTGAGGCTTACTAGTGAACATATAAGCCACAAAACGCTCACTAGTTCACTAGCAAGGTCATTTTGACGCTTACTAGTGAACATGTAAGCCACAAACCCCCCACTAGTTCACTAGTAAGATCATTTTGAGGCTTACTAGTTGACGTGTAAGCCGCAAAACGCCCACTAGTTCACTAGTAAGATCATTTTGACGCTTACTAGTGAACATGTAAGGCCATAAATGTGCCCACTAGTTCATTAGTAAGATCATTTTGAGGCTTACTAGTGAACATGTAAGCCGCAAAGCGCCCAGTAGTTCACTAGTAAGATCATTTTGACACTTACTAGTGAACATGTAAGCAGCAAAACGCCCACTAGTTCACTTGTAAGATCATTTTGACGCTTACTAGTGAACATGTAAGGCCATAAATGTGCCCACTAGTTCACTCGGAAGATCATTTTGAGGCTTACTAGTTGACATGTAAGCCGCAAAACGCCCACGAGTTCACCAGTAAGATCATTTTGACGCTTACTAGTGAACATGTAAGGCCATAAATGTGCCCACTAGTTCATTAGTAAGATCATTTTGACGCTTACTAGTGAACATGTAAGGCCATAAATGTGCCCACTAGTTCACTAGTAAGGTCATTTTGACACTTACTAGTGAACATGTAAGCTACAAAACGCCTACTAGTTAACTAGTAAGATCATTTTGAGGCTTACTAGTTCACATGTGAGGCGCAAAACGCCCACTAGTTCACTTGTAAGATAATTTTGAGGCTTACTAGTGAACATGTAAGCCACAAAACGCTCACTAGTTCACTAGTAAGGTCATTTTGAGGCTTACTAGTGAACATGTAAGCCACAAAACGCTCACTAGTTCACTAGTAAGGTCATTTTGACGCTTACTAGTGAACATGTAAGCCACAAAACCCCCACTAGTTCACTAGTAAGATCATTTTGAGGCTTACTAGTTGACGTGTAAGCCGCAAAACGCCCACTAGTTCAATAGTAAGATCATTTTGACGCTTACTAGTGAACATGTCAGGCCATAAATGTGCCCACAAGTTCACTAGTAAGATCATTTTGAGGCTTACTAGTTGACATGTAAGCCACAAAACGCCCACTAGTTCACTAGTAAGATCATTTTGAGGCTTACTAGTGAACATGTAAGCCACAAAACGCCCACTAGTTCACTAGTAAGATCATTTTGAGGCTTACTAGTGAACATGTAAGCCACAAAACGCCCACTAGTTCACTAGTAAGATCATTTTGAGGCTTACTAGTGAACATGTAAGCCACAAAACGCTCACTAGTTCACTAGTAAGGTCATTTTGAGGCTTACTAGTGAACATGTAAGCCACAAAACGCTCACTAGTTCACTAATAAGGTCATTTTGAGGCTTACTAGTGAACATGTAAGCCGCAAAACGCCCACTAGTTCACTCGTAAGATCATTTTGAGGCTTACTAGTTGACATGTAAGCCGCAAAACGCCCACTAGTTCCCTAGTAAGATCATTTTGATGCTTTCTAGTGAACATGTAAGGCCATAAATGTGCCCACTAGTTCATTAGTAAGATCATTTTGACGCTTTCTCGTGAACATGTAAGGCCATAAATGTGCCCACTAGTTCACTAGTAAGGTCATTTTGACACTTACTAGTGAACATGTAAGCTACAAAACGCCTACTAGTTAACTAGTAAGATCATTTTGAGGCTTACTAGTTCACATGTGAGCCGCAAAACGCCCACTAGTTCACTTGTAAGATAATTTTGAGGCTTACTAGTGAACATGTAAGCCACAAAACGCTCACTAGTTCACTAGTAAGGTCATTTTGAGGCTTACTAGTGAACATGTAAGCCACAAAACGCTCACTAGTTCACTAGTAAGGTCATTTTGACGCTTACTAGTGAACATGTAAGCCACAAAACCCCCACTAGTTCACTAGTAAGATCATTTTGAGGCTTACTAGTTGACGTGTAAGCCGCAAAACGCCCACTAGTTCAATAGTAAGATCATTTTGACGCTTACTAGTGAACATGTCAGGCCATAAATGTGCCCACAAGTTCACTAGTAAGATCATTTTGAGGCTTACTAGTTGACATGTAAGCCACAAAACGCCCACTAGTTCACTAGTAAGATCATTTTGAGGCTTGCTAGTGAACATGTAAGCCACAAAACGCCCACTAGTTCACTAGTAAGATCATTTTGATGCTTTCTAGTGAACATGTAAGGCCATAAATGTGCCCACTAGTTCACTAGTAAGATCATTTTGAGACTTACTAGTTGACATGTAAGCCACAAAACGTCCACTAGTTCAATAGTAAGATCATTTTGAGGCTTACTAGTGAACATGTAAGGCCATAAATGTGCCCACTAGTTCACTAGTAAGATCATTTTGAGACTTACTAGTTGACATGTAATCCACAAAACGTCCACTAGTTCACTAGTAAGATCATTTTGACGCTTACTAGTGAACATGTAAGGCCATTAATGTGCCCACTAGTTCATTAGTAAGATCATTTTGACGCTTACGAGTGAACAGGTAAGGCCATAAATGTGCCCACTAGTTCATTAGTAAGATCATTTTGAGGCTTACTAGTGAACATGTAAGCCGCAAAACGCCCACTAGTTCACTAGTAAGATCATTTTGACGCTTACTAGTGAACATGTAAGCAGCAAAACGCCCACTAGTTCACTTGTAAGATCATTTTGACGCTTACTAGTGAACATGTAAGGCCATAAATGTGCCCACTAGTTCACTCGTAAGATCATTTTGAGGCTTACTAGTTGACATGTAAGCCACAAAACGCCCACTAGTTCACTAGTAAGATCATTTTGAGGCTTGCTAGTGAACATGTAAGCCACAAAACGCCCACTAGTTCACTAGTAAGATCATTTTGATGCTTTCTAGTGAACATGTAAGGCCATAAATGTGCCCACTAGTTCACTAGTAAGATCATTTTGAGACTTACAAGTTGACATGTAAGCCACAAAACGTCCACTAGTTCACTAGTAAGATCATTTTGAGGCTTACTCGTGAACATGTAAGCCACAAAAGGCTCACTAGTTCACTAGTAAGGTCATTTTGACGCTTACTAGTGAACATGTAAGCCGCAAAACGCCCACTAGTTCACTAGTAAGATCATTTTGAGGCTTACTAGTGAACATGTAAGCCACAAAACGCTCACTAGTTCACTAGTAAGGTCATTTTGACGCTTACTAGTGAACATGTAAGCCACAAAACCCCCACTAGTTCACTAGTAAGATCATTTTGAGGCTTACTAGTTGACGTGTAAGCCGCAAAACGCCCACTAGTTCAATAGTAAGATCATTTTGACGCTTACTAGTGAACATGTCAGGCCATAAATGTGCCCACAAGTTCACTAGTAAGATCATTTTGAGGCTTACTAGTTGACATGTAAGCCACAAAACGCCCACTAGTTCACTAGTAAGATCATTTTGAGGCTTGCTAGTGAACATGTAAGCCACAAAACGCCCACTAGTTCACTAGTAAGATCATTTTGATGCTTTCTAGTGAACATGTAAGGCCATAAATGTGCCCACTAGTTCACTAGTAAGATCATTTTGAGACTTACTAGTTGACATGTAAGCCACAAAACGTGCACTAGTTCACTAGTAAGATCATTTTGAGGCTTACTAGTGAACATGTAAGCCACAAAACGCTCACTAGTTCACTAGTAAGGTCATTTTGACGCTTACTAGTGAACATGTAAGCCGCAAAACGCCCACTAGTTCACTCGTAAGATCATTTTGAGGCTTACTAGTTGAAATGTAAGCCGCAAAACGCCCACTAGTTCACTAGTAAGATCATTTTGAGGCTTACTAGTTGACATGTAAGCCGCAAAACGCCCACTAGTTCAATAGTAAGATCATTTTGAGGCTTATTAGTGAACATGTAAGCCGCAAAACGCCCACTAGTTCACTAGTAAGATCATTTTGACGCTTACTAGTGAACATGTAAGGCCATAAATGTGCCCACTAGTTCACTAGTAAGATCATTTTGAGGCTTATTAGTTGACATGTAAGCCACAAAACGCCCACTAGTTCACTAGTGAGATCATTTTGAGGCTTACTAGTGAACATGTAAGCCGCAAAACGCCCACTAGTTCACTAGTAAGATCATTTTGAGGCTTACTAGTGAACATGTAAGCCACAAAACGCTCACTAGTTCACTAGTAAGGTCATTTTGACGCTTACTAGTGAACATGTAAGCCACAAAACCCCCACTAGTTCACTAGTAAGATCATTTTGAGGCTTACTAGTTGACGTGTAAGCCGCAAAACGCCCACTAGTTCAATAGTAAGATCATTTTGACGCTTACTAGTGAACATGTCAGGCCATAAATGTGCCCACAAGTTCACTAGTAAGATCATTTTGAGGCTTACTAGTTGACATGTAAGCCACAAAACGCCCACTAGTTCACTAGTAAGATCATTTTGAGGCTTGCTAGTGAACATGTAAGCCACAAAACGCCCACTAGTTCACTAGTAAGATCATTTTGATGCTTTCTAGTGAACATGTAAGGCCATAAATGTGCCCACTAGTTCACTAGTAAGATCATTTTGAGACTTACTAGTTGACATGTAAGCCACAAAACGTCCACTAGTTCACTAGTAAGATCATTTTGAGGCTTACTAGTGAACATGTAAGCCACAAAACGCTCACTAGTTCACTAGTAAGGTCATTTTGACGCTTACTAGTGAACATGTAAGCCGCAAAACGCCCACTAGTTCACTCGTAAGATCATTTTGAGGCTTACTAGTTGAAATGTAAGCCGCAAAACGCCCACTAGTTCACTAGTAAGATCATTTTGAGGCTTACTAGTTGACATGTAAGCCGCAAAACGCCCACTAGTTCAATAGTAAGATCATTTTGAGGCTTATTAGTGAACATGTAAGCCGCAAAACGCCCACTAGTTCACTAGTAAGATCATTTTGACGCTTACTAGTGAACATGTAAGGCCATAAATGTGCCCACTAGTTCACTAGTAAGATCATTTTGAGGCTTATTAGTTGACATGTAAGCCACAAAACGCCCACTAGTTCACTAGTGAGATCATTTTGAGGCTTACTAGTGAACATGTAAGCCACAAAACGCTCACTAGTGAGGTCATTTTGAGGCTTACTAGTGAACATGTAAGCCACAAAACGCTCACTAGTTCACTAGTAAGATCATTTTGAGGCTTCACATGTGAGCCGCAAAACGCCCACTAGTTCACTTGTAAGATAATTTTGAGGCTTACTAGTGAACATGTAAGCCACAAAACGCTCACTAGTTCACTAGTGAGATCATTTTGAGGCTTACTAGTGAACATGTAAGCCACAAAACGCTCACTAGTGAGGTCATTTTGAGGCTTACTAGTGAACATGTAAGCCACAAAACGCTCACTAGTTCACTAGTAAGATCATTTTGACGCTTACTAGTGAACATGTAAGCCACAAAACGCTCACTAGTTCACTAGTAAGATCATTTTGACGCTTTCTAGTGAACATGTAAGCCGCAAAACGCCCACTAATTCACTAGTAAGATCATTTTGAGGCTTATTAGTTGACATGTAAGCCGCAAAACGCCGACTAGTTCACTAGTAAGATCATTTTGAGGCTTACTAGTTGACATGTAATCCGCAAAACGCCCAGTAGTTCAATAGTAAGATCATTTTGAGGCTTACTAGTGAACATATAAGCCACAAAACGCTCACTAGTTCACTAGTAAGGTCATTTTGACGCTTACTAGTGAACATGTAAGCCACAAACCCCCCACTAGTTCACTAGTAAGATCATTTTGAGGCTTACTAGTTCACGTGTAAGCCGCAAAACGCCCACTAGTTCACTAGTAAGATCATTTTGACGCTTACTAGTGAACATGTAAGGCCATAAATGTGCCCACTAGTTCATTAGTAAGATCATTTTGAGGCTTACTAGTGAACATGTAAGCCGCAAAGCGCCCAGTAGTTCACTAGTAAGATCATTTTGACACTTACTAGTGAACATGTAAGCAGCAAAACGCCCACTAGTTCACTTGTAAGATCATTTTGACGCTTACTAGTGAACATGTAAGGCCATAAATGTGCCCACTAGTTCACTCGTAAGATCATTTTGAGGCTTACTAGTTGACATGTAAGCCGCAAAACGCCCACTAGTTCACCAGTAAGATCATTTTGACGCTTACTAGTGAACATGTAAGGCCATAAATGTGCCCACTAGTTCATTAGTAAGATCATTTTGACGCTTACTAGTGAACATGTAAGGCCATAAATGTGCCCACTAGTTCACTAGTAAGGTCATTTTGACACTTACTAGTGAACATGTAAGCCACAAAACGCCCACTAGTTCACTAGTAAGATCATTTTGATGCTTTCTAGTGAACATGTAAGGCCATAAATGTGCCCACTAGTTCACTAGTAAGATCATTTTGAGACTTACTAGTTGACATGTAAGCCACAAAACGTCCACTAGTTCAATAGTAAGATCATTTTGAGGCTTACTAGTGAACATGTAAGGCCATAAATGTGCCCACTAGTTCACTAGTAAGATCATTTTGAGACTTACTAGTTGACATGTAATCCACAAAACGTCCACTAGTTCACTAGTAAGATCATTTTGACGCTTACTAGTGAACATGTAAGGCCATTAATGTGCCCACTAGTTCATTAGTAAGATCATTTTGACGCTTACGAGTGAACAGGTAAGGCCATAAATGTGCCCACTAGTTCATTAGTAAGATCATTTTGAGGCTTACTAGTGAACATGTAAGCCGCAAAACGCCCACTAGTTCACTAGTAAGATCATTTTGACGCTTACTAGTGAACATGTAAGCAGCAAAACGCCCACTAGTTCACTTGTAAGATCATTTTGACGCTTACTAGTGAACATGTAAGGCCATAAATGTGCCCACTAGTTCACTCGTAAGATCATTTTGAGGCTTACTAGTTGACATGTAAGCCACAAAACGCCCACTAGTTCACTAGTAAGATCATTTTGAGGCTTGCTAGTGAACATGTAAGCCACAAAACGCCCACTAGTTCACTAGTAAGATCATTTTGATGCTTTCTAGTGAACATGTAAGGCCATAAATGTGCCCACTAGTTCACTAGTAAGATCATTTTGAGACTTACTAGTTGACATGTAAGCCACAAAACGTCCACTAGTTCACTAGTAAGATCATTTTGAGGCTTACTCGTGAACATGTAAGCCACAAAAGGCTCACTAGTTCACTAGTAAGGTCATTTTGACGCTTACTAGTGAACATGTAAGCCGCAAAACGCCCACTAGTTCACTAGTAAGATCATTTTGAGGCTTACTAGTGAACATGTAAGCCACAAAACGCTCACTAGTTCACTAGTAAGGTCATTTTGACGCTTACTAGTGAACATGTAAGCCACAAAACCCCCACTAGTTCACTAGTAAGATCATTTTGAGGCTTACTAGTTGACGTGTAAGCCGCAAAACGCCCACTAGTTCAATAGTAAGATCATTTTGACGCTTACTAGTGAACATGTCAGGCCATAAATGTGCCCACAAGTTCACTAGTAAGATCATTTTGAGGCTTACTAGTTGACATGTAAGCCACAAAACGCCCACTAGTTCACTAGTAAGATCATTTTGAGGCTTGCTAGTGAACATGTAAGCCACAAAACGCCCAATAGTTCACTAGTAAGATCATTTTGATGCTTTCTAGTGAACATGTAAGGCCATAAATGTGCCCACTAGTTCACTAGTAAGATCATTTTGAGGCTTACTAGTGAACATGTAAGCCACAAAACGCTCACTAGTTCACTAGTAAGGTCATTTTGAGGCTTACTAGTGAACATGTAAGCCACAAAACGCTCACTAGTTCACTAGTAAGGTCATTTTGACGCTTACTAGTGAACATGTAAGCCACAAAACCCCCACTAGTTCACTAGTAAGATCATTTTGAGGCTTACTAGTTGACGTGTAAGCCGCAAAACGCCCACTAGTTCAATAGTAAGATCATTTTGACGCTTACTAGTGAACATGTCAGGCCATAAATGTGCCCACAAGTTCACTAGTAAGATCATTTTGAGGCTTACTAGTTGACATGTAAGCCACAAAACGCCCACTAGTTCACTAGTAAGATCATTTTGAGGCTTGCTAGTGAACATGTAAGCCACAAAACGCCCACTAGTTCACTAGTAAGATCATTTTGATGCTTTCTAGTGAACATGTAAGGCCATAAATGTGCCCACTAGTTCACTAGTAAGATCATTTTGAGACTTACTAGTTGACATGTAAGCCACAAAACGTCCACTAGTTCAATAGTAAGATCATTTTGAGGCTTACTAGTGAACATGTAAGGCCATAAATGTGCCCACTAGTTCACTAGTAAGATCATTTTGAGACTTACTAGTTGACATGTAATCCACAAAACGTCCACTAGTTCACTAGTAAGATCATTTTGACGCTTACTAGTGAACATGTAAGGCCATTAATGTGCCCACTAGTTCATTAGTAAGATCATTTTGACGCTTACGAGTGAACAGGTAAGGCCATAAATGTGCCCACTAGTTCATTAGTAAGATCATTTTGAGGCTTACTAGTGAACATGTAAGCCGCAAAACGCCCACTAGTTCACTAGTAAGATCATTTTGACGCTTACTAGTGAACATGTAAGCAGCAAAACGCCCACTAGTTCACTTGTAAGATCATTTTGACGCTTACTAGTGAACATGTAAGGCCATAAATGTGCCCACTAGTTCACTCGTAAGATCATTTTGAGGCTTACTAGTTGACATGTAAGCCACAAAACGCCCACTAGTTCACTAGTAAGATCATTTTGAGGCTTGCTAGTGAACATGTAAGCCACAAAACGCCCACTAGTTCACTAGTAAGATCATTTTGATGCTTTCTAGTGAACATGTAAGGCCATAAATGTGCCCACTAGTTCACTAGTAAGATCATTTTGAGACTTACAAGTTGACATGTAAGCCACAAAACGTCCACTAGTTCACTAGTAAGATCATTTTGAGGCTTACTCGTGAACATGTAAGCCACAAAAGGCTCACTAGTTCACTAGTAAGGTCATTTTGACGCTTACTAGTGAACATGTAAGCCGCAAAACGCCCACTAGTTCACTAGTAAGATCATTTTGAGGCTTACTAGTGAACATGTAAGCCACAAAACGCTCACTAGTTCACTAGTAAGGTCATTTTGACGCTTACTAGTGAACATGTAAGCCACAAAACCCCCACTAGTTCACTAGTAAGATCATTTTGAGGCTTACTAGTTGACGTGTAAGCCGCAAAACGCCCACTAGTTCAATAGTAAGATCATTTTGACGCTTACTAGTGAACATGTCAGGCCATAAATGTGCCCACAAGTTCACTAGTAAGATCATTTTGAGGCTTACTAGTTGACATGTAAGCCACAAAACGCCCACTAGTTCACTAGTAAGATCATTTTGAGGCTTGCTAGTGAACATGTAAGCCACAAAACGCCCACTAGTTCACTAGTAAGATCATTTTGATGCTTTCTAGTGAACATGTAAGGCCATAAATGTGCCCACTAGTTCACTAGTAAGATCATTTTGAGACTTACTAGTTGACATGTAAGCCACAAAACGTGCACTAGTTCACTAGTAAGATCATTTTGAGGCTTACTAGTGAACATGTAAGCCACAAAACGCTCACTAGTTCACTAGTAAGGTCATTTTGACGCTTACTAGTGAACATGTAAGCCGCAAAACGCCCACTAGTTCACTCGTAAGATCATTTTGAGGCTTACTAGTTGAAATGTAAGCCGCAAAACGCCCACTAGTTCACTAGTAAGATCATTTTGAGGCTTACTAGTTGACATGTAAGCCGCAAAACGCCCACTAGTTCAATAGTAAGATCATTTTGAGGCTTATTAGTGAACATGTAAGCCGCAAAACGCCCACTAGTTCACTAGTAAGATCATTTTGACGCTTACTAGTGAACATGTAAGGCCATAAATGTGCCCACTAGTTCACTAGTAAGATCATTTTGAGGCTTATTAGTTGACATGTAAGCCACAAAACGCCCACTAGTTCACTAGTGAGATCATTTTGAGGCTTACTAGTGAACATGTAAGCCGCAAAACGCCCACTAGTTCACTAGTAAGATCATTTTGAGGCTTACTAGTGAACATGTAAGCCACAAAACGCTCACTAGTTCACTAGTAAGGTCATTTTGACGCTTACTAGTGAACATGTAAGCCACAAAACCCCCACTAGTTCACTAGTAAGATCATTTTGAGGCTTACTAGTTGACGTGTAAGCCGCAAAACGCCCACTAGTTCAATAGTAAGATCATTTTGACGCTTACTAGTGAACATGTCAGGCCATAAATGTGCCCACAAGTTCACTAGTAAGATCATTTTGAGGCTTACTAGTTGACATGTAAGCCACAAAACGCCCACTAGTTCACTAGTAAGATCATTTTGAGGCTTGCTAGTGAACATGTAAGCCACAAAACGCCCACTAGTTCACTAGTAAGATCATTTTGATGCTTTCTAGTGAACATGTAAGGCCATAAATGTGCCCACTAGTTCACTAGTAAGATCATTTTGAGACTTACTAGTTGACATGTAAGCCACAAAACGTCCACTAGTTCACTAGTAAGATCATTTTGAGGCTTACTAGTGAACATGTAAGCCACAAAACGCTCACTAGTTCACTAGTAAGGTCATTTTGACGCTTACTAGTGAACATGTAAGCCGCAAAACGCCCACTAGTTCACTCGTAAGATCATTTTGAGGCTTACTAGTTGAAATGTAAGCCGCAAAACGCCCACTAGTTCACTAGTAAGATCATTTTGAGGCTTACTAGTTGACATGTAAGCCGCAAAACGCCCACTAGTTCAATAGTAAGATCATTTTGAGGCTTATTAGTGAACATGTAAGCCGCAAAACGCCCACTAGTTCACTAGTAAGATCATTTTGACGCTTACTAGTGAACATGTAAGGCCATAAATGTGCCCACTAGTTCACTAGTAAGATCATTTTGAGGCTTATTAGTTGACATGTAAGCCACAAAACGCCCACTAGTTCACTAGTGAGATCATTTTGAGGCTTACTAGTGAACATGTAAGCCACAAAACGCTCACTAGTGAGGTCATTTTGAGGCTTACTAGTGAACATGTAAGCCACAAAACGCTCACTAGTTCACTAGTAAGATCATTTTGAGGCTTCACATGTGAGCCGCAAAACGCCCACTAGTTCACTTGTAAGATAATTTTGAGGCTTACTAGTGAACATGTAAGCCACAAAACGCTCACTAGTTCACTAGTGAGATCATTTTGAGGCTTACTAGTGAACATGTAAGCCACAAAACGCTCACTAGTGAGGTCATTTTGAGGCTTACTAGTGAACATGTAAGCCACAAAACGCTCACTAGTTCACTAGTAAGATCATTTTGACGCTTACTAGTGAACATGTAAGCCACAAAACGCTCACTAGTTCACTAGTAAGATCATTTTGACGCTTTCTAGTGAACATGTAAGCCGCAAAACGCCCACTAATTCACTAGTAAGATCATTTTGAGGCTTATTAGTTGACATGTAAGCCGCAAAACGCCGACTAGTTCACTAGTAAGATCATTTTGAGGCTTACTAGTTGACATGTAATCCGCAAAACGCCCAGTAGTTCAATAGTAAGATCATTTTGAGGCTTACTAGTGAACATATAAGCCACAAAACGCTCACTAGTTCACTAGTAAGGTCATTTTGACGCTTACTAGTGAACATGTAAGCCACAAACCCCCCACTAGTTCACTAGTAAGATCATTTTGAGGCTTACTAGTTGACGTGTAAGCCGCAAAACGCCCACTAGTTCACTAGTAAGATCATTTTGACGCTTACTAGTGAACATGTAAGGCCATAAATGTGCCCACTAGTTCATTAGTAAGATCATTTTGAGGCTTACTAGTGAACATGTAAGCCGCAAAGCGCCCAGTAGTTCACTAGTAAGATCATTTTGACACTTACTAGTGAACATGTAAGCAGCAAAACGCCCACTAGTTCACTTGTAAGATCATTTTGACGCTTACTAGTGAACATGTAAGGCCATAAATGTGCCCACTAGTTCACTCGTAAGATCATTTTGAGGCTTACTAGTTGACATGTAAGCCGCAAAACGCCCACTAGTTCACCAGTAAGATCATTTTGACGCTTACTAGTGAACATGTAAGGCCATAAATGTGCCCACTAGTTCATTAGTAAGATCATTTTGACGCTTACTAGTGAACATGTAAGGCCATAAATGTGCCCACTAGTTCACTAGTAAGGTCATTTTGACACTTACTAGTGAACATGTAAGCCACAAAACGCCCACTAGTTCACTAGTAAGATCATTTTGATGCTTTCTAGTGAACATGTAAGGCCATAAATGTGCCCACTAGTTCACTAGTAAGATCATTTTGAGACTTACTAGTTGACATGTAAGCCACAAAACGTCCACTAGTTCAATAGTAAGATCATTTTGAGGCTTACTAGTGAACATGTAAGGCCATAAATGTGCCCACTAGTTCACTAGTAAGATCATTTTGAGACTTACTAGTTGACATGTAATCCACAAAACGTCCACTAGTTCACTAGTAAGATCATTTTGACGCTTACTAGTGAACATGTAAGGCCATTAATGTGCCCACTAGTTCATTAGTAAGATCATTTTGACGCTTACGAGTGAACAGGTAAGGCCATAAATGTGCCCACTAGTTCATTAGTAAGATCATTTTGAGGCTTACTAGTGAACATGTAAGCCGCAAAACGCCCACTAGTTCACTAGTAAGATCATTTTGACGCTTACTAGTGAACATGTAAGCAGCAAAACGCCCACTAGTTCACTTGTAAGATCATTTTGACGCTTACTAGTGAACATGTAAGGCCATAAATGTGCCCACTAGTTCACTCGTAAGATCATTTTGAGGCTTACTAGTTGACATGTAAGCCACAAAACGCCCACTAGTTCACTAGTAAGATCATTTTGAGGCTTGCTAGTGAACATGTAAGCCACAAAACGCCCACTAGTTCACTAGTAAGATCATTTTGATGCTTTCTAGTGAACATGTAAGGCCATAAATGTGCCCACTAGTTCACTAGTAAGATCATTTTGAGACTTACTAGTTGACATGTAAGCCACAAAACGTCCACTAGTTCACTAGTAAGATCATTTTGAGGCTTACTCGTGAACATGTAAGCCACAAAAGGCTCACTAGTTCACTAGTAAGGTCATTTTGACGCTTACTAGTGAACATGTAAGCCGCAAAACGCCCACTAGTTCACTAGTAAGATCATTTTGAGGCTTACTAGTGAACATGTAAGCCACAAAACGCTCACTAGTTCACTAGTAAGGTCATTTTGACGCTTACTAGTGAACATGTAAGCCACAAAACCCCCACTAGTTCACTAGTAAGATCATTTTGAGGCTTACTAGTTGACGTGTAAGCCGCAAAACGCCCACTAGTTCAATAGTAAGATCATTTTGACGCTTACTAGTGAACATGTCAGGCCATAAATGTGCCCACAAGTTCACTAGTAAGATCATTTTGAGGCTTACTAGTTGACATGTAAGCCACAAAACGCCCACTAGTTCACTAGTAAGATCATTTTGAGGCTTGCTAGTGAACATGTAAGCCACAAAACGCCCAATAGTTCACTAGTAAGATCATTTTGATGCTTTCTAGTGAACATGTAAGGCCATAAATGTGCCCACTAGTTCACTAGTAAGATCATTTTGAGACTTACTAGTTGACATGTAAGCCACAAAACGTCCACTAGTTCACTAGTAAGATCATTTTGAGGCTTACTAGTGAACATGTAAGCCACAAAACGCTCACTAGTTCACTAGTAAGGTCATTTTGACGCTTACTAGTGAACATGTAAGCCGCAAAACGCCCACTAGTTCACTCGTAAGATCATTTTGAGGCTTACTAGTTGAAATGTAAGCCGCAAAACGCCCACTAGTTCACTAGTAAGATCATTTTGAGGCTTACTAGTTGACATGTAAGCCGCAAAACGCCCACTAGTTCAATAGTAAGATCATTTTGAGGCTTATTAGTGAACATGTAAGCCGCAAAACGCCCACTAGTTCACTAGTAAGATCATTTTGAGGCTTATTAGTTGACATGTAAGCCACAAAACGCCCACTAGTTCACTAGTGAGATCATTTTGAGGCTTACTAGTGAACATGTAAGCCACAAAACGCTCACTAGTTCACTAGTAAGATCATTTTGAGGCTTCACATGTGAGCCGCAAAACGCCCACTAGTTCACTTGTAAGATAATTTTGAGGCTTACTAGTGAACATGTAAGCCACAAAACGCTCACTAGTTCACTAGTGAGATCATTTTGAGGCTTACTAGTGAACATGTAAGCCACAAAACGCTCACTAGTGAGGTCATTTTGAGGCTTACTAGTGAACATGTAAGCCACAAAACGCTCACTAGTTCACTAGTAAGATCATTTTGACGCTTTCTAGTGAACATGTAAGCCGCAAAACGCCCACTAATTCACTAGTAAGATCATTTTGAGGCTTATTAGTTGACATGTAAGCCGCAAAACGCCGACTAGTTCACTAGTAAGATCATTTTGAGGCTTACTAGTTGACATGTAAGCCGCAAAACGCCCAGTAGTTCAATAGTAAGATCATTTTGAGGCTTACTAGTGAACATATAAGCCACAAAACGCTCACTAGTTCACTAGTAAGGTCATTTTGACGCTTACTAGTGAACATGTAAGCCACAAACCCCCCACTAGTTCACTAGTAAGATCATTTTGAGGCTTACTAGTTGACGTGTAAGCCGCAAAACGCCCACTAGTTCACTAGTAAGATCATTTTGACGCTTACTAGTGAACATGTAAGGCCATAAATGTGCCCACTAGTTCATTAGTAAGATCATTTTGAGGCTTACTAGTGAACATGTAAGCCGCAAAGCGCCCACTAGTTCACTAGTAAGATCATTTTGACACTTACTAGTGAACATGTAAGCAGCAAAACGCCCACTAGTTCACTTGTAAGATCATTTTGACGCTTACTAGTGAACATGTAAGGCCATAAATGTGCCCACTAGTTCACTCGTAAGATCATTTTGAGGCTTACTAGTTGACATGTAAGCCGCAAAACGCCCACTAGTTCACCAGTAAGATCATTTTGACGCTTACTAGTGAACATGTAAGGCCATAAATGTGCCCACTAGTTCATTAGTAAGATCATTTTGACGCTTACTAGTGAACGTGTAAGGCCATAAATGTGCCCACTAGTTCACTAGTAAGGTCATTTTGACACTTACTAGTGAACATGTAAGCTACAAAACGCCTACTAGTTAACTAGTAAGATCATTTTGAGGCTTACTAGTTCACATGTGAGGCGCAAAACGCCCACTAGTTCACTTGTAAGATAATTTTGAGGCTTACTAGTGAACATGTAAGCCACAAAACGCTCACTAGTTCACTAGTAAGGTCATTTTGAGGCTTACTAGTGAACATGTAAGCCACAAAACGCTCACTAGTTCACTAGTAAGGTCATTTTGACGCTTACTAGTGAACATGTAAGCCACAAAACCCCCACTAGTTCACTAGTAAGATCATTTTGAGGCTTACTAGTTGACGTGTAAGCCGCAAAACGCCCACTAGTTCAATAGTAAGATCATTTTGACGCTTACTAGTGAACATGTCAGGCCATAAATGTGCCCACAAGTTCACTAGTAAGATCATTTTGAGGCTTACTAGTTGACATGTAAGCCACAAAACGCCCACTAGTTCACTAGTAAGATCATTTTGAGGCTTACTAGTGAACATGTAAGCCACAAAACGCCCACTAGTTCACTAGTAAGATCATTTTGAGGCTTACTAGTGAACATGTAAGCCACAAAACGCTCACTAGTTCACTAGTAAGGTCATTTTGAGGCTTACTAGTGAACATGTAAGCCACAAAACGCTCACTAGTTCACTAATAAGGTCATTTTGAGGCTTACTAGTGAACATGTAAGCCGCAAAACGCCCACTAGTTCACTCGTAAGATCATTTTGAGGCTTACTAGTTGACATGTAAGCCGCAAAACGCCCACTAGTTCCCTAGTAAGATCATTTTGATGCTTTCTAGTGAACATGTAAGGCCATAAATGTGCCCACTAGTTCATTAGTAAGATCATTTTGACGCTTTCTAGTGAACATGTAAGGCCATAAATGTGCCCACTAGTTCACTAGTAAGGTCATTTTGACACTTACTAGTGAACATGTAAGCTACAAAACGCCTACTAGTTAACTAGTAAGATCATTTTGAGGCTTACTAGTTCACATGTGAGCCGCAAAACGCCCACTAGTTCACTTGTAAGATAATTTTGAGGCTTACTAGTGAACATGTAAGCCACAAAACGCTCACTAGTTCACTAGTAAGGTCATTTTGAGGCTTACTAGTGAACATGTAAGCCACAAAACGCTCACTAGTTCACTAGTAAGGTCATTTTGACGCTTACTAGTGAACATGTAAGCCACAAAACCCCCACTAGTTCACTAGTAAGATCATTTTGAGGCTTACTAGTTGACGTGTAAGCCGCAAAACGCCCACTAGTTCAATAGTAAGATCATTTTGACGCTTACTAGTGAACATGTCAGGCCATAAATGTGCCCACAAGTTCACTAGTAAGATCATTTTGAGGCTTACTAGTTGACATGTAAGCCACAAAACGCCCACTAGTTCACTAGTAAGATCATTTTGAGGCTTGCTAGTGAACATGTAAGCCACAAAACGCCCACTAGTTCACTAGTAAGATCATTTTGATGCTTACTAGTGAACATGTAAGCCACAAAACCCCCACTAGTTCACTAGTAAGATCATTTTGAGGCTTACTAGTGAACATGTCAGGCCATAAATGTGCCCACTAGTTCACTAGTAAGATCATTTTGAGACTTACTAGTTGACATGTAATCCACAAAACGTCCACTAGTTCACTAGTAAGATCATTTTGACGCTTACTAGTGAACATGTAAGGCCATAAATGTGCCCACTAGTTCATTAGTAAGATCATTTTGACGCTTACGAGTGAACAGGTAAGGCCATAAATGTGCCCACTAGTTCATTAGTAAGATCATTTTGAGGCTTACTAGTGAACATGTAAGCCGCAAAACGCCCACTAGTTCACTAGTAAGATCATTTTGACGCTTACTAGTGAACATGTAAGCAGCAAAACGCCCACTAGTTCACTTGTAAGATCATTTTGACGCTTACTAGTGAACATGTAAGGCCATAAATGTGCCCACTAGTTCACTCGTAAGATCATTTTGAGGCTTACTAGTTGACATGTAAGCCGCAAAACGCCCACTAGTTCACTAGTAAGATCATTTTGACGCTTACTAGTGAACATGTAAGGCCATAAATGTGCCCACTAGTTCATTAGTAAGATCATTTTGACGCTTACGAGTGAACAGGTAAGGCCATAAATGTGCCCACTAGTTCACTAGTAAGATCATTTTGAGGCTTACTAGTGAACATGTAAGCCACAAAACGCTCACTAGTTCACTAGTAAGGTCATTTTGAGGCTTACTAGTGAACATGTAAGCCACAAAACGCTCACTAGTTCACTAATAAGGTCATTTTGAGGCTTACTAGTGAACATGTAAGCCGCAAAACGCCCACTAGTTCACTCGTAAGATCATTTTGAGGCTTACTAGTTCACATGTAAGCCGCAAAACGCCCACTAGTTCCCTAGTAAGATCATTTTGATGCTTTCTAGTGAACATGTAAGGCCATAAATGTGCCCACTAGTTCATTAGTAAGATCATTTTGACGCTTACTAGTGAACATGTAAGGCCATAAATGTGCCCACTAGTTCACTAGTAAGGTCATTTTGACACTTACTAGTGAACATGTAAGCTACAAAACGCCTACTAGTTAACTAGTAAGATCATTTTGAGGCTTACTAGTTCACATGTGAGCCGCAAAACGCCCACTAGTTCACTTGTAAGATAATTTTGAGGCTTACTAGTGAACATGTAAGCCACAAAACGCTCACTAGTTCACTAGTAAGGTCATTTTGACGCTTACTAGTGAACATGTAAGCCACAAAACCCCCACTAGTTCACTAGTAAGATCATTTTGAGGCTTACTAGTGAACATGTCAGGCCATAAATGTGCCCACAAGTTCACTAGTAAGATCATTTTGAGGCTTACTAGTTGACATGTAAGCCGCAAAACGCCCACTAGTTCACTTGTAAGATAATTTTGAGGCTTACTAGTGAACATGTAAGCCACAAAACGCTCACTAGTTCACTAGTAAGGTCATTTTGACGCTTACTAGTGAACATGTAAGCCACAAAACCCCCACTAGTTCACTAGTAAGATCATTTTGAGGCTTACTAGTGAACATGTCAGGCCATAAATGTGCCCACAAGTTCACTAGTAAGATCATTTTGAGACTTACTAGTTGACATGTAAGCCACAAAACGTCCACTAGTTCACTAGTAAGATCATTTTGAGGCTTACTAGTGAACATGTAAGCCACAAAAGGCTCACTAGTTCACTAGTAAGGTCATTTTGACGCTTACTAGTGAACATGTAAGACGCAAAACGCCCACTAGTTCACTAGTAAGATCATTTTGAGGCTTACTAGTTGACGTGTAAGCCGCAAAACGCCCACTAGTTCACTAGTAAGATCATTTTGACGCTTACTAGTGAACATGTAAGGCCATAAATGTGCCCACTAGTTCATTAGTAAGATCATTTTGAGGCTTACTAGTGAACATTTATGCCGCAAAACGCCCACTAGTTCACTAGTAAGATCATTTTGACGCTTACTAGTGAACATGTAAGCAGCAAAACGCCCACTAGTTCACTTGTAAGATCATTTTGACGCTTACTAGTGAACATGTAAGGCCATAAATGTGCCCACTAGTTCACTCGTAAGATCATTTTGAGGCTTACTAGTTGACATGTAAGCCGCAAAACGCCCACTAGTTCACTAGTAAGATCATTTTGACGCTTACTAGTGAACATGTAAGGCCATAAATGTGCCCACTAGTTCATTAGTAAGATCATTTTGACGCTTACGAGTGAACAGGTAAGGCCATAAATGTGCCCACTAGTTCACTAGTAAGATCATTTTGAGGCTTACTAGTTGACATGTAAGCCACAAAATGCCCACTAGTTCACTAGTAAGATCATTTTGAGGCTTACTAGTGAACATGTAAGCCACAAAACGCTCACTAGTTCACTAATAAGGTCATTTTGAGGCTTACTAGTGAACATGTAAGCCGCAAAACGCCCACTAGTTCACTCGTAAGATCATTTTGAGGCTTACTAGTTGACATGTAAGCCGCAAAACGCCCACTAGTTCCCTAGTAAGATCATTTTGATGCTTTCTAGTGAACATGTAAGGCCATAAATGTGCCCACTAGTTCATTAGTAAGATCATTTTGACGCTTACTAGTGAACATGTAAGGCCATAAATGTGCCCACTAGTTCACTAGTAAGGTCATTTTGACACTTACTAGTGAACATGTAAGCTACAAAACGCCTACTAGTTAACTAGTAAGATCATTTTGAGGCTTACTAGTTCACATGTGAGCCGCAAAACGCCCACTAGTTCACTTGTAAGATAATTTTGAGGCTTACTAGTGAACATGTAAGCCACAAAACGCTCACTAGTTCACTAGTAAGGTCATTTTGACGCTTACTAGTGAACATGTAAGCCACAAAACCCCCACTAGTTCACTAGTAAGATCATTTTGAGGCTTACTAGTGAACATGTCAGGCCATAAATGTGCCCACAAGTTCACTAGTAAGATCATTTTGAGGCTTACTAGTTGACATGTAAGCCGCAAAACGCCCACTAGTTCACTTGTAAGATAATTTTGATGCTTACTAGTGAACATGTAAGCCACAAAACGCTCACTAGTTCACTAGTAAGGTCATTTTGACGCTTACTAGTGAACATGTAAGCCACAAAACCCCCACTAGTTCACTAGTAAGATCATTTTGAGGCTTACTAGTGAACATGTCAGGCCATAAATGTGCCCACAAGTTCACTAGTAAGATCATTTTGAGACTTACTAGTTGACATGTAAGCCACAAAACGTCCACTAGTTCACTAGTAAGATCATTTTGAGGCTTACTAGTGAACATGTAAGCCACAAAAGGCTCACTAGTTCACTAGTAAGGTCATTTTGACGCTTACTAGTGAACATTTATGCCGCAAAACGCCCACTAGTTCACTAGTAAGGTCATTTTGACACTTACTAGTGAACATGTAAGCTACAAAACGCCTACTAGTTAACTAGTAAGATCATTTTGAGGCTTACTAGTTCACATGTGAGCCGCAAAACGCCCACTAGTTCACTTGTAAGATAATTTTGAGGCTTACTAGTGAACATGTAAGCCACAAAACACTCACTAGTTCACTAGTAAGGTCATTTTGACGCTTACTAGTGAACATGTAAGCCACAAAACCCCCACTAGTTCACTAGTAAGATCATTTTGAGGCTTACTAGTTGACGTGTAAGCCGCAAAACGCCCACTAGTTCAATAGTAAGATCATTTTGACGCTTACTAGTGAACATGTAAGGCCATAAATGTGCCCACTAGTTCACTAGTAAGATCATTTTGAGGCTTGCTAGTGAACATGTAAGCCACAAAACGCCCACTAGTTCACTAGTAAGATCATTTTGATGCTTTCTAGTGAACATGTAAGGCCATAAATGTGCCCACTAGTTCACTAGTAAGATCATTTTGAGACTTACTAGTTGACATGTAAGCCACAAAATGCCCACTAGTTCACTAGTAAGATCATTTTGAGGCTTACTAGTGAACATGTAAGCCACAAAACGCTCACTAGTTCACTAATAAGGTCATTTTGAGGCTTACTAGTGAACATGTAAGCCGCAAAACGCCCACTAGTTCACTCGTAAGATCATTTTGAGGCTTACTAGTTGACATGTAAGCCGCAAAACGCCCACTAGTTTCCTAGTAAGATCATTTTGATGCTTTCTAGTGAACATGTAAGGCCATAAATGTGCCCACTAGTTCATTAGTAAGATCATTTTGACGCTTACTAGTGAACATGTAAGGCCATAAATGTGCCCACTAGTTCACTAGTAAGGTCATTTTGACACTTACTAGTGAACATGTAAGCTACAAAACGCCTACTAGTTAACTAGTAAGATCATTTTGAGGCTTACTAGTTCACATGTGAGCCGCAAAACGCCCACTAGTTCACTTGTAAGATAATTTTGAGGCTTACTAGTGAACATGTAAGCCACAAAACGCTCACTAGTTCACTAGTAAGGTCATTTTGACGCTTACTAGTGAACATGTAAGCCACAAAACCCCCACTAGTTCACTAGTAAGATCATTTTGAGGCTTACTAGTGAACATGTCAGGCCATAAATGTGCCCACAAGTTCACTAGTAAGATCATTTTGAGGCTTACTAGTTGACATGTAAGCCGCAAAACGCCCACTAGTTCACTTGTAAGATAATTTTGATGCTTACTAGTGAACATGTAAGCCACAAAACGCTCACTAGTTCACTAGTAAGGTCATTTTGACGCTTACTAGTGAACATGTAAGCCACAAAACCCCCACTAGTTCACTAGTAAGATCATTTTGAGGCTTACTAGTGAACATGTCAGGCCATAAATGTGCCCACAAGTTCACTAGTAAGATCATTTTGAGACTTACTAGTTGACATGTAAGCCACAAAACGTCCACTAGTTCACTAGTAAGATCATTTTGAGGCTTACTAGTGAACATGTAAGCCACAAAAGGCTCACTAGTTCACTAGTAAGGTCATTTTGACGCTTACTAGTGAACATGTAAGCCGCAAAACGCCCACTAGTTCACTAGTAAGATCATTTTGAGGCTTACTAGTTGACGTGTAAGCCGCAAAACGCCCACTAGTTCACTAGTAAGATCATTTTGACGCTTACTAGTGAACATGTAAGGCCATAAATGTGCCCACTAGTTCATTAGTAAGATCATTTTGAGGCTTACTAGTGAACATTTATGCCGCAAAACGCCCACTAGTTCACTAGTAAGATCATTTTGACGCTTACTAGTGAACATGTAAGGCCATAAATGTGCCCACTAGTTCACTCGTAAGATCATTTTGAGGCTTACTAGTTGACATGTAAGCAGCAAAACGCCCACTAGTTCACTTGTAAGATCATTTTGACGCTTACTAGTGAACATGTAAGGCCATAAATGTGCCCACTAGTTCACTCGTAAGATCATTTTGAGGCTTACTAGTTGACATGTAAGCCGCAAAACGCCCACTAGTTCACTAGTAAGATCATTTTGACGCTTACTAGTGAACATGTAAGGCCATAAATGTGCCCACTAGTTCATTAGTAAGATCATTTTGACGCTTACGAGTGAACAGGTAAGGCCATAAATGTGCCCACTAGTTCACTAGTAAGATCATTTTGAGGCTTACTAGTTGACATGTAAGCCACAAAACGCCCACTAGTTCACTAGTAAGATCATTTTGAGGCTTACTAGTGAACATGTAAGCCACAAAACGCCCACTAGTTCACTAGTAAGATCATTTTGAGGCTTACTAGTGAACATGTAAGCCACAAAACGCTCACTAGTTCACTAATAAGGTCATTTTGAGGCTTACTAGTGAACATGTAAGCCGCAAAACGCCCACTAGTTCACTCGTAAGATCATTTTGAGGCTTACTAGTTGACATGTAAGCCGCAAAACGCCCACTAGTTCCCTAGTAAGATCATTTTGATGCTTTCTAGTGAACATGTAAGGCCATAAATGTGCCCACTAGTTCATTAGTAAGATCATTTTGACGCTTACTAGTGAACATGTAAGGCCATAAATGTGCCCACTAGTTCACTAGTAAGGTCATTTTGACACTTACTAGTGAACATGTAAGCTACAAAACGCCTACTAGTTAACTAGTAAGATCATTTTGAGGCTTACTAGTTCACATGTGAGCCGCAAAACGCCCACTAGTTCACTTGTAAGATAATTTTGAGGCTTACTAGTGAACATGTAAGCCACAAAACACTCACTAGTTCACTAGTAAGGTCATTTTGAGGCTTACTAGTGAACATGTAAGCCACAAAACGCTCACTAGTTCACTAGTAAGGTCATTTTGACGCTTACTAGTGAACATGTAAGCCACAAAACCCCCACTAGTTCACTAGTAAGATCATTTTGAGGCTTACTAGTTGACGTGTAAGCCGCAAAACGCCCACTAGTTCAATAGTAAGATCATTTTGACGCTTACTAGTGAACATGTAAGGCCATAAATGTGCCCACTAGTTCACTAGTAAGATCATTTTGAGGCTTGCTAGTGAACATGTAAGCCACAAAACGCCCACTAGTTCACTAGTAAGATCATTTTGATGCTTTCTAGTGAACATGTAAGGCCATAAATGTGCCCACTAGTTCACTAGTAAGATCATTTTGAGACTTACTAGTTGACATGTAAGCCACAAAACGTCCACTAGTTCACTAGTAAGATCATTTTGAGGCTTACTAGTGAACATGTAAGGCACAAAACGCTCACTAGTTCACTAGTAAGGTCATTTTGACGCTTACTAGTGAACATGTAAGCCGCAAAACGCCCACTAGTTCACTCGTAAGATCATTTTGAGGCTTACTAGTTGAAATGTAAGCCGCAAAACGCCCACTAGTTCACTAGTAAGATCATTTTGAGGCTTACTAGTTGACATGTAAGCCGCAAAACGCCCACTAGTTCAATAGTAAGATCATTTTGAGGCTTATTAGTGAACATGTAAGCCGCAAAACGCCCACTAGTTCACTAGTAAGATCATTTTGACGCTTACTAGTGAACATGTAAGGCCATAAATGTGCCCACTAGTTCACTAGTAAGATCATTTTGAGGCTTATTAGTTGACATGTAAGCCACAAAACGCCCACTAGTTCACTAGTGAGATCATTTTGAGGCTTACTAGTGAACATGTAATCCACAAAACGCTCACTAGTGAGGTCATTTTGAGGCTTACTAGTGAACATGTAAGCCACAAAACGCTCACTAGTTCACTAGTAAGATCATTTTGACGCTTACTAGTGAACATGTAAGCCACAAAACGCTCACTAGTTCACTAGTAAGATCATTTTGACGCTTACTAGTGAACATGTAAGCCGCAAAACACCCACTAATTCACTAGTAAGATCATTTTGAGGCTTATTAGTTGACATGTAAGCCGCAAAACGCCGACTAGTTCACTAGTAAGATCATTTTGACGCTTACTAGTGAACATGTAAGGCCATAAATGTGCCCACTAGTTCACTAGTAAGATCATTTTGAGGCTTATTAGTTGACATGTAAGCCACAAAACGCCCACTAGTTCACTAGTAAGATCATTTTGAGGCTTACTAGTGAACATGTAAGCCACAAAACGCTCACTAGTGAGGTCATTTTGAGGCTTACTAGTGAACATGTAAGCCACAAAACGCTCACTAGTTCACTAGTAAGATCATTTTGACGCTTACTAGTGAACATGTAAGCCACAAAACGCCTACTAGTTCAAGTGTAAGGTCATTTTGAGGCTTACTAGTTGACATGTAAGCCGCAAAACGCCCACTAGTTCAATAGTAAGATCATTTTGACGCTTACTAGTGAACATGTAAGGTCATAAATATGCCCACTAGTTGACTAGTAAGATCATTTTGACGCTTACTAGTTGACATGTAAGCGACAAAACGCCCACTAGTTGACTAGTAAGATAATTTCGAGGCTTACTAGTTGACATGTAATCCGCAAAACGCCCACTAGTTCAATAGTAAGATCATTGTGACGCTTACAAGTTTACATGTAAGCCGCAAAACGCCCACTAGTTCACTAGTAAGATCATTTTGAGGCTTACTAGTTAACATGTAAGCCGCAAAACGCCCAGTAGTTCAATAGTAAGATCATTTTGACGCTTACTAGTGAACATGTCAGCCCATAAATGTGCCCACTAGTTCACTAGTAAGATCATTTTGAGGCTTACTAGTGAACATGTAAGCCACAAAACGCTCACTAGTTCACTAGTAAGGTCATTTTGACGCTTACTAGTGAACATGTAAGCCACAAACCCCCCACTAGTTCACTAGTAAGATCATTTTGAGGCTTACTAGTTGACGTGTAAGCCGCAAAACGCCCACTAGTTCACTAGTAAGATCATTTTGACGCTTACTAGTGAACATGTAAGCGACAAAACGCCCACTAGTTGACAGGTAAGATAATTTCGAGGCTTACTAGTTGACATGTAAGCCGCAAAATGCCCACTAGTTCAATAGTAAGATCATTTTGACGCTTACTAGTGAACATGTAAGCCACAAAACCCCCACTAGTTCACTAGTAAGATCATTTTGAGGCTTACTAGTTGACGTGTAAGCCGCAAAACGCCCACTAGTTCAATAGTAAGATCATTTTGACGCTTACTAGTGAACATGTCAGGCCATAAATGTGCCCACTAGTTCACTAGTAAGATCATTTTGAGGCTTGCTAGTGAACATGTAAGCCACAAAACGCCCACTAGTTCACTAGTAAGATCATTTTGATGCTTTCTAGTGAACATGTAAGGCCATAAATGTGCCCACTAGTTCACTAGTAAGATCATTTTGAGACTTACTAGTTGACATGTAAGCCACAAAACGTCCACTAGTTCACTAGTAAGATCATTTTGAGGCTTACTAGTGAACATGTAAGGCACAAAACGCTCACTAGTTCACTAGTAAGGTCATTTTGACGCTTACTAGTGAACATGTAAGCCGCAAAACGCCCACTAGTTCACTCGTAAGATCATTTTGAGGCTTACTAGTTGAAATGTAAGCCGCAAAACGCCCACTAGTTCACTAGTAAGATCATTTTGAGGCTTACTAGTTGACATGTAAGCCGCAAAACGCCCACTAGTTCAATAGTAAGATCATTTTGAGGCTTATTAGTGAACATGTAAGCCGCAAAACGCCCACTAGTTCACTAGTAAGATCATTTTGACGCTTACTAGTGAACATGTAAGGCCATAAATGTGCCCACTAGTTCACTAGTAAGATCATTTTGAGGCTTATTAGTTGACATGTAAGCCACAAAACGCCCACTAGTTCACTATTGAGATCATTTTGAGGCTTACTAGTGAACATGTAATCCACAAAACGCTCACTAGTGAGGTCATTTTGAGGCTTACTAGTGAACATGTAAGCCACAAAACGCTCACTAGTTCACTAGTAAGATCATTTTGACGCTTACTAGTGAACATGTAAGCCACAAAACGCTCACTAGTTCACTAGTAAGATCATTTTGACGCTTACTAGTGAACATGTAAGCCGCAAAACACCCACTAATTCACTAGTAAGATCATTTTGAGGCTTATTAGTTGACATGTAAGCCGCAAAACGCCGACTAGTTCACTAGTAAGATCATTTTGACGCTTACTAGTGAACATGTAAGGCCATAAATGTGCCCACTAGTTCACTAGTAAGATCATTTTGAGGCTTATTAGTTGACATGTAAGCCACAAAACGCCCACTAGTTCACTAGTAAGATCATTTTGAGGCTTACTAGTGAACATGTAAGCCACAAAACGCTCACTAGTGAGGTCATTTTGAGGCTTACTAGTGAACATGTAAGCCACAAAATGCTCACTAGTTCACTAGTAAGATTATTTTGACGCTTACTAGTGAACATGTAAGCCACAAAACGCCTACTAGTTCAAGTGTAAGGTCATTTTGAGGCTTACTAGTTGACATGTAAGCCGCAAAACGCCCACTAGTTCAATAGTAAGATCATTTTGACGCTTACTAGTGAACATGTAAGGTCATAAATGTGCCCACTAGTTGACTAGTAAGATCATTTTGACGCTTACTAGTTGACATGTAAGCGACAAAACGCCCACTAGTTGACTAGTAAGATAATTTCGAGGCTTACTAGTTGACATGTAATCCGCAAAACGCCCACTAGTTCAATAGTAAGATCATTGTGACGCTTACAAGTTTACATGTAAGCCGCAAAACGCCCACTAGTTCACTAGTAAGATCATTTTGAGGCTTACTAGTTAACATGTAAGCCGCAAAACGCCCAGTAGTTCAATAGTAAGATCATTTTGACGCTTACTAGTGAACATGTCAGCCCATAAATGTGCCCACTAGTTCACTAGTAAGATCATTTTGAGGCTTACTAGTGAACATGTAAGCCACAAAACGCTCACTAGTTCACTAGTAAGGTCATTTTG
The DNA here is from genome assembly GCF_025434085.1 of Hippocampus zosterae. NCBI lineage: Eukaryota > Metazoa > Chordata > Actinopteri > Syngnathiformes > Syngnathidae > Hippocampus > Hippocampus zosterae. The sequence continues at coordinate 27,511,433 of NC_067451.1, forward strand.
ACGCTTACTAGTGAACATGTAAGCCACAAAACGCTCACTAGTTCACTAGTAAGGTCATTTTGACGCTTACTAGTGAACATGTAAGCCACAAACCCCCCACTAGTTCACTAGTAAGATCATTTTGAGGCTTACTAGTTCACGTGTAAGCCGCAAAACGCCCACTAGTTCACTAGTAAGATCATTTTGACGCTTACTAGTGAACATGTAAGCGACAAAACGCCCACTAGTTGACAGGTAAGATAATTTCGAGGCTTACTAGTTGACATGTAAGCCGCAAAATGCCCACTAGTTCAATAGTAAGATCATTTTGAGGCTTACTAGTTGACATGTAAGTCGCAAAACGCCCACTAGTTCACTAGTAAGATCATTTTGAGGCTTACTAGTTGACATGTAATCCGCAAAACGCCCACTAGTTCAATAGTAAGATCATTGTGACGCTTACTAATTTACATGTAAGCCGCAAAATGCCCACTAGTTCACTAGTAAGATCATTTTGAGGCTTACTAGTTGACATGTAAGCCGCAAAACGCCCAGTAGTTCAATAGTAAGATCATTTTGACGCTTACTAGTGAACATGTCAGCCCATAAATGTGCCCACTAGTTCACTAGTAAGATCATTTTGAGGCTTACTAGTGAACATGTAAGCCACAAAACGCTCACTAGTTCACTAGTAAGGTCACTTTGACGCTTACTAGTGAACATGTAAGCCACAAAACGCTCACTAGTTCACTAGTAAGGTCATTTTGACGCTTACTAGTGAACATGTAAGCCACAAAACCCCCACTAGTTCACTAGTAAGATCATTTTGAGGCTTACTAGTTGACGTGTAAGCCGCAAAACGCCCACTAGTTCACTAGTAAGATCATTTTGACGCTTACTAGTGAACATGTAAGGCCATAAATGTGCCCACTAGTTCATTAGTAAGATCATTTTGAGGCTTACTAGTGAACATGTAAGCCTCAAAACGCCCACTAGTTCACTAGTAAGATCATTTTGACGCTTACTAGTGAACATGTAAGCAGCAAAACGCCCACTAGTTCACTTGTAAGATCATTTTGACGCTTACTAGTGAACATGTAAGGCCATAAATGTGCCCACTAGTTCACTCGTAAGATCATTTTGAGGCTTACTAGTTGACATGTAAGCCGCAAAACGCCCACTAGTTCACTAGTAAGATCATTTTGACGCTTACTAGTGAACATGTAAGGCCATAAATGTGCCTACTAGTTCATTAGTAAGATCATTTTGACGCTTACGAGTGAACAGGTAAGGCCATAAATGTGCCCACTAGTTCACTAGTAAGATCATTTTGAGGCTTACTAGTTGACATGTAAGCCACAAAACGCCCACTAGTTCACTAGTAAGATCATTTTGAGGCTTACTAGTGAACATGTAAGCCACAAAACGCCCACTAGTTCACTAGTAAGATCATTTTGAGGCTTACTAGTGAACATGTAAGCCACAAAACGCTCACTAGTTCACTAGTAAGGTCATTTTGAGGCTTACTAGTGAACATGTAAGCCACAAAACGCTCACTAGTTCACTAATAAGGTCATTTTGAGGCTTACTAGTGAACATGTAAGCCGCAAAACGCCCACTAGTTCACTCGTAAGATCATTTTGAGGCTTACTAGTTGACATGTAAGCCGCAAAACGCCCACTAGGTCACTCGTACGATCATTTTGACGCTTACTAGTGAACATGTAAGGCCATAAATGTGCCCACTAGTTCACTAGTAAGATCATTTTGACGCTTACTAGTGAACATGTAAGCCACAAAACGCTCACTAGTTCACTAGTAAGGTCATTTTGAGGCTTACTAGTGAACATGTAAGCCACAAAACGCTCACTAGTTCACTAATAAGGTCATTTTGAGGCTTACTAGTGAACATGTAAGCCGCAAAACGCCCACTAGTTAACTCGTAAGATCATTTTGAGGCTTACTAGTTGACATGTAAGCCGCAAAACGCCCACTAGTTCACTAGTAAGATCATTTTGAGGCTTACTAGTTGACATGTAAACCGCAAAACGCCCACTAGTTCAATAGTAAGATCATTTTGAGGCTTACTAGTGAACATGTAAGCCGCAAATGCCCACTAGTTCACTAGTAAGATCATTTTGACGCTTACTAGTGAACATGTAAGCCGCAAAACGCCCACTAGTTCACTTGTAAGATCATTTTGACGCTTACTAGTGAACATGTAAATAAATAAATGTGCCCACTAGTTCACTAGTAAGATCATTTTGAGGCTTACTAGTTGACATGTAAGCCACAAAACGCCCACTAGTTCACTAGTAAGATCATTTTGAGGCTTACTAGTGAACATGTAAGCCACAAAATGCCCACTAGTTCACTAGTAAGATCATTTTGAGGCTTACTAGTGAACATGTAAGCCACAAAACGCTCACTAGTTCACTAGTGAGGTCAATTTGAGGCTTACTAGTGAACATGTAAGCCACAAAACGCTCACTAGTTCACTAGTAAGATCATTTTGAGGCTTACTAGTTCACATGTAATCCGCAAAACGCCCACTAGTTCACTAGTAAGATCATTTTGAGGCTTATTAGTTGACATGTAAGGCGCAAAAAGCCCACTAGTTCACTAGTAAGATCATTTTGAGGCTTATTAGTTGACATGTAAGCCGCAAAACGCTGAATAGTTCACTAGTAAGATCATTTTGACGCTTACTAGTGAACATGTAAGGCCATAACTGTGCCCACTAGTTCACTAGTAAGATCATTTTGAGGCTTACTAGTTGACATGTAAGCCGCAAAACGCTGAATAGTTCACTAGTAAGATCATTTTGACGCTTACTAGTGAACATGTAAGGCCATAAATGTGCCCACTAGTTCACTAGTAAGATCATTTTGAGGCTTATTAGTTGACATGTAAGCCACAAAACGTCCACTAGTTCACTAGTTAGATCATTTTGAGGCTTATTAGTTGACATGTAAGGCGCAAAATGCCGACTAGTTCACTAGTAAGATCATTTTGACGCTTACTAGTTCACATGTAATCCGCAAAACGCCCACTAGTTCACTAGTAAGATCATTTTGAGGCTTATTAGATGACATGTAAGGCGCAAAATGCCGACTAGTTCACTAGTAAGATCATTTTGACGCTTACTAGTGAACATGTAAGCCGCAAAACGCCCACTAGTTCACTAGTAAGATCATTTTGAGGCTTATTAGTTGACATGTAAGCCGCAAAACGCTGAATAGTTCACTAGTAAGATCATTTTGACGCTTACTAGTGAACATGTAAGGCCATAAATGTGCCCACTAGTTCACTAGTAAGATCATTTTGAGGCTTACTAGTTGACATTTAAGCCACAAAACGCCCACTAGTTCACTAGTAAGATCATTTTGAGGCTTACTAGTGAACATGTAAGCCACAAAACGCTCACTAGTTCACTAGTAAGGTCATTTTGAGGCTTACTAGTGAACATGTAAGCCACAAAACGCTCACTAGTTCACTAGTAAGGTCATTTTGAGGCTTACTAGTGAACATGTAAGCCACAAAACGCTCACTAGTTCACTAATAAGGTCATTTTGAGGCTTACTAGTGAACATGTAAGCCGCAAAACGCCCACTAGTTCACTCGTAAGATCATTTTGAGGCTTACTAGTGAACATGTAAGCCACAAAACGCTCACTAGTTCACTAGTAAGGTCATTTTGAGGCTTACTAGTGAACATGTAAGCCACAAAACGCTCACTAGTTCACTAGTAAGGTCATTTTGAGGCTTACTAGTGAACATGTAAGCCACAAAACGCTCTAGTTCACTAATAAGGTCATTTTGAGGCTTACTAGTGAACATGTAAGCCGCAAAACGCCCACTAGTTCACTCGTAAGATCATTTTGAGGCTTACTAGTTGACATGTAAGCCGCAAAACGCCCACTAGTTCCCTAGTAAGATCATTTTGAGGCTTACTAGTTGACATGTAAGCCGCAAAACGCCCACTAGGTCACTCGTACGATCATTTTGACGCTTACTAGTGAACATGTAAGGCCATAAATGTGCCCACTAGTTCACTAGTAAGATCATTTTGACGCTTACTAGTTGACATGTAAGCCACAAAACGCCCACTAGTTCACTAGTAAGATCATTTTGAGGCTTACTAGTGAACATGTAAGCCACAAAACGCCCACTAGTTCACTAGTAAGATCATTTTGATGCTTACTAGTGAACATGTAAGCCACAAAACGCTCACTAGTTCACTAGTAAGGTCATTTTGAGGCTTACTAGTGAACATGTAAGCCACAAAACGCTCACTAGTTCACTAATAAGGTCATTTTGAGGCTTACTAGTGAACATGTAAACCGCAAAACGCCCACTAGTTAACTCGTAAGATCATTTTGAGGCTTACTAGTTGACATGTAAGCCGCAAAACGCCCACTAGTTCACTAGTAAGATCATTTTGAGGCTTACTAGTTGACATGTAAGCCGCAAAACGCCCACTAGTTCAATAGTAAGATCATTTTGAGGCTTACTAGTGAACATGTAAGCCGCAAATGCCCACTAGTTCACTAGTAAGATCATTTTGACGCTTACTAGTGAACACGTAAGCCGCAAAACGCCCACTAGTTCACTTGTAAGATCATTTTGACGCTTACTAGTGAACATGTAAGTAAATAAATGTGCCCACTAGTTCACTAGTAAGATCATTTTGAGGCTTACTAGTTGACATGTAAGCCACAAAACGCCCACTAGTTCACTAGTAGGATCATTTTGAGGCTTACTAGTGAACATGTAAGCCACAAAATGCCCACTAGTTCACTAGTAAGATCATTTTGAGGCTTACTAGTGAACATGTAAGCCACAAAACGCTCACTAGTTCACTAGTGAGGTCAATTTGAGGCTTACTAGTGAATATGTAAGCCACAAAACGCTCACTAGTTCACTAGTAAGATCATTTTGAGGCTTACTAGTTCACATGTAATCCGCAAAACGCCCACTAGTTCACTAGTAAGATCATTTTCAGGCTTATTAGTTGACATGTAAGGCGCAAAATGCCGACTAATTCACTAGTAAGATCATTTTGACGCTTACTAGTGAACATGTAAGCCGCAAAACGCCCACTAGTTCACTAGTAAGATCATTTTGAGGCTTATTAGTTGACATGTAAGCCGCAAAACGCTGAATAGTTCACTAGTAAGATCATTTTGACGCTTACTAGTGAACATGTAAGGCCATAAATGTGCCCACTAGTTCACTAGTAAGATCATTTTGAGGCTTATTAGTTGACATGTAAGCCACAAAACGCCCACTAGTTCACTAGTTAGATCATTTTGAGGCTTATTAGTTGACATGTAAGGCGCAAAATGCCGACTAGTTCACTAGTAAGATCATTTTGACGCTTACTAGTTCACATGTAATCCGCAAAACGCCCACTAGTTCACTAGTAAGATCATTTTGAGGCTTATTAGTTGACATGTAAGGCGCAAAATGCCGACTAGTTCACTAGTAAGATCATTTTGACGCTTACTAGTTCACATGTAATCCGCAAAACGCCCACTAGTTCACTAGTAAGATCATTTTGAGGCTTACTAGTTGACGTGTAAGCCGCAAAACGCCCACTAGTTCACTAGTAAGATCATTTTGACGCTTACTAGTGAACATGTAAGGCCATAAATGTGCCCACTAGTTCATTAGTAAGATCATTTTGAGGCTTACTAGTGAACATGTAAGCCGCAAAACGCCCACTAGTTCACTAGTAAGATCATTTTGAGGCTTATTAGTTGACATGTAAGGCGCAAAATGCCGACTAGTTCACTAGTAAGATCATTTTGACGCTTACTAGTGAACATGTAAGCCGCAAAACGCCCACTAGTTCACTAGTAAGATCATTTTGAGGCTTATTAGTTGACATGTAAGCCGCAAAACGCTGAATAGTTCACTAGTAAGATCATTTTGACGCTTACTAGTGAACATGTAAGGCCATAAATGTGCCCACTAGTTCACTAGTAAGATCATTTTGAGGCTTATTAGTTGACATGTAAGCCACAAAACGCCCACTAGTTCACTAGTAAGATCATTTTGAGGCTTACTATTGAACATGTAAGCCACAAAACGCTCACTAGTGATGTCATTTTGAGGCTTACTAGTGAACATGTAAGCCACAAAACGCTCACTAGTTCACTAGTAAGATCATTTTGAGGCTTACTAGTTGACATGTAAGCCGCAAAACGCCCACTAGTTCAATAGTAAGATCATTTTGACGCTTACTAGTGAACATGTAAGGCCATAAATGTGCCCACTAGTTCACTAGTAAGATCATTTTGACGCTTACTAGTTGACATGTAAGCCACAAAACGCCCACTAGTTCACTAGTAAGATCATTTTGAGGCTTACTATTGAACATGTAAGCCACAAAACGCTCACTAGTGATGTCATTTTGAGGCTTACTAGTGAACATGTAAGCCACAAAACGCTCACTAGTTCACTAGTAAGATCATTTTGAGGCTTACTAGTTGACATGTAAGTCGCAAAACGCCCACTAGTTCACTAGTAAGATAATTTTGAGGCTTACTAGTTGACATGTAATCCGCAAAACGCCCACTAGTTCAATAGTAAGATCATTGTGACTCTTACTAGTTGACATGTAAGCCGCAAAACGCCCACTAGCTCAATAGTAAGATCATTTTGAGGCTTACTAGTTGACATGTAAGCGACAAAACGCCCACTAGTTCACGAGTAAGATCATTTTGAGGCTTACTAGTTGACATGTAAGCTGCAAAACGCCCAGTAGTTCAATAGTAAGATCATTTTGACGCTTACTAGTGAACATGTCAGCCCATAAATGTGCCCACTAGTTCACTAGTAAGATCATTTTGAGGCTTACTAGTTGACATGTAAGCCACAAAACGCCCACTAGTTCACTAGTAAGATCATTTTGAGGCTTGCTACTGAACATGTAAGCCACAAAACGCTCACTAGTTCACTAGTAAGGTCATTTTGACGCTTTATAGTGAGAGCCATCACTAATTCACTAGTAAGGTCATTTTGACGCTTTATAGTGAGAGCCATCACGGGGATGTTGGGTTGTTCCTCTTCATACCTGCATTTAAAAAAATGAAGTTTTTTCAGATTTCAGCCAGAAATAGATTTACTCCCATTCATGATGTTGACCTGGAGGAGCATGTCAGAAGATTGCACAGCCAATTTCCCAGATCAGGCTCGGAAGCAAGTGTACTGCTACATACTCTTGTCCTTTCATGTATATATCATTATATTCATTGTGAAAGTGTACTTTCTTTATTGTGTTGTTTTATGAACCTGTTGCAGATGATGAGGGCATACCTGCGTGCTGATGGTATTGTAGTACAAAGAAAAAGAGTTCGAGAAATCCTCAACCGTATTGAGCCAGCTGCTGCAGCCCAGAGATGGAGCCAGACTGTGGCTAGAAGAACATACTATGTGCCATTCCCCAATAGTTTATGGCACATAGATGGGCATATGTGTCTCATTCGGTAATAAGGGATCATCTTATATTTGTACTCGTGGGAGCATTAGAAAGCCATGATGTATGGACAGCACAGATTAAATTGAATTTTATCATTTGTATGTCCAAGTTACACAAACTCCAAATTGCCTCCATGTAGTCTTAAGTGCACAGCAATATCATCTCTACTGAGATGATATTTCAAACAAGATATGAAACTTGATTGTTTTCTTGTATTTAATCATTATTCTTTTTGTTTGTTTTACAGGTGGGGGTTTGTGACACATGCTGGCATTGATGGGAATTCCAGGCTAATAACGTACCTCAACTGCAGCACAGACAACACAGCTTTGACAGTGTTGAAATATTTTGTCCAAGCCACCTGCCTGTATGGGTTACCCTCCAGAGTAAGATCCGACCATGGTGGTGAAAACACTGGTTGCTCTTTTAATGAACCTACTGCAGGGACAAGAGCATGCAAGGCACATTACAGGCCAGTCTGTGCACAATCAACGTATCGAACGCCTTTGGAGAGATGTTTTTCATCAGGTTGTGCACTACTTTTACAAGCTGTTCTATTCGTATGAAGATGAACAAATACTGAACCCTGAAGATATCATTCACAAAATGGCACTACATATTGTATACAAGCCAGAAATTGAAAAACGACTGCTTATTCAAATGTGGTTGGAACAACCACAGAATGAGAACAGCAAACAACCGCACTCCAACACAAATTTGGATGGAGGGCATGTTAGCCAACAGTGAGCAGGAAACAACAGCCCTCAACAATGTCTTTGGAGATGATCCTTACAGCCAAGAAAATCTCGAAGCTGGCTTGGCAAGACACGGCATACAGTTCAACCAGTTTCAAGGAAACAGTGAGGGTCTTGAACAACCAGTGACTATATCACAGCAACTTAACCTGAGCCCAGAGCACCTGCAATATATTCAAAATGCAATCAATGAAACAACAGACTTGAGGGAAAAATACCTGGTGTGTGCAAGAACGATTCAAAATATTATTGAAGGGAGATAAACACACCTCTACACCTTTCCAAAGCCCAAGGAGTCGCCTATTGCCTGGGAGAGCATCTGCTCTAAGTCGTTCTCCACTGTAACTCCTCTCGGCAGGTACAAACACAACATGCAGGTAGACGCGTAGGGCAAACGTTGCATGCCCTCAGCCTGGTCATAAAAATCGATGCAGATGTTGTCGCGGAAACCCAGGACAGGAACTTCATCTGCCCCAGTGATGAAGACGAGAAGGTCTTCAAATCTGATTTCAACCATTTTGTCTGCCATTGGACACAAAAAAGTCAATCAAACATAACATCTGGACAGTATTTCACCATCTTCTCGTGTAACAAATTTAGGGTATATGAACATAATCTAAGGAAAAAGATTTGCATTTCATTAAAAGTTTCTAACAACCCTTTCTTGTGTCAATTACATTGTCTTCAAGTGGTAAAACATCAGACTATAGCACTTTGATCAGTCCGTCAAAGTAGTGAACATTTTAAGTGTGCCATTTTGTTTGTGCAAGGTATTTAATAATTTCTGCAACAAAGGCTTGATTAAGTTACCCTCAATCATATTCAAAACAATTTCCCAGCTGTAGAGGGTATCCTCCTCTGTCTGCCGATTATTGGTTCCTCTGTCACTGTAATTATAAGTGAGAATGGCTTTGAAGGCTGCCTTTGACATAGGTTCCTGCATGTTGGTGAACAGGGGCAAGAAAGCGATCCAGTTTTTCTTGACTAGGTCCCACAACTTTCCGTATGCATTCATTCCCTCCGTGAACTGGTGTATCATCTTGGCCGTTCAATAATGCAACAGTGAGAACATATGCAGAGTGTATTAGTCTGTAACAGTTTTGAATCCCTGATATACATTTGGAGTTTTTCATAAAACGCATAATTGGGCCCAAATTCATACGACCGTAGGGTATGTAGTCATAATTATGTTTTTACAATAGCTTTCCATTTTTAGCAGTCATGACCAGGTCAGAAAGGGGAAAACCCCTATACGCATACCTTTTCATGATTTAATTTCATCTGTTTCTTGTTTCAGCAATGAGAAACACATTTCTAACTGATATTCAGCTGGGACCTCTGTCATTTGTAAGAGCAACATTATTTTTGTCCTGAGAATTAGAAACACTAGTATTGCCGATTCTGCAAAACCGGAAATGTTGGAAAAAGCAAGCATTCGTGATAATTTTTTACTCTTCTAGATGGTACTCTTGATTTGAAGATAAACACTAGTGCAGTGGAAATTTAATATATTTCCACTGCATCTTCATGTAGTTCCTGATTGGTTTGTGTGCGCCTATTTGGTAGGCGGAACTACCTAATAGGCGCACACAAACCAATCTGGGGCTACATTTAGATCGTGAGTGCCATATAGAGGAGTCAAAAAAATAATTACTTCATGAAGATTAATTTGTCCATCACGATTTGTTGTTGATTCAAAACTAACATTTCAAAATATAAGTTAGTCAAGGCAGGGTCTGATTGAAATCTACATATTTACATCACCTCAGTGACACTATTTCGTAGCAGTTAAAAGTTGAAATGTTTCTTTCCTTTGCATGTTTTTACCTGAGATAGATGTAATGCTTGACAACATACGCATAGATGTTTGGCATGTCTTCAACTTTGGCACTAAATATTCCTGGGATGCCACACTCAGAAATCCAGTCCCCCAAGTCACGTTGGAGTGCTATCAGGTCCTCATTTGTCTTGCACTGTTGAATCTGACAGACAGGAGTGGGAACAATGCAGCCGAGTCACAGACTGAACTTTCTTTTCATAGAAATAAACAGTAACTGGTAGCAGTTTGACTCTTTACAAATACATCTTTAAATGACAATCATGATGTACCCTTTTGACTTTGCTTTGCACATCTGGGTCAGTCAGCACATGCCAGTCAAACTGCTCCAGTGTTGGCTCCTGGCTGCACATCAACTGGAAGAGGCAAGGATCCAGGGTCTTAATGCATGCACCACCATGAGCAATTGACCAAGCGATAATGTTGCCACCTTTCAAATATTTTTGCTGGTCTAGAGCCGTTTGGTCATAAGTAAGAAAGACCTGGCCAGCCTTTCCTTCAAAAATTCTGAGGGAGGTCTGTACCTCTATCATCAGGAGTCTAGGATAAAAGTCAAAAGAAAAGGGTTTCTTTCAGCCATTCATTCATCTTATGAATTGCTTTGTAGGCGTGCTGGAGCTCATCCCAGCTGTCTTTGTGCGGTAGGCGATGTACACCCTGAACTGGTCGTCAACCAATCGCAAGCTACACTGAGACGAACAACCATTCGCACCTGCTTACAATTTGGAGCAGTCAACTGGCTGGCAACCAGTTTAGGGTGATGTGTGCATTGCGCCTGAAGACAGCAGGGATAAGCTCCAGCACCCCTGTGTTGAAAATGGAAAATTAAAACCGGCATTCATACCTGAAAAACTCCCGCTGTGGTCCCCCCATATCATCTGCATCTTCTCCTACAAACTCTATGTGTGGTGACTGCATCCAACAGAAAGTCACTCTGTAGATTGCTTTAATGGTACTCTCCAGAAGCTTACTCCTTCTGATACAGATGGTGGATACCAGATTGCCAGAAATGTGATCCTCGTGAAAATTCCTCAAAATAGTGGCAAGATCCACTTCTTCCTAATGTATATTAGAATTGAATGGCAAAACAATGGCAGAGAGAGGCAACAAATTACTTCCACTTATGAATATTTAAAATGCAGTGTCATAAACAACTCCTGGAAAAAAAACATTTTGGCCTATGTTATGTTTAAAAGAGCTCTAACTTACTGATGGAGGACTGTCATTTTCATAAGCAACTGCCATGAGGTCATCATCTGACCTCTCTTCTTCAGAATCATCAATAAAAAAGTCATCCACACGAGTCCTAAAAATCAGATTACCCAAATCATAATTACATACTGGAACTCCAGACTCTCAAACCATTTGCATCATAGATGTGCTGCATTTTGATTTATCTACAGATGTATTGTGATTTAATTCATGCATGTGGTTCTCCTTAATTTCTTATTCATTCACATTGGTGTCCGTAGAGTAAAATCATTTATTTGCTTTCTGTATTTTCCATAGTTTTGCTGGAGAAAAAGCTTCTTATAGGACAAAACTTTCTCCAGAGTGTTAATAAGAAAGGGCTGTTGAACTATCTGTCAATATACAGGGCACAGCACAAGTGTTGAGGACAGAACAGAAATTGAATAGAATTCCGTGTCACATATGGTACACGTTTCTAAACCTACAAAATACCTGTTCATTGATTCCAAGTGTGTCACTGTGTAAAATACCATCAAAAGTACAAATGGTGCATGTTATAATGTGAAAACATGAACATGTCTGCAGTCATATTTTCAGAACATATGACAGATTATCTATAATCTCCATGTGGGGATATACCTCTGGGGTCCCTGCATTGAGCCGCTGTGCAGAATCCAAACTTGACTCTAAACTTGGCTCCTGTTGGAACGAGTTAGACTTATATCCAGCTGTCTTTTTTGACGTGAACACAGAGAGGGTGCCTTTTAATCTCCAATTGTAACCATTTAGCTCACAATTGCCTCCAGTCTGAATTATTAAATATAAACTACAACATTGTGGACAAACACCGGTGAGCTCTACCAGAGGCCAGGAAGCTTGAGGGTTCTGCGCAGTATCCTTGCTGTTCCCAGCACTGCACATTTCTGGACTGAGGTCACCACCCCGAGTGCTCCGACTACCACAGGCACGACTGTCACCTTTACCTTCCAGGCTCTCTCCAGCTCCTCTCTGAGCCCTTGGTATTTCTCGAGTTTCTCATGTTCCTTCTTCCTGATGTTTCCATCACTTGGGACCGCTACATCCACTACAAGGGCTTTCCTCTGCCCTTTATCTATGATCACGATAGCTGGTTGGTTCGCCATTACCATCTTGTCAGTCTGTATCTGGAAGTCCCACAGGATCTTCGCTCTGTCATTCTCCACCACCTTCGGAGGTGTTTCCCATTTTGACCTTGGGGTTTCCAGTCCATACTCCGCACAGATGTTTCGGTAGACTATGCCAGCCACCTGGTTATGGCGTTCCATGTAGGCTTTCCCTGCCAGCATCTTACACCCTGCAGTTATGTGTTGGATCGTCTCAGGTGCCTCTTTGCACAACCTACACCTTGGGTCTTGTCTGGTGTGGTATATCTGGGCCTCGATGGCTCTGGTGCTCAGGGCCTGCTCCTGAGCAGCCAGGATGAGTGCCTCTGTGCTGTCCTTCAGGCCAGCCCTCTCTAGCCACTGATAGGACTTCTTGAGATCAGCCACTTCAGTTATGGTCCGGTGGTACATCCCGTGTAGGGGCTTGTCCTCCCATGATGGTCCCTCTTCCAGCGCCTCATCTTCTGTTCCCCATTGTCTGAGACATTCTCTGAGTACGTCATCCGTTGGAGCCTTCTCCTTGATGTATTCATGGAGCTTGGATGTTTCATCCTGGACAGTGGCTCTCACACTCACTAGTCCCCGGCCTCCTTCCTTTCGGTTTGCGTACAGTGTCAGGGTGCTGGATTTAGGATGGAACCCTCCATGCATGGTTAGGAGCTTTCGGGTCTTAACGTCCGTGGTCTGAATCTCCTCCTTTGGCCACCTTATTATTCCTGGAGGGTATCTGATCACTGGCAGGGCATAGCTGTTTATTGCCCGGGTCTTATTCTTGCCATTGAGCTGGCTTCTTAGGACTTGCCTCACTCGCTGGAGGTATTTGGCCGTAGCCGCTTTCCATGCTGCCAGTTCGAGGTTGCCATTGGCTTGTGGTATACCAAGGTACTTGTAGCTGTCCTCAATGTCTGCTATTGTTCCTTCAGGGAGTGAGACCCCTTCAGTGCGGACTACCTTTCCTCTCTTAGTCACCATCCGACTACATTTCTCAAGCCCGAATGACATCCCGATGTCGCTGCTGTAGATCCTGGTTGTGTGGATCAGTGAATCTATGTCCCTTTCGCTCTTAGCATACAGCTTTATGTCATCCATGTACAGGAGGTGACTGATTGTAGCTCCATTTCTGAGGCGGTATCCATAGCCTGTCTTGGTGATTACTTGGCTTAGGGGGTTCAGTCCTATGCAGAACAGCAGTGGGGAGAGTGCATCACCTTGGTATATGCCACATTTGATGGACACTTGGGTAAGTGGCTTGCCATTGGCTTCAATTGTGGTTTTCCACATCCTCATCGAGTTCGCAACGAAGGCTCTTCACGTCCTGTTCACCTTATACAACTCCAAGCATTCAGTGATCCATGTATGTGGGATCGAGTCATAGACTTTCTTGTAATCAATCCAAGCTGTGCACAGGTTGGTATGTCGGGACCTGCAGTCGTGTGCGACTGTTCTGTCAACCAGGAGCTGATGTTTGGCTCCTCTGGTATCTCTACCAATGCCCTTCTGCACTTCGTTCATGTATTGATCCATGTGTCCACTTATCTTAGCCGCAATGATGCCTGACATGAGCTTCCATGTTGTGGAGAGACAGGTTATTGGCCGATAGTTGGATGGGGTTGCACCCTTCGAGGGATCCTTCATGATGATGATATATATATATTACTATACTGTACTATACTGTATATATCACAGGGCACTGTACAGACCAACTCTTTGTTAACAATCAATTAACAAGTCATTTTTTCCATCATAGACGGACAGATAAAACAATCAAATTATATATTATGGGCCAACGGTAGATATTTTCTGTGGTGTAATCTCACTACAGTTCAATTATAAATTACAGTTTACAGTGTGTTTTATCTACTCATGAGATTTTTTGTTGTTGTTGTTGTCAGATTCCACATGAAACAATACATTGCCATGTGTTTTTGTTCCTGTGCTATCTTGGGACACATTTTCTGCAAAATCTGTGTTGTTGCTGTTCCAAAAATGCTTGCAGTCTGTTGAGAAACTCAACCTCAGACAAGAAACCTGTCTAGATTAGGTGAATCGGAGCCAGCTGTTATGCAGTCCGATTACTGCATATTCATAAAAGTCCTATATTTTGCACTGCAAAATGTCACATTTCCATTCAATCAAGAGCTATGAAATCTGAAATACTGAAATGAATCTCACCTGTTGCTTTTGTATGGCTGGGTTTTGCATTGGAGATCATGTGGGAGGTTCAGGGACATCCAGAGGGAGCCACTGCTCCTTTCACTGAAGAGGAATCTTGGATGCATCATTGTTGCCTCATGGAGGAGCTGTTCCACTCCAGTCACATCTAAGTGGATAGGAGTCTCAGCCTGAAAATCTGATGGTATACCACAATTAAATACGGAGACGGTAAGGCCTTGTGTTGATTTGCTGAATCTGCTCTCACATTGGTCTAAGCATGATCTGGCACAGGCATTGAAAGACTCCTGACATTCTGTGAGAAAGTTCAGCCATCCATTTTCCGATCCGGGAAGGGTCGCGAGGGTTGCTCAAGCCTATCCCATCTGTCTTCGGGCAGTTGGCAGGGGACACCCTGAACCGGTTGCCAGCCAATCACAGGGCACACACAGACGAACAACAATCTGCACTCACACGACACCCAGGAACAATTTAGACTCAGCAGGGGTGTCAAACTCAGGTCCTGGCGGGCCGCTGTCCTGCATGTTTTCCAAGTCTCCCCGTTGCAACACACCTGATTCAAATGAACAAGTTCAATGTCAGAGCTTGCTGATGATCTGATCATTCGACACCTGTGATTTACAGTGTTCAATCAGTCTGCCATCCATGTTTGTGGAATGTAGGAGGAAACCGGAATATCCAGAGAAAATCCACGCAGTCCCATGGAGAATATGCAAACTCCACACAGAGAGGCCGGAGCTGGAATTGAACCTAGTAGGTTCATTAACCTGTGAGGTCAATGCGCAAACCACTGGACCGCCGGGCCGCCTTATGTGAGAAAGTGTATGTCAAAAATACTACACAAGGCTTGGGAGTGAAAAAGGATGAGGAAGAACGAAAGCTGTATTGAGGGAGACAATCCAGCCCCCAAACGTGAGTTAAAAATAGACAATTAGAAGTATCGGAGGGTCAAGTTGGACACCCTGGTAAGCTTCATACCTTTAGATTTATTGTCACATTACTATCCTCATTTCATTGTAAGCGTCTTTCTATTTCATGTTTACACGTTGTTCGTCTGCTTCTTCTTTACCCAAATCAGTGTTGGTGACGCCAATGCCATGAAAGGGGAAAGACTGTGTTTGTCTTTATCGGAAGGGCTTTTGCAGTCTTTTGTAACCACCACACACCCTTTTAATTTGTATGTGTACTGTTTGAATAGGTGTGCCAGTGATGTGTTCAGAACTGAAAGTTATAAACCAAAGTCTACTGGATAAGATTATGGAGACAATATATAAATGCCCTCATTCACATTTCTTGTCTTGTTTCCAATTGTTAATGTCACAGTATTCTAATTTGCAAATAACCTTGATAGTGTCTCATTTTATACCGAGGTTACCAAGAGGTTTGGGTGTAAAAACATGTCGAGATGGAGATTTCAAAATAAGACCCATAAACATTCACAACACCCCTGTGTTATTATGTATACATCCATCCATCCATCCATTTTCTGATTCGCTTTATCTTCACCAGGGTCGCGGGGCGTGCTGGAGCCTATCCCAGCCATCTCCGGGTAGTAGGCGGGGGACACCCTGAACCGGTTGCCTGGGACCTAAGGACAATTTAGAGTGTTCAATCAGCCTGCCATGCATGTTTTTGCAATGTGGAAGGAAACAGGAGTACCCAGTACGATTGGCTGGGAACCAGTTCAGGGTGTACTACTGCCTGAAGACAGCTGGGATAGGCTCCGGCCAGCACGCTCTGTCACCCTTGTGAGGATAAGCGGACCAAAAAAGTGATGGATAGTCCCCCCCCCCAAAAAAATAAATAAATCTAGAAACCATGTAAAAGCTGTCATTGTGTTGACATTTACAAAGAAGAAGTAACCCAAAGATGACATGACCAGATAATTATGGCGAAACAATTCATTGTCGTAAGTGCTGTGCTTTTGTTTTGAAACAAAATGGTGGCTTGTGAATGAAGCCAGTGTGCATCGGTGCGAACTCTATTTGTATGAAGCTCTTTATTTGGGAGGGCTTAAATGGGGACAGCTCATTAGGGAGGTCCTCTGAAAAGGGAATCATCAGAATGCTTGAATGATGATACATACTGGACTTGGGCAAGCTCCCATTGGGTTTGACCAGTTCAGCCATTTTGTTGGTTGGCCACACTGGACACTGTAGATCCAATATGGAACCTTGCCCCGCAGTCCTGCCCATCTCTCACGACTTCCCTCCCACATATGTGTGAGAGAGAGCAACAGTGGAAAACTTGATCACATGTCAAGTTTTACATTTCCTGAGTTGCTTTTGGTTGTTTTGATTGCCTCTGTGCCCATGGAGGAGGACTGCTGACACATCATTGGCTCTTGTATGTGTTAATCATTTATATTTATAGAGACAGTTATCACTTGAAGGAACAAGTGCCAAAGGTCTCCTCATAACATTGGAGGGAGAAAAGCCTTCTGTGTGTGTCGCCGGGTAAGTGGATTCCGGCATTTTAAAATCAAATGTCATTTTGTGTTTTTGATGATGTTCTAATCTATAAACATGTGATATATTCAGAAAGTCGCAAAAAATAAAGATAATGAAATCATTATTCACTGTCAAGAATGATTATGTAGATTTTATTTAGTAATATATCCAACTCGTTATTCAGTTCCCAAAGATGAATGTACAGTAAAAGATTTAACCCTTGAAATTCAATGAATGTCGCAAGCAATTTGCGAATTTTTTAAGAACAACTTAAGTTTAATGGCAGGTTTCAACGGCATACCCACTTTACCATCAATTCATGGATAACGCTAATCTCAAGTCTCTTTTCGCACCAACCCAGTGATGACACAACAGCTTTAATAAACTGGTTGCAATGGCCAGACATGCTTTCTGTCCATCTTAAAGTCCCATAAATCCGTGAGGGCAGAGTTTTTTGACAATTAGGTGTTGAATGAATATTTTCAAGATCATTATGTTTGTACTTCTAGGGACAGACAACCATTCACTCTCACACTCACACCACCATAGTCAGGTGACTGTACCAATACACAGTGACGTATTTCATATACCGTATTACGTAACGATACAATCTTGTAGAATACACATAATCTCAGTGAGGTGTCACAAGACGTCTATTTGAATACAGTATGAAGCATTTAGAATGTGGGAGCAATTAAACTGAGTTAGTAATGGTATGAAATACAACTCTCTTATAAACCCTCAGCAGATGTATTGTATTACAGTACATATGGCACAATGCATCAATATTGTGTCATATGTACTGGCCCATGTAATAATGTATTGTTTTTAAGTAAAGTAACTCGTAGGTGTGTCGGTTAACCACTGATGCAAACAGTGGCACTTAATCTAATTTCTTATTCCATGCGGATGAGGCGACTCATGCCAGTTGCCAAAGTATGTCAGTTAGCGCTGTTTTAGCCATGTTATTAAAAAAAAAATAAAAATCAAGAACATTTAAAACATTGGAAAACAGTGCATTGCTGTAGCCTCACAATTCAGCGCTGTTTTATTCTCTCTCTTTATTCTCTCTTTATTTTCAGCAATTAGCTGCAAACACGTGTCATGATTGAGAAATTAATCTCTGAAATGACTTTCCAGGGTCAAGTAATCCAAAAAAATAAAGTAATTTTTGCCTTTGACCGATATTAAAAATTAGCCAGAGGAGGATTATTATTTTCATTTTATTTTCGCAGCCATGGAGTGGATCCCTGCAGCTTTTCTGCTGTTGTGTGTTGTCAACCTAATTCATGGTATGTATTGGTTTATTCACTTCATTATCATGAGAACTCTACTGTAACTATGCAAAAGTAATGAGAATTTTGTGTGTGTTTTTTTTTAAATAGCACAGAACAAGCCTACAATTCACACTGTAGTCGCGAACGTGTGTGAAGACACTCCTCTTGGTAGGTTTTCCACCACTTGGTTCCGTTTAACCTCATTGCTGCTCTACTAACTACAAACTGTTAACCACAACATCTCCACAGGTGCTCATGCATTCAGAATAGATGCAACAGATAAAGATAACGACCCTCTGATGTATTCACTCTATGGGGAAAATGCCACATACTTCAGTGTGGACAATATGACCGGAGATGTGACTGTTGCAAGGAAGCTTGACAGAGAGGTTTTTATTTTTTATTTTTAAATATGATCATGCTTCCAATTAAATTGGGTTCAAGAATACCAGGCACTTTCTCTTTTTCTTCTAGGTTTATAATTTATTGACACTTGGAATTTCAGTTTCAGACGGAAACGGATTTGTGAGTAAATTTGAACACTTTTTTGTGATCAGTCCGATATGACATTAATGGAGTGTTTTGCACACTGTTTCAGGCAAGGAAAAATATGACAGTAATTTTGAATGAAGCCAATGACAACAGACCCATATTTCAAGGGTCTAAGTTTGACATCGAGGTGAAAGAGGTTTGTCGGACATTTTTTATTGAGTTGTCTTAATTCATCTTTTGATGACAATCAAAAATAATGAAAATGAGTACCTATATGTATTAGTGCGCATGCCTGCACCTGTCTGACTTCTCGAATACTCTAATTACATTGCATGAATGAATTATGTTCCCCAATCATAAGTTTTGTAAGTCGGGATGCTGTTATTTTATTACATTCTTAAAGCCATCGTAAATCATTGTTAAAAAAAAAAGTTCAGCATTTTTAGGTGATAATTCCTTCTCTTTTACCGTCTTTCTTAGAGTACGAGAACAGGTACAAGTCTGTTTAGAGTGCAGGCCACTGACGAAGACATTTTACAAGCTGGTCAGATCAAATACAGCATTGCTGATGTGAGTACCATCGCTAATCTGCAATTTGTCAATCATAATAATATAATTCTACAGTTTCCTATAAATATTTTGGTAAGTTATAAAATTCACTTTATTTTCCAGGTTTTCCCGAGTAATGGATTGAGTCTATTTAGCATTGCTCCTGAAACTGGTGATGTCACATTGACTGGGGCACTAAATTACACTGGACTGAGTAGTTATTATCGGATGAAGATAAATGCAACTGTGAGTCATTGATTTTATCGGTTTTCTGTTATTCTAAAACATGTCATTTCATTAACTGTGTTAGCGTTTATATGTAAATTTACATTTCCTTTTGAAAACACTCAGGGCTCTCTTTTGATTTACTAACAAAAATCCGGGTGAGCACGTGGTGTAAATCTGGCAGGCAACGTTAGTCCAGGTGTTGTTAATTTCGTAGATGCGCGCATGCTGGCGTATTTAAAAAAAAAAAAAAAAAAAAAAAGGTCTGGCTGCGCCGTTATAGGAGTGAACATAACCAACTCCATTCGCCGCCAACCAAAATGTCTCTTCCTATTCCTTTTAAATGAGTAGCACTCACATCTCTCAATTATCTTCAATGTTCAGTAATTGAAGATGTAATCAAGTTTTTCCCTTTTAAAAAGAATCAACACCTTTGCGTTTCACAATTCTTTAACATTTTTGGGGGGGTGTGGGGGGAAAGTGTGGTGGTGAATAATTTGACTTTACCAGCCAAGAAATATCTGCATTACTTGAAGAAGCAATGCAGCAAAATTTAAACAGAATTGTGACTTTCTACATTTTCCATTACAGGATGGTGGGGGCCAGTGTTTTTACAGTGAGATTAATTATCACTCAAACATTGTTTTTTACTTTATTACTGTTTTGGATGTTGCGGATCTCGACCCCAAATTCTTGGGCCTTCCCTACATCGGGAGTGTTGACGAAAACTCTGCGGTGGTGAGTTCCTGCTCATCAGCATGTGCCTTGAGCAAAGGAGCCATGTTTTCTGCAGTATTATATTTTATAGCCAAAGGCATTTTGAATTCTAACTTGAAAATGTATTTGATCTTTGATAGGACCATTCTATTTATACCGTGACAGCCATAGACCAAGACACAGAAATTAATGACAGGATCATCTACAGCATTGAAGGTGAGGTTTAAGAAAGTCTTATTGTTTACCTTTAATGAAGAAGAGTGAAATACAGTAATAGTCAAAAGTTTAGAAACACTCTCCAATTTAGTTTTTTCCCCAGATATTTAAATATTTCCTCAATTGTACGTTAATATTTAAATTAACGAGATTATGAAGAAATGTTGATATTCACTTAAAAAAACAGAATAGGTTTTATAATCAAGATTCTTCAAAGTAGGCACCTTTTGCCCAGTTAACAGCTTTGCACATCATGGCATTTTCGCCATCATCTTTTCATGTGGTCGATGCTTCATGACCTTGAATCATTTTCACTTCACAGCAGTGCATTATCAAGAGTTGATTGCTTGAATTTCTTGTCCTCTTCATATGTTTGAGCCAATTTGAATTTGAAGGTGCTTCCAAACTCTTGACTGATACTGTATGTCAATCCACCCCCCAAACCCCCAACGAATGACAGATTCCAAAGGCCTCTTTAAAATCTCTAGCAATGATGGCGTTATTTCTGTGGCATCTGAAATCGACAGAGAAGAAATTGGTGACCATGTCAAAATGATTATCAAGGTATGTGATGTTTAAAGTTATTAGTAACATGATAAAATTGACCAGACCACTAGTCATCATTCTTGATGAAGTAATTTATTGTATGTCCACATGTTTTGTGACTTTAGGCCACTGAGTCCCAGCCCAACATACATGGGGAGTACGCTAGCACCACAGCGTCAATACAGATCAACATCAATGACATCAATGACAACAAACCAGAGTTTTACAAGTGCGAAGGCTCGGGAGAGCTGCAAACTTGTGAACAAGAGAGTCAATTTGAAGTGGACGTAGCTGAGCACTCACTGGGAGGTGTGCCTATTAAAATGATGGTCAAGGACAAAGACAAGGTGACAACTTCCTAAGGGTTCCGTCTCTCAGAATTGTGCTGATGGTGAAATAAAACCCTATTTTGTCATTTCATAGATTAAAAGCATTAGACTAACCCTGAAGGGAGCTGACAAGGACGTGTTGTCTGTTGAGCCCCAATTTTCGATGGCCGACACCGTTGTTCAACTTGTGGTCAAAGAGCCACAAAAACTAGATTACGAAGAAACGCAGCGTATGGTTGTAGAGGTAAGACGTGTACAAAAGGCACAAACAGTGACGAGGACGAGGTGATGACATTGGAGCATTCGACTTTGTAGGTGCTTTGATCTCTCAGCGATGCCGCATCACTCGGAGCCACGTCATCGCTTGTCAGTCTGTGGTCCTTGCGCAAAGAATTTCAGAAAAAAGATGTGCTGGGACTGACATGAATTAGAAATGATTTCAATGTGCATCCTTTTGGAATAAGCTGCACGTTTTTTTCTAGAAATGTGAATCAGCTGAGTAAATCTATGTTAAATGATGTGCGAAATTTGACTGCTATACATTGTTACCCATTTTGCTACTTTCGTTGCCCTTATTACAATATTTTGTAAGAGTAATATGTAAAAAAATACAATTTTAAGTTAAAAAAAGTCAGTACATTCGAACCTAGCAAGAGGAGCCCAATATGATCCTTCGATTTTAGAAAAATGTCCCCCTATGAATGCAGTCCTTATCGAGTCAAACAATTGCTTGTAAAGCGTGCTAATGCTACAGCCAATAATTTCTTAATAGTCATGCAAGTGGAAGAAAAACTATAATAAATACAGAATAAAAAAAAAAAAATTAAATTACTTAGCCTTTTCTTCTGTGGGGGATCACAAAACAGCGCAATTCTTTTTCTGTACTGTTTATCATCACGAAGCAAACAAACAAAAAAAAAAAACGAGAATCATCCTCTTTGGCACTTTTAAATGCTCCCCTTTGACAAATGTATATATTTTTTTGTACGGTATTTGGGGTGAAATAAGGCGTGGACTGTGTCTTTCCATAGGTGATTGCCAGCGATCCAGAAGAAATTACTTTTGTCTCGACAGCTACAGTCACGATTATGATACAAGATATCAATGACAACAATCCCAAGTTCCCGAAGGATTCCTACTTAAACTTGAATGTGACCGAGCACTCTGAAGTTGACACCGTCGTGGCCACAATCACCGTAAGTCTTCCGAGTTGCAACTCAATTGGAATCTTCAGCTAAAATACTGCAGGTGCAGTGTGCAGTATGGTTGGAAAAAAAAAGAGCATGTCTACTTCCAGGCAGATGATCCTGACACGATGGACAAAGACAACATCACCTACATGCTTCTCCCAGAAAGCATGTACGTCTCCATCACACTTCAGCTACTTGAGTGAAAA
This sequence comes from Hippocampus zosterae, assembly GCF_025434085.1. Taxonomy (NCBI): domain Eukaryota; kingdom Metazoa; phylum Chordata; class Actinopteri; order Syngnathiformes; family Syngnathidae; genus Hippocampus; species Hippocampus zosterae. The sequence continues at coordinate 27,534,190 of NC_067451.1, forward strand.
CGTCTAATTTTGACGGAGGCACGCAATGAACCAAGCTGTATCTGTGTTTCAGACGAACTTATTTTGACGTGGAACCAAAGACTGGTGTGATTTACGTGAAAAACAAGACGCTCCTGGATCGCGAAACCCGACCTTTGCACTCTGCCACTCTTCAAGCCAAAGATTCGGATGGCAAGCCTGCCACCGCACTACTGCAGTTCATAGTGACGGACATCAACGACCAGCCTCCAGCCATCAACAAAGAATATTATCAGGAGTTTGTAAAAGAGGGTTCACAGCTCGAACTTCAAGTCGAAGTAAGTAACAATTGTTTATTGAGTTTCTTTAAGAGAGTATTTCTTCAGATCGAGGGTTTTAGTCAAACAAAACCCACTCGGTTTCTTTGATGTATGCATCTGTTTGTGTATTCAAATTTCCTTGGGAGGTTTGGAAAATATAAAAAGATCAGCCGTGCTCCTGGAGTTGGTTATTGTTGTTGAATTTACTTGGGCACAAAAGGCCAGTTACGATGATCCTCAGGATATCAAGCAATATCACAATACCACAGCAGATGATGTTGTTGTGAAGAAAAATCTATCTTCCTGGACGGATGCTTTGGACATACTGTAGAGTATGTGCTCCGTTCCAACCATTAGACCGGCAAACATTCGCCAACGGGGGAGGTAAGGCTGCTGACAAACATTCCCATCCAGCAGCACATATGCTTCGCAAAAAAAAAAAAAAAAAATAATAATAATAATCACCAATATCATCCCAGTACCGAATGGCCCACGGGCCAGGCCCTGGCCCGGTGCTTGCGAACCTCTGTGCTCAATAAATAAATCCTATAAAGCATTTGTATCTTGTATCTTTAAAAGATAGGCAGAACACTCTTCACATTCTGGCAATAAAATATGATTTCATTGTGTTTGGACACGTGCGTGGTTTTAGTAGAGTGTACTGTAGTGACCCTTTCCTCCTCTGTCAGGGAAGTGTACAGTTTTTGAGTGGTATATAGAGCACTCATCCTAATTCTTCAGTCTCCTTCTGTGAGAGTGATCTGCTCCAACTAAATTTCCTGTTCCATCCTGAAGATTTTTTTGTCCATTTTTCTACACTTAAAATAGGCGACTGATGCAGATGAGCCAGGCACGTTGAACAGTCAAATTGTATTCGCAATACTGCCAAGCAAGTACAGCGAATACTTCAGCATGGACCCCAACACCGGAGTGCTGAGGAACCAGGTTGAACTGGACCGTGAGGAGTTGGATGCTGAGCTGAAGGGCAAGATCGAGCTCAACGTGACTGCCACAGACATGGGCACGCCTGCCTTGTCAACCGTGGTCAACGTGATCATCAATGTGGAGGTATGGCTGCAGCAGGTTGATTTGGAAGGCTGTGTTGGGCTGCAAAAACTCATTCGCATCAAATATTCCTCATCTCGTATCCCAGGATGTCAATGACAACCCACCAGAGTTTAAGAACTCCTCATATAAATTCAGTGTAAAAGAGGGGGAAAAAGGTCGGTATGTAGCCTTATAAATATAGAGTGTTTACTGCAGTTTCTAAGTGGTGCGCCATTTTCTGCAACCAGGTGCGTATGTGGGGAAGGTCCTGGCTCAAGATTTGGACCAAACAACCGACTTCAACCGCATAGCTCTTCGAATCATCTCTGGAAGTTTTGACAGTTTCGCCATTGTCACCTCTTTGGAAGAGCAAGTTTACCTGGGAAACATCACAGTGGACCTGGGCGTCGATCTGGACTATGAGGGCGCTCGGCAAAAATACACGCTGCAGGTAGAAGCCACAGATCTGGGACTGAAAAAAGCAGTGGCGACGGTGGAGGTGGATGTGTTGGACGTGAACGATGAAAGGCCTGAGTTCTTGCCATCAAAGCCTGTGAAAGTGAAAGAAAACACGACTTTGACTGAAGCCATTGGGAAATTTGAGGCGAGGGATCAGGACGGAAACCACTCTCTGACCTACGAGATGGAGTCCCTCAAATGCCGATGCAATGGCTCTTTGTCACCTTGTGACTGGTTTGTCCTGGAGCCGACGGGAGACGTGCTGGTCAATCCAGGACGCACGCTGGATTATGAAATGTGCGACCGGGCGGTGATGGAGGCTCAGGTCATAGACGAGTACACTGAAAAAGGGGAGAATTACAGTCTCGTTGCAGGTCTGCTCACTTCAAGCCCATACATACTCACACAGAAATGTATCCTTGGTCTCAGGGCAGTGAGAACGTGAATCATTTTTTTTTTCTTCTCATCGCCCTGGTTTGGGAATTCGGGTTTTCCCCCCAGCTTGTTCACGACACATTTTGGCGGGCATGTTTCCTCATTTGTTGTCCGAGAACATTTGCGTGATTGGTTCGGAATTTGAAGTTGTAATGGTTAATACGCTCGCACGGAAATGCCATCCCGTTATTTTATTTTTTGTAGAAGCAACAGCTGACAAAAAATAACAACAAAAAAACAAACACACAAAAAAAGGATCAGCTGTCTGCTTTTCTACAACACGTCTTGCAAGGAATACAAAAATATGCTAGGAGCGTGAAGAACAAACCTCGTTCTTGTCCTCACCCCTTGAAAACAACACATTCCTTCGTGGAGTATGTATAGGCCTTCACACTAACAGCACGTTTCATCGATTGTAAATAGCACAGATTTAACGTTGTTTGCAACATTTCAGGACAAATGGAGATCAACATTGAAGACATCAATGACAATGCCCCACATTTCATCATCTCAGATTCTATCTTTGGTGGGTTCTTTCGTTTTTTGTCTTTTTGTTGTCCACCTTTTTAAAATGTACTACTTTTACATATAATTCTTATGCACCACACACAGAAATAGACATGAAGTAGCCAGTTATGTCATTCTGTTTGTTGTAACTGCATCAGCACTATGGCCAGAGTAGTACTCAGCGCGCCTGACTTTGGTGACACTCGCCTGTCTGTGTCCTTTTCATCACTGGCAACTAGTCCAAGGTGTAGCCTGCCTTTCGAGGAAAGTCAGCCATTAAAGGCTATGCTTCGGCTTCCTATGACCTTGAAAAGGACAAATGGAAAAGCAAATGGATGGTCGGATGTATTGCATCAGCAAGGACTGAAAAGCTAATCAAAGGCGGTACAGGAAGGCGGAATTTAAACAGAAATGCATGCTGCGTCATGCTAGGCTCCAAAAAGAGAGAGTCGAGAGAATAGAACAATGTAAAATTTTATAATGATCCGGGATTCCATTTTCTCAGTCGGCATATATTCTTAAAACTCCACTCTGGCTTGCGTTTTTTTATTCTTCTGAATTTAGAAACGGTACATGTCCAAATTTTCTGCTGGCGACTGTCAGGCCATGACAAGCAGCACTTGTATGTTTTTAATAGTAGACGGCACCCTGTAGTTAATATCAGTAAACTCTTACTTTACTTACTCAAGCATCATCTAAAAATCACCATCTTGATTCAAAGTAAGTTCTTCTCTCTTTAGCTGTGGTCTCAGAAACTGCAAGCAAGGGGACATCAGTCGGGGGAGTCACTGTGAGTACAAAAAAGAACGTATAGTATATATCAAGCCCAAAAATGCAATGTGACTGTTCAACGTATCGTTGCCCACAGGCAATGGACCGGGATACAGAAATTCATGCACTGCTTGAGTTTCAAGTGAGTGAGGTGAAATTTGAGGACGCCAACAAAAACACGAGCATCACGAGGTCTCTGTTTGAGGCGGTTACCACGCAGCAAAAGGACATTTACATTGGGATTATTCAGTGAGTGCAAAGTCAGCAGCTTTTCTGCATGGCTCTTCACTGAGCATGTTTGGGTCTTGTCACCGACTGTACATCTTCTTACCTCCTGCCTACAGAACCACCGAGGGCCTTGATGTCACTTTGAAGGGGAAATATTTGGTCACAGTGTCTGCAACGGACTCCGGCGGCCTCTCCACCCACACTACACTGGAGGTGAGTGAATGACTCCTTTATCACAGATAAGGAAAATATGCCCGAATATGTACGAAACAGACTTCAGCATTCCTAAACTTCCATGTCAACATTGCAGATTTTCACCGTTGACAAGTCTTACAGAGTCGAACTTCAATTTAGAAATACTCGTGACGAGGTTGTAAAAAATCAACCTGCCATAATCAGGTATGTGGACATTATTTGTAGTTCACCATGTTTCTCTTTCTAAACCAAAAGGTGGTACCAGATGTCATCTCTCATAGGCAACTGCCTTCTTTTGTATAGGGGTATATTTGAAGTAAAAACACCTTTTCCCCCCCTAAAGCCAACCGCTTTGTCTCTCTCCAGAACACTTACAGCTGCCACCAAAGCTGTCGTTGAGGTCGTTGCCATTAGGGATGGCGCTACTGAAGAATCCAGGTGAATTATTATTGTTTTACACCATCTGAAAATGACTCGGCTCTAACATTCCAGGCTCGTGGGGACAATGCTGCAAAGTGAGAGATGATTTCACCCAGTAGGGGGTGCAAGTGTTCTTTTTTACAACCGTATTGTTCGCGTTTGAAGTCCAACATAGTTTTTTGATAGAAATCATTTTTTTTTCCTCACAGGGCTTCAGTTGGTGCAGTAATGGTGGCATATTTTCTCTTTTCCAATGGGACTGCTCTCACTAAATCTGAAGTGGAGTTGATGATTTCTGGACCCCAGCACGCTCATCTGTTGGACCAGTTAGGCCTCATGTACATTGTAAGTATTCAATGTGTGTCTCTTGACTTTTTTGCTCATGTTTCTTTCATCCTAGATTCACCGGACAGAATATAGCATAAGAGTAAACCCCTCTCCGTTGCGTGTTCAGGGTTTGAGGTTTCACTATTTCACAGATTTAGTAATTTATTAAAAAATAATTAAAGTAATTTTTTTATTACTTTAAAGTAATTTAAAAAAAAATTGGTGGCCACTAATCAAAACGGGACCAGAAAATGTTCATTTGTGGCCTTAAATGAGGTATCGCCGATGCACAAAATAGTTGCGTGCGCCGCTGTATATACAGTCATGAAAGGAATGAAGAGAGCAGCTTATTTTCTTTTGTTTCTTTGAAACAACAAAGCGAATGAGGGAAAAGTGGTTCAGATTACACAACTGTCCTTTTTTTTTATGTTTGTGTGAACTGTTTTGTTAAGCACTTTGTTACAGCTGCAGCTGTTGTGAAAGCGCTATGTAAATCAGGATGTATTGTATTGTAATAACACTATTTTCGTGTAACTAGTGTGTATTGGGTGTACTGCAATTCCACTTAGGACTACGAGATCGTGGCACAGTCACAGTTTGAGACCATGAAAGAAGAACCAAATCGGACACATTGTATTGCAGCCCAGCTTAGTTTGGGTGAAAAAAAGGAGTCAATGTCATCCACTGTAATTCTATTTTTAAGTTTACAGAAAGCGACAGCTGCAGGTTCATGTTATAATGTATGTATTTGTGGATAGTTATTGTGTGCCCTGCGATTGGTTGGCAACCGGTTCAGGGTGTCCCCCACCTACTGCACAAAGACAGTTGGGATAGGCTCCAGCAGCCCCCGTGACCCTTGTGAGGATAAGCCGAACGAAAAATGAATGGATTTCAAAAGTGTTATTGTAAGTGGGTGTTACATTTTGTGGGGGTGGTCTGGAAGTTAGGTCAGCCGAAGCCTATCCCAGTTGACTTTGGGTGAAGGTAGGGCGTACCCTTCAGACTTTTTGCCAGTCAATTGCAGGGCACATATGAAAAAAAAAAATCACGCTCACGTGAACAATTACAATTTAGTCTTCAGTTGTCCTGACGTGCCTGCTATTTAAATGGTGGAGGAAGCCATGGAACCCACAGAAAACCCATGTTAGTAGTAGTAGTTAACATTGAACTAATGAGAGAATGCTGTGCTTTGTCTCAGACTGACTCATCAACAAAACCTCCAGAGACTGACCCTCTACAATTCATCTCGCTTGGCATCATGGCTGGTCTCATAATTGTGCTTATTGTCCTCATCACTTCACTAGTATGCACTCGCAGAAAGTAAGTACACTTTGGAAGACTAATCGCTGTTCATTGATTTGTGGGTCTGCAACCTGCACTCATCAACTATCTTCACACTCCAGCTACAGGAGGAAGCTGAAGGCAGCAAAAGCCATGAACTCCGCAACCATGGTGGCGTCTGACAACCTGAAAAGTGGCCCCGTGGTGCCAGGGACCAACAAGTACACCATGGAGGGGTCAGATGACAACACCATCATTCATAACTCAGCCAGCGCCTGTGAAAATGTGCTTTCTTCCCTAACTCCATGCCATCATTTGACACTTTATAAGGGCAAACCCAGTTCTAAATCTCAACATTGACACAGCCATGGTGCTCGACCTGGATGGGGAGAGCTCAGATGTTGACAAAGTCAGGTAAACTGAAAACTGTTTCCACAAAGTCACTTGGTAACATTGAATTGTTCCTAAAATCTGGACATGTTGAAGAATTAAGATTCAAGTGGAATGAACCAAAATGATTGATTAATTTAATGACGTTATCGATGGGGACGTGTGTCAACTGACATTATTTCTCAAAAGACGAATGTTACATGTGCTTTTCTCCCTCCACTCATTTCCCAACCCAAGCCTTGACTCCCTGGACTACAGCGATGACATGAACACATCCGGGAAGGATACAAAACCTGTTATGGTAAAAAACACACGACCCACCTCATTTTGTTTATTTGTAGTAATATAGCGGCCTAATTCTTGAGTTGCTCCTCATCAGCGAAAAATCCAGGAAGAAGTGGAACCGGAGGACAACGGGCCCCCTGAGTACATTGAACCTCTGGGCACGGCTTTGGCCCAGCGCAGCCAAGAAAAAGGTTCGGAGAGTCACACAGTGGGTGTCAGCAACCCTGCATTCAGCACAACAGACCTGTGATATGTGATATCACCTCCCAACCAAATTGACAATCAAACACAACCATGTTGGTGTCGAAGAGGTGTGATGAAATCTTGCGTAAGATGTTCACGTTGAAATGGTGGACTGACTATTGTGAGGGTTTCTTTTCAGCACAACTCAAGGAAAAACCAAAAATGTCACGATGTCGCATTGGCATTTACCGAAATATCCTTGTTTTGAATCATTTTAACTCGTGATTGTCAAACAGTTCAACAACTGATTAGACTTTAACTCCCATTTTAAGGAAAGCCTCTCATTCATCCACGGCTCAGTTTGAAGTTTGCACCTCAATCACTGTTTTTTATTATTCTTATTTTTAAATCCATTGTGTTACATAAAAGGCTAAATCATCAAACCCTTGTCACTGTCCAAATAAATACGCTAATAACTGTAACTACTCATCATTCTACTGCCATAAGATGCTTTACGAGAGTATCAGAGAAGCAGATTTTTTAGCTCAACTTCGATCAGCTCCCATATGGGAATCTGGATTTGTATGACACGCCATTTGAATCAAACATTCTACTAACATTCTACTCCTTTGGTACACTTGCAAAAAGTATCACATGTACACAAAATCTTGTTTTGTCACAATATTCCTTTCAAATGTCATCACACTCTCATGAAACAGAAAGCACGGGAAAAAGGCATGTTTTGTGCAGACTGTCATCTTTATTTTGATCACTGTCATAAAGCAGTTTGTTTTGCTTTCAAATGAACCGTGTCATCAGTTCGAGCAACACCGATGCAGCTGATGCTACCCTTTCACATAAAAAAGGTGTATTGCATTGCCTCAGTGGAGGACGCGAGATTGTACTTCTGTCAAAATGTGTAAATATACTTCGTTTGCTGGTGTTTACATTGACTTCATGCAGCGTCAGCTCATTACTAAAAGCGTTGAAAAAAGTCACATCGAAATGAATGTATAACAGTGCAATAAATGAATAAACAAATACCTCCAACGTAGATGTGACAAATTGTCTGCACAGCAATGCCACAGACCATCAACTCTGAAACCAACTTTACGTCAACGATGAGAGAATGGCTTGGAGATAAGATGGCTTTATTTTTAATCACAACTAAATAAGAAGTAATAGCAAAAAAATGGCTGTGAGTACGACCCACATAGCTGAAGTCATAACTTCTGATCATGATTGTGCTTCTGTGCTCGGATTAGTGCATTTATCCACATTTCCACAAAACCAACAACTCCAAAATCAATGCCGAATAGAAAAGCAGAGTACGAGACACTACACAAAAAAAGCCTGCGCTGACATTAGGGACTCCGTTCATACAACAGTAAGATTTGAAGTTGACATTCTACACAAAACTTGCCCTCATTTAACAGCTCGAAAGAATCTAAGTGACCTCTAGGTCGTTACTCTGCTCCGGCACCATCCACACAGCTGGTTAGACGGGGCACTTTGCTCACATGGTTTCATGTTCAATTTTGAACTGCTTTACGAATAAAACTTGCTATATACAGTAAATGGACAGTAAAAAGAATCAAAGGAGAGCATTTACCAGTGGTTCTTAACCTGGGTTCGGTTGAACCCCAGAGGTTCAGTGAATCAGTGTTAGGGGATCGACAGAGCCTCTGCCATGGAGGTTAAGACACACCCGACTCAACATATCAATTAGTTATGACACACCCGCTTGGCCATCAGTGGCTGATTCATTTTGTACACAGTTAAAAAACATATACTTGATACTTATACGAATTGTGTTGACTTTTTTCCATTTTTAATAAATGATTTTTTTAATGTCTCGAATTTGTAAAAAAAAAAAACAAAAACATTTTTATTCTTCACAAATGAAGGGTTCGGTGTATGAACTGGTTGGGTTCGGTACCTCTAACAAGGTTAAGAACCACTGGCAGACATTTTGGGAGAAGAGCAATGGCAACAATAACATTAAAATACAGTGTGACCTCCTCTTGTGAACACGGCAAAGGTGTCATGGTAATAGTTAATATTCCTGCTGTGAAAATGTAATTCCCTCCATGAGACGAATAAAGAATATTTCTGTCTGTCTGTCTGTCTGTCTGTCTGTCTGTCTGTCTGTCTGTCTATCTATCTATCTATCTATCTATCTATCTATCTATCTATCTATCTATCTATCTATCTATCTATCTATCTATCTATCTATCTATCTATCTATCTATCTATCTATCTATTCATCCTTCCGTCCATCCATCCATCCATCCATCTATCTAATGGACCTTATTGTGACATGGTCTGGGTGATCAGTACTTAAAACTCGAGAAAAATATACTGTAAATACACAAGTAACTTTTTAACTGAGGAGATGCGAATGTACTTTGTTCACTAAGTAGCATCTACAGCATGCCACTAATAAAAATGACTCGCATGAAAATGCTGCTTGAAACTTGCCAACAAATAACAAACATACTACTTTTACTGCATTCAAAACATTAGTTCACAGTAATTCACAACAAACAATTGAGCATACATTAATTGTACAGTACCTACCAACAGAGGCACCGTGAAGCTCAAGATGTGTTCCTGCACTGCCTGCCGACAGACACGTGTACCGTTCGGGGCTGCAGGAAGCTGGAGCCTATCCCGGCTGACTTTTTTGTTGCCGATGGAATTTTTTGTCCATTACTTGTTTGTTGAGTGTCGTCAAAGGGTAAGTTAAGTTAGCAGTTAACATCGCTTTACAATTGTACAATAGCTAAAAAATGGTACTTGGAAAAACAATTAAATAAAATCACATAAAGAACGAATTAAGGTTTCGTGTTGGCTACAGTTACAGCCTGGTTGCGGCAAAGCTGGAGCAAGTAGAGGCTGACTATCTTCTGTCAAAGTGAGTTATAAAATCTACAATAGGTGTTTGATCCATGAATCGGCTCTTTACGTTTGCAAGCAAAGCCACTTATTTTTCTCTCTGTCAGTCTTCCGGTCTCTCTCTCTCTTTTTCTCACAACCTGTTGATGACAGCGGCCATTTTCCTTTGAGAACGTCCTATTTGAAGCCTCCCAATGGCAGGCACGATTGAATTAATCAATTGCTAGATGTCGTCTTGGTCTCTTGAGGTCAAACAGTTAACGGCCTGATGAAGAGGAGTGTTTAAATGCCAATTTTAATTGAACCAGAAAATGTATCGGTCAGTTCGTGGACCAAACACCTGTTCTGAATGCATTTTCCTGTTTAGCTCCTTGTTAGAAAACAGCAAGTTCTCCACAAGGGATGGAAATATTGAACGGTGGGACAGAAGTTTCGAGAAGGTCAAATACGTTTACCTGTAAAGAATGTAGCAGATGTTAGGTCTCTCCAGAAATATCTCCCGAAAGCTGAATACTGTATCGCAAACTTTTTCTGAGTAGTGTGTGTTGTGGAACCATTTTGGAGCAATCGAACAGCCTGAAAGTGAGCCAACATCATGGAATGGATTATGTTCAACTTTGGAGGTTCCACTTCTTCATCACATGAAAGAAAGTCTAAAGTCATGAGGCATCGCGCGGTGCTCTGCCAACCTCGGCCTCAAAAGTCAACTGGAAGAGGCTCCAGCTCAATCAAGACCCTGGACACGGTAGGTGGTAGTAAATGGATGGACAGACGGATCGGCATTAACCAGTCACTCTGTGGTGTGCGCCCGAGAGCAGCAATGCGGCTGCTGCATGTTCTCCATCAAGAGGCGAAATGGGTTTCTTCTGTTACGGCCCACGTTGACATCCCGCTCGCTCGTCTTCGCTGCCCGACACCTGCTCGACCCTCCTCGGGCTGTGTCATAGGCCAGTGGTGTGGCCGAGGGGTTGAGGGGCGGAGGGGGAGGTAACGTGGGCTGCCTCTTCTGCTTCTTCACCTGTTTCTCCAGGTGCTTCTGGATGGCCGAGCCCAACACGGCCACTTCCACCACCGCTCCGTACACCTCCCACGTCATGCCCTTCTCGTCCCAGCTCACCTCCTGCACCACCTCCTCACTCTTCTCCTTGCAGTCATTTTCCTCTTCGGCTTCTTCCACCACATTTTCCACCGTCACCTCTTTTTTTTCCTCAACTTTAACTTGACTTGCCTGGTCCGCCTTCTGATCCTCTTCGTCCTCATCGTTCTTTTTCACCGTGCTGGCTTCTTTTCCGATCTCAGGAAAAGTGGTCACGGTGGGTGTCCTCGGCGTCATAGGTGCCGTCGCAGTCGAGCGATGCTGCACTTGCTGACCCACTTGTATCTCTGCATCTGTCGTCCGGGCCACCGTTCTTTCGCAGTCACTTGGAAAGTGGAAAGCGTGATCGCCCTCAGGAGGGGTCATAGGGCTGGTGGCTGCAGATTGACACTGCACCACTTCCAGACTTACTTGCGTGCGGATGTTGTGGCAGCCGTCTGGAGCTGGAGACTCCGGGACAGGCGGCTTTGACATTTCCTTTTCCTCGCGGCGAACGTGTTGGATGTCAGGTTTTAGAGGTGTTTGGTTGGTGCAAACCGATGTCTTGCTTGTTTGCATTTTGCTTTGAGTAGACTTTGCGTTTGATTCCTGATAAGGATCGGCAGCTTTTGTTGAGGCATTTTCCTCCCTCTTGAAATCTTTGTTGTCCCTTTCTTCATTTTCTGTCTTGGTTATCTCTAGGGGATGAAAAGATGACTCCTGGCATTCTCTCTCTTCCATCTTGTCATTATCATACTGAGTCACCAAGATGGTAATATCTTGGTCCATGCTCCCCATCCGTTTTTGCTTGCACTGTTGATTGCCATCCTCCACTCGCGACTCTGGAGAACAGGCGGCAGTTTCTGTAGAAGACTTGATGATTGCGTCAGACTCGGCTTCTGCTGGACTTTTTGTTGTGGGAGTAATCTTTTGTGTCCCACTAACATCTCTCCCAGCGAGTGCTGGGAAAGCTGTGGTCGAGGGCGTCTCTGGAGTCATGGGAGATGTGGCTACGGAGCAAAACTCCACTTGCTGACCCACCTGCATTTGAGCATCAGCTTCAGATCTCCGAAAGGAGTTTGGGAAGATGAAAGAATGAGCGCCCTCGGGTGGGGTCATGGGGCTCGTGGCAGCTGAGTGACATTGGACCACCTCTAGACTGACCTGCGTACGCATATGGTGCTGCCCAAAAGGTGCGGGGGAATTTGGGTCACAGGGGTCCCCAGTTGACGGCAAAGAAAACAAGACTTTGTCTTCAGGCACGTTGTCCATGTCTTGAGTGGCAACACCTTCATAGTCGGGGGACCCATCCACGGCGGTTGTTCTGTCACTCTCAGGTTGTTGTTCCAAACGGACAGCTTCAATCTGCTCCCTGTCTTTCATGCTTATAAAATCTGAGCGTAGACTATTATCACAAACCTTTCCTGATTTTGCATCCTCTGGTTTCTTCACATATTTCTGACCATCATTGCCACTGCTGACATCATGCAGTAGTTCTATATGATCGCCCCCGCGACCTGTTGATTCTTGAGAGGTGCTCATTAGAGGTCCTTCAAGCATGGGGTCCGCATCTGCACACTCACCATTCTCTTTCCCAAAACCTCTCGTTTCATCCTTGAGACTTCCCATTTTGTTCTGTGGAAGATGTTCCTGCAGGGGAAAAAAAACACAGTGCTGATCGATATTGTTGGTTCTAACCAGCACATTATGTAATCAGACAAACATCTGTTTTACATTGTTTTCTTTGCACTGTTAAATACACAAAAATCATTAAATAGGACACTTTGAACTGAGATGAACACATACAGTATATTTTGTCCTACATTTCGGCACACTAAAGTGGTTGCTTGTTTTTTGCACAACGTCCTGTGATTGTCTGTCTTATTTCATATGCTTCAGTGAAATGAATAGCATCGATACATTCAACCAAGAGAATACATAAGAGCAACATGGATCAAATCAGACTATACAAAAATAAAAATACCAAACACGACGTGATAAAACAAAGAGCAGTAAAATTTACCTGAGCAGTCGCTTCAGTCTAAGGGAGCCTCTGCAAGACAATCTGTCACATTGCAGTCAAGCATGATCCAAACTTCAAGTTGATGGACACTCTATTTAAGGTGTTCGATTTTCCTGCTTTTGACTAATCCTGAGAGCTGTGGCTACAGGTTTGTCTGTAGAAGAATCTGTCTGAGGCAATCGTAGCTCCTGAAGCTGTGGCTGCTGCGCCTGTTGAAAAACTTCACATTTCCAGTTTCCCTGGAAACCACACTCGGGTTCTTGTGGTGAGTGGTAACGTAATGTGTATATGTGTGTGTGTGTGTGTGTGTGTGTGTGTGTGCGTGTCAGAGGCGGTGGGGGGGGGGGGGGGTCCTATGTTTGGCTCTCATCTACTCATCAATTCAGAGTAATAACGTCTCATTCCGGGGTTGGTGGTTTCAACAATGGGCTGAGAATGGCAATGAATGAGCTGATGAAGGGAAAATGCATAATGTACTAGATGGATGTGTCAAATTAACATTGGGCTGCATGCACGTTTCGGCAAAAAGTACATCTGAGGCAAACTCACTGCGAAAAGATGACAAATACATTTTCTCTGCAAATCTAATATTGGTTTCAACAGACTGGTTACAAGATGGATAGGAAGCAGGGTCTTGTGAAATATCGACATTGAATTTGCTGTGTTGCACAGAAAAGGAGGTTAGAGCATGAAGGAGGCTGAAGGAAGCCACCCACACAAACACTTGCACACCACTTGGTCTTTTATACACCATCCATGCGCTCCTATTTAAGACCTTAAAAGCGTCACTTCATGTGCTCATTGAGTGTATAGGTACGTGTTTACGTTTTCCTCATTTGCAGGGCTTCAATTTCCGAATGGTCAACAATAGTACGTTGCAGCTCGGCTCGAACACGGTGTGCTGACTGAAGTATTCTCAACACTAATTCAGAGGACTCCACCAATCCCTGGGCCCCGCGAAGTTCTGTTGCTTAGCAACCTCATAGTGTGATGGAAGGAGGTGTGTTGCCGAGGGCCAAGGTAAACCGACACACTCTTACGAGGCTACCAAAGGCCGTCTTATCAGCAAGTGTTGCTGATCACGATTGACTGTCGTGAGGACTATCCACAGTGTTGTCTCTACACATAGAAAAGAGGAAAGTTTTGATTTTTATTTCCAAAAATACTCACAAATACAAAATGTATCATGGTTAGAAACAGGTAGAATCAGGAGAGAGGGGCAGCATTCATTTTTTTTGAATGTTAGTTAAGTGTTGTTTCCAATGATCCCATTTCAACGAAGTTACTTGTGGAAAACCTGTCGAAGACGATGATGATGGTGATGAGTTGGCTTCAGGTTTAGCAAGACGAATGAGGAGATCATTTGGTCTCCCGTTTCTGTCCTAACTCCTTGATGGTTTCTGTGGCCTTGTCAGCAGCTTTGCCTATGGCTGCTTGGCTCTGTTTGCTGGCCCCTTGAGCAACTGCATGCATTTCGAGAATCAGAGAAAACATTTTGGATCAGGTCAGCATGTTATCAGCACTCACTAGTTAAAAGTATGATGCACACTTGATCATATCCACTGACATCCAATACAAACAGTTGAACTTTCAAATTTCTTTTGTTTGGATATGACATTGTCAAAGTTACTTTTGCAAAGGGGTGAAACATTTCTGAGAAAAAAAATTAGGTTGTCTAAATTTATTCCAGTTTATTGAGACTTTTAAAAGCTTCATTCAATGAAACAGAATGTATGAAAGTCAATAATCAATCTAAGTAAATAAACATATTTTCTATAACCGCCTCTGTCCTTTCCAGATCTTTATATATATTCTTAGACCTCACAGATAAACTTTCTTACAGTGAGTCAAATATGCAACTAAAACCAATAATTATTAATATCCTGGCCTGAATCAAAGCATACTGAGGTGTATAGTGTTGTTTTACATTTATTTTTTTATCAACAAAACTGCAATTTACAAAAGATTAATTTTTCTCACGCAAAGCCACACAGTGTACTGCTGCCTTGTGGCTTGCTTTTCACGACCTCGTTTTCCGTCGCTCTAAAATGCAATCATCAAAATAAATACGAAATAAATGGGTTTGCACGTAGGCGGCACGGTGTTGACAGGTGAGCACGTTGGCCTCACAGCGCAGAGGTGCCGGGTTTGATTCCGGCTCCGGCCTTCCTGTGTAGAGTTGGCAAGTTGTCCCCATGACTGCGTGGGTTTTCTCCGGGTACTCCGGTTTCCTCCCACATTCCAAAAACATGCATGGCAGATGAATGCAACACTCGAGATTGTCCCTAGGTGTGATTGTGAGTACGGATGGTTGTTCTTCTATGTGTGCTCTGCGATTGGCTGGCAACCGGTTCAGGGTGTACCCGACCTACTACTTGAAGGCAGCTGGGATTGTCTGCAGCACGCCCGCCACCCTGGTGAGGATAAGAGAATTGGAGGGATGGTTTGCACATCTATTTTATTCACTTAACCCCTGAAATAAATTCCACTTTCCAAATTCCAGATTAAAATTTATAGAAATGCTCCTCTTTTTTATTTCAACTTTCTCAAACTGTGGCTATTTTCTGAGCACTCTCGACACTCCATAGACACTACACCACGCACCAGTGGTTTACAACATACAGTATTTGCGGCCTGCTTTCCTTTTTTTTTTGCAGCCCGAGGCATGTACTGTACTAAAAATAACTTCACTTGGCTCGCAATGATTTTAATTTTTTTTAAGGGGTAGAGGTAGGCATTAGTTTTTCAAAATAACATTATGCAGACAATCTGAGTGCTTGCTTGATTATTTCACTGTATATGAAGCACAGCAATACCATTTCATATTAGTCCGTGCGTCTTTCTATTTTTTCGTATGCAATTCTTGGAGGAAAAAGATTGAATACCCCTGCAAATTGCAATACCATATTCTAACCACGTGTGTGTGCAGTCAGTGAGAAGAAAGATGGTTGAAGTGCACACAGTACCTGCATTGGCTGTTTCTTTGGATGAGTCTGCCACCTGCTGCACAGCTTCCTGGGCTGCCTGCACTGAGACCACGCAATGT
This sequence comes from Hippocampus zosterae, assembly GCF_025434085.1. Classification (NCBI taxonomy): domain Eukaryota; kingdom Metazoa; phylum Chordata; class Actinopteri; order Syngnathiformes; family Syngnathidae; genus Hippocampus; species Hippocampus zosterae. Next base: position 27,550,038 of record NC_067451.1, read on the forward strand.
TGCTTCGTGAAATGAATTCTTGAAAACATACCAGTGTCCTTGTCGTATGTGAGTGGTGTATTTACCTGCAGTTTCCGTAACCCCTTTGACTGGGGAGTGGCTGCTGCCTTTCAGGCCCTCAAAGGATTTCTTCAACGAGGCCATGGCTCCACTCCTGGTTCCTGCGGGGTCCACTACATGGGTCTGAGTAGACTGCAGCCCGAACTGCTGTTTAATACCCTTGGTTTGAGCCAGACACTGGTGAGCCTGCACGTTCCAGTTGGATTAACCCGGACAAAAACACCTGAAAAAAGCCCGGCCAGACTGGCATCCTGGCAGCTGTGCCAGGAGCCATCGCAGCAAATTCTAAACATCCTGCCCCGTCTGATAAGAGCAAGCAAAAAAGACAACCCCGGTTTTGTAACTGAACTAATCTGATGAGAAATGAAAAAGTGATCAATTATGACAAATTCTATTTTTTTCCACTTTTTTATTTACAGGGATTTGCATGTCTGGCTTAACACATAAACCTTTTATTGACAAGTCCTGCAATTTAAAGCACATTTTTGAGATGACAACCATCATGATTTCAAGACATAATATATTGACTTTAAGTTGTTAAAATTGTCAGTACACACAAACATGTATACGGTCCATGTCCAACAGTTTACTGGAATGATTTCACGAGCAATTTGAAACAAATTACAGAGTAAAAAATTAATTCTCACTTTTAAAAACATTCAAAAAACGTTCCAAAAGGAACTGGAAAAACAAACCAAAAAAAAAAAGAACAAACAGGCATTGTCGACAATTAAAAGAGGAGATCATTGTATTAACATCTGCTTGCAACTTGGACTTGGACTTTTTTCTGCTCCCAATAACTCATTGGAAGTTGATGAACATCTATTACACATTTCTAAGTACAGATACACACAAAATACACATTCACAAGCCCTGCTTCTGGTCTCATTTCATTGGGAGGGAATCAAGGAAATGAGACAGTGAAGGACGATCCTACATCTCAATAAATATCGACACCCAACACATTACATTAATAACATTTACAATATAGAATCATAAAAGATTTGTCTTGAAGGAAGAACATTTTTCAATGGGAATTCTTGTCTTTTTTGGAGAGGTATTTTTGGGGGAAACAGGAGAATAATTGGAATAATATTTGTCCTTTATTAGAAATATTATTGTGCTGCTGGTTGAATGGTGGCTCACACTGATGCTTTTATGCTTCTGGCTCGTAGTCTTGGCTTTCCTGTGGGGTGAACAAACATGACGTGTCATGAATTGTCCGAAACAATCATTGACTCGGAGTTCCAAGAAAAGAAAGGAGGTCATAACATGATATCAGAGTCAGACTGCTACAGACTTGCAGTGGAGTGTGATTTGTCAAACTTAACAGCAGTGGCATCACTCAAAAGAGCAAAACTTGTCCTTAATTGTATCCTTGATTGTAATTTGAATTTTATTAATAGATGACCCATCCATTTTCTAATCCGCGCATGCTCAGAAGGATCACCCTGAACAGGTTGCCAGCCAATCGCAGGGCACACGGAGACAAACAAACCATTCATACTCACAATCTCACCTCAGGACAATTTAGAGTGAACTATTAACATGCCGATTCGCTGGCAACCGGTTCAGGGTGTCCCCCGCCTACTGTCCAAATACAGCTTGGATCGGCTCCAGCACCCCCTGCGGCCCTAGTGAGGATAAAGCGGTTCGGAATATGGATGGTTGGATAGTAACATGCCAAGCATGTTTTTGGAATGTGGGAGGAAACCGCAGTATCTGGAGGAAACCCACACATGCACGGGGAGAACAAACAAACTCCACACAGAAAGGCCGCAGCCAGAATCAAACTTTCGTAAACACACATTTTACCGCGCCACCATCTCACAAGTTCATACAGACATGTAACTGCCACATGTTGAGACTCAGATGTCTAGTTATTATGCCATCATGGTCTAGTACAATAGCTAAATCAAAATGTGGCATCAAGACCGATAAGGTAATAAGCAAGTATGCTACCGTGTTGGGCACATTTGAAGTCCCCATGTCTCCTTAACTATGAATGGTAGTAAGATAAAAGTCATGCCATTTTAAAGATCCTGTAATTCCATTAAGTTTTTCATAAGGCTATTGATTTTTTCATTTCTTTTCAGACCCATTAATGGCACTCAACCAGAAAAGGTGTTTTGTGCGCTTGAATTTGCAAAAACTGAATTGTGGACTGCTGTTCAAGAAGCATTTCGCAGAAAATTCGGAAAGGAACCACCAGAGAGGAAGTCCATAGTGAGATGGCATGGTAAATTCATAACGGATGGGTATACCCAGCTAAAAGAACGGGACGAAGAACAGAAGCTGTTGCAACCATTGACAATGCAATGCTGGGTCGCGTTTGGCAAGAATTTGACTATCGGCTTAATGTGTGTCGTGTGACTTTTGGAACATCCTGTATTTACTGCCATTTCAGGTTGGGATCAGTATTTTCAAGCATCCACAAAAATCAATACCAAAATCAGATTTGGTTCCTTTGATCCAGGCTCTTAATGTAAAAGAATTAAAGTAGTGACGTCACAGAATTCTTCAAAACAAAATGACTTCATGGGCATGCTACGTTCTGAGCAACGTGGCATCATGGAGAAAAGCAAGGACGTTAAAGGCATTCCAATTCGCCAGCATCCCATTAGTTCAGGAGCGGACAAACTTTAGTGCTCAGGGACCACATTTTATCTTGAAATCGGACAGGATGGCCATAGATAGACGTTTTGGGGATGATGAAATGTGCATGGGAACAAAATACTTTTATTTGAAAGGATTCATTCAACTATTAATTTTTTTAATTAAATGTAAAATGTTAATGTAATGCAATATTTAAAAAAATCAATCAAAACATGATATAAGAGGATAATTAATGAATAAAAATAAAGACAATATTGCATTCTTATGAGATCCATGTTAGCCTTTTGGCATTTAGCATGACAATACAATATTTCATCATTCACATGCGATTTGGGGGAGGGGTGATTTCAATATTCTTGGGATTGCAGTTTTTAATGGCTCTTTATGCAGCTAAATAAAGCACCCAAATATGACATAATTTCGAAGAACAACGAATTAAATCCCACTCATTGGTTTCAAACAGGTTTTGTGGCCCAGCATGTCTAAATCTGAATGATGACGTCAGTGCACAAATCGCACGTAGTTCAATGTCCCTGTGCAGCCTATAGAGGGCAGCACCAGGCTGAAAAAACAGCTTCAAGGACGAGTCGTGAGCTCATCCACAGCATCATTTTAACTGCCTCACTTCTGCCGCTCACAAGAAGACAGTCTTAAATTCACAAGCTCTGCCTATGTGTGATGCTCCTTGGTCTTCATTAAAATTAACTGAATGGTTTTCCATCAACCCAGCCACAGCGAGGTTTCAAGCAAATTCTTCCTGCACCACAATCCACATTTACAGCAATGCAAGGAGACCTTGGTGTTTCCCACAATGCACTATGGCTGTGGACGTCATCACCACACCCGTGCAGACCATGAGCGTGTGCACTGCTGAGAGTAGCGCGATGGGGGAGGGGAAGGACACGCAAGAGGAGGAATGAGAGAACATGGATGGCATGAGCCGCTGCCTGGCAGAAATGTGAATGATGAAAAATGCAGTTTTGCTCATTTGACTGACTGGTGCAGTAATGTGGTAGAAAGGAAAGGGCAATGGAAACACAAGGAAACAAGCAATCTGTTAGGATGCAACATAAGAGCTGCAGTAGAGCATTTTGCCTTTTAAGAGATACCCCGTAATAATATTTTTTTCTTGAAAGATATAATTGAACAAAACTGTGAGTGTAGCTTGCAGCAATGTGTCGTGAGTCACACTCGAGGGTGTTTAAAATATCATCATGTGCAGCTGAATGAGGTAACTCAAACATAAACGCCTCTCAGGATAATTGTAATCAACAATCAATTCAAACAGCGTGACTCAGGAAGAAGTAGATGCACGGGTGGAACAACGTCATGCTCTCAGACCACCCCACTGGCCGCCCACTTGTCTAGGTGAAGACTTTGACAAACATGATTCTGTGTTACAGATATTTAAATCTGCCTCACTGCCGTTTCCACACGGTCACATTACATTGAGGCACGTTGATGCTCTGCCATGCATTTAAATAAGTGTTAACAGTATTAAGTCAAGCATTTATCAACACACATATACCAACACATGGACTCAAAATACAAGCAGGGACACATGTTTAGAAGTGTGAAAAAAAAGAGATTGTTGTGTCATTGTGCTTCTTTGATATGTTCTTGGCAATCTCTAAAATGTCGCCAGCCATTGGTGACAAATGATCATATGCTGATGTCTGTGAGTTAGCGAATCAGTGCTTGTGGTACACTCTGAGATATTACACTAAAGTAAAGCAATGGTAAAGTAAAAGGCATTATCTAGTCATTTAAAATCAGCGAAATGTTGCTTCTTACTTAGATTGTTCCCTGCTTGTTTTTTGAATGTTTTTAGCAACGTTCTTGATATGTGTGCATTTTATTTCATTAAAACTTGACTGCGGGTGGTATGATAAACAATGACGTCTGTGCCATTTGCGCTTGAGTGCCAAGGCAGATGTGGGTGGTCATGTGTGAACTTATACATGTAGGCTACATTTCCGGTATACCAGGGGTCCCCAACCGCCGGTCCGCGGGGCATTGGTGCCCCCGCGGACAACAATAAGAACTTGCATTAATTCCGTTGTATTTATTTTGGAATACGAAAAGATATTTTATTTTGAAAAATTACCTGATTCTCCGTTACATCCGTCTGTGTCACTCTTGACGCACCATCAAACCACACTTCTCCGTCACGTGACTGATTACGCTAAAAACAAAACGCCGGAGCTTGCTGAATGAGTAATGGCGGCCTTAAAAGTACGTTTGAGACAACAACTCTGCCGGTGTTCTGGATTCAAGTTATGGCTGAATACTTTGAGATCGCCAAAATGGCACTGTCGCTATTTCCGACATGCTACACGTGTGAGGCGGGGGTTTTGTGCGGCAACGGCGACGAAAACAAAATTACGAAGTCGACTCGACATACAGCACACACTTCAGGTGTCATTGTCTCCTATTACCCCGAGATGAGACTGCCCGGTTGAAGAAAATCAAGCTCGGGGCTCACACTGATTCAGCATTGTGGTGAGTTGACATTTTCATGCACATTGAATTTGCGTTGTATCGTATTTTGAAGGCATTAAACATTACCCTAGCGACCAGAGTGTTGCGGCAAGATTAGACGCTCCTCGTGTTTATTATTATCTCTCGAAAACACCACAGTGCTCACGCAGCTCATACCATATTATTTTGTTATATTAATTCGCCACACCTTAAATGCCGGTCCGTGAAAATAGTGTCTGACATAAACCGGTTCGTGGGGCAAAAAAGGTTGGGGACCCCTGCAGTATACGTTTGTATACTCAACCGCATGAGATATAGGGGGAAATGAAAAAAAAAGGTGTCTGTGTGCATGTTTTTATATATCTTTTTTGTGTCAGTGTACAGGGCACCCTAAGCATCCTATCAGTTGTTTAAAAAAAAACATTATAAAAAAGTAGGTCAGCTTTAAATTACCTTAGCGCATGACCTGCATGGAGCAGAGGAAGTTGTTAGCGGTCAGCAGCCTGTAAGGGCAGCTAGCGATTAGAGCTGTTGACATAAAACTATATTTTGTTTGTTCACTTTCACACTGATGGCATTGTAAACGAATCAGAAGCGGAAGTGTTTTAAAATGGTGTATGCGAGCGACAACAGTGATGTTTCCGCACTACAAGCTACAAAGGTACGTGCAGGTAAATGTGCATATTGGAGCCGATGAATATGGCCGGGGCAATTAGTGGACTCACCCCTGACTGTAAAACTAAATGTTTTCGTGTTTCCAAAAAAACATGCAAACAAAAAAATACAAAGAACTCCATTGTGTGATACACAAGTGCGAGTGTGTGTTTGCAAGCTGATCACCTGCTGGGTGTCATCATATGTCTCTCCTTCTGGCTCCAGCATTCCCTCTGACTGGCCCTCCATGGCCTCCTGCCCATATTCCTCAGGCTGCATGTCACAGAGAGAAAACAAATATAAAGGATGAAAAGATGAAGTACTATGAAGACATGCACAGAGAAACACACATGTGAAGAGGTGCACCTGCACAATTGTTTAGGGATGAACGATGTGGAAAATAATAAATTCCGACCCCACCCCATTGCGTTTGCGACTTGATGTGATCTTTTTTTTTTTTAATGTTCTTATTTCATGTATTTTTTTTCAACAAATAAAAGTCATAAATTAATCAGTAGTTCGGTTAAAGGTCCCAAATATATCAAACAAAATTGTTTTGGTATAATAAGCTTGGATTATGCTAAAATAAAGTAAATAGACCATGAATTATTATGATAGACAGTTTACACAGGGGTGGGCAATTATTTTCCCGGGGGGGGCAAATGAGAAGCAGAAAATATTGTGGAGAGCCGAAAAGTTAGAAACAGAAATAGAAAATAAAGATAAAGAATATTTTTTTATCCTGGACTTAAATTATCCTCAGAAGAGGATAGTTCAAGCATGTTTTTTTCCCCTCTCCCCACCCAGCGTTTTCCTTTCTGAAGTCTGATTGTAATTTCCCCATTGTGGGACAAATAAAGGATATCTTAATGTCTTTGTATGCCAGTAATAATGTAACATTCTCCTCCACCGTCACACTCAGCACCGGTTCTCCTCAAGGATGTATACTGAGCCCCGTGTTGTTCACGCTCTACACATTTGACTGCTCTCCGACTCTTATTAGCGGTCCAGTTTGCGGAAAGTTTTTAACATGATAACAATCAAACCATTCTATGAAATGTCCATTTACTTGAGCCACAAGCAATTCACTCTGAGTATGGAAATTGCCAGAATCTGACTGAGTAAGAATCGCTTCCTTGTTTTTCAAAGTCTCCTAGAATTGAGTCTTTCCGACTACTGAATGTTTCGTACTTTGTTACCCGCTTCGTTTAATCAGATACATATCACTTTCCCTTCCATGGTCATTACTCTCTCCCTCTTTCTTCGTCTTCCCCTCCCTCCATGTGCTCTGCAACTTGAAGTAACTGCGCCACCTGGTGTTGAAATACCTGTCATTACAAGTCCAAACAAAATGAATGCAATCAAATTAATTGTGCACCAATCTTCGGCGGGCCGGATTAAAAAGACCAACGGGTCGGATCCGGCCCGCGAGCCGTAGTTTGCCCACCCCTGGTTTACAGTCTACTTCTAAATCATTATATTTGTAGTGGCAGAATTGAGAGTACAGATTTGTTCTGTTTAAATGCAAGTGTGTGTAATGTTTTGCGGGGATTAACTCATTTTATCACGGCTCCCTTAAACCGAAGAGCCCTCTCCCAATGCCAGGAAAACAACTTTAATCTGTTGTGTATTACCTGTGGTGTACCACAGGTAATACAGGTGGAGTATTCACTTAAGTGACCTTTTTTTCCCTCTCCCTACCCAGCGTTTTTCCTTTCTGAATTCTGTAATTTCCCCATTGCGGGACAAATAAAGGATAAAGGATATCTTAATGCTGACACAATAAATTATTAACAGAGTATCAACTATTTCCTTTCTCGGGAGTTTGCGCATCAAAGTCTGTGCGACAATGAGACCTGAATACAAAGCTAGTGGGTCACCACTCTTATTTTTAAACCTCTTCTAATCAAGTCAATTAGGTCGGAGAACAGGCCGTAATCCTCTGTGCTCAATCTCACTGCGAGGGAGCCACCGCAGAGACTCCCCGAGTTAAAACCGAAGAACTATCTTTTTGAACGTCACCTTATATGGAACGCTTGCAGATTCTAATGACCTCTAAGAGATAAGTTGAAAATGTGTCTGCTAAAGATGCAGTTTTGTAAAAGGTTCCATTCGTGATCCTGCTGGTTACAATATACAACTGCACTGCAACATACTGAGAGGTCTCATAATTTGGATGTTTCGTGACGCAACTGGGACAAAAACTTCCCAGTGTGCCGTATAAATATAATTACACGCTTTATTTTACTTTTACAGCACTGGTATAAGCATGTGTTTACCTTACTACACAGATACAACTGAAAGACAATAAAGGGAGCATTTTCTGCTTTTGCTACGTTGGTCTGAAATGAGGAATCTCATTCCATGTGCAGACGTTCGTGATGTTGGGCTTCTGATTTGCAGACGTGACTGCTATGAATGAAGTTTGCACGCAACATTTTGCCCTGGTGCAAAAAATGAGCAGCAGGGTTGCTCCCCCACAGCCCTGAACAAGCCAGTAAGGTATACTATCTTGGCGAGGCAGTGCAGACGGTGAGAATGAAGGCTTAGAAAAAGTCGAGGAGCACGGTTTCACTCACAGCCCTACAGATCTCAACAATATGTCAATACGTGACAGAGCTCACGCACGGAGAGGTCATTTCGGGTGAACAGCATGATCCCGAACATGAATCGAGTCCAGATGTGGGTCAGAATCGAAGACAGAAGGTCGTATAATGAGAATTTTATTCTTCAGAGAAATAATATCATAGGCAGTGGGTGTTTATTTACTCAGGCAGCTCCACCACATTAAGCACTATTTTTTGGACACTACTCAGCTGCTGTGTTCTTACCGCATGAAATAGATCCTATCTAAAAGCATTCTGTCCAACTACTGGCTGACTTTCTTGTTAGCCGCGTTCACTTCAGCAGTGCACATCGCATCTTCTATCCTTTTTTTTAAACTGTAGAACACATGTCAGCTTAACAGATGTTATGTCTGCTGTGCAGGTGGTTTGGTAAATGGGTCTACCAGGGCACATTTCAGATTTAGTAAAAGAGATGAAAAGACCCCTTTAAGAGGTAACACTTACATTCAACTAAATAAGGCTCCCAATTAATATGGAGCATCGAGAGTACAGTACAATACTTTTATGTCAATTTGTGTGCTCAATTGCGCTTTCGACTTCAGTGCAAAAAGTGCAGCTGAATTCAATAGACTTGCATGACTTCAATTCTCGTGACGACAGCATGAACAGCATCTTACTGTTAATGTAAAATTATTCATAAACAACAGAAAGCACATTGTTTCATCATATTGTAGAGAGCAAACGGTGGCATAATGTACATACATTCATGTCAGATGGGAATTCATCCTTCTTCAAAAGGCCAGTGGCGGCAGCAATGTTCTCCATCGCTCCAGTGGTCTTCTCAGCCACTACGCACACGCACACACACACAAACACACACGCACACACGCACACACACGCGCACACACACACACGCACACACGCACACACACACACACACGCGCACACACACGCACACGCGCACACACACGCACACGCGTGCACACACACACACACACACACACACACACACACACACACACACACACAGAGCACTTTCAGAAGAGAATCTTTTTGAAAGTTAAAATATATGCACAGGATGAAGATTCCCAGTGCACATGTCACAATTCTTTCTTTTTTGGCTTTGAGCAGAGTATTGAATCGAATCCGGGCAACTGGAATAATATTCTAAATAAGAACTCACCTGTGCCGACACTGTCTTTGGCTTTGTTACCTGGTTTACAAAAAAAAGAGAAATAGAAAAAGTTTATACACGGACAACCATTTAATTGGACTGTAAAAGCACCTTTGTTTTGTGGTCCTGGCTAGGTATTTCACTTGTACTTTAGAGAAAGAAATGGTGCAGTAGTGCAATGCACAAGCCAAGAGGATGAACAGTCCATCACATACATGATAATCACAGTAGACATTTGAAATATTCTCAATCTCAGCTGTGAGGAGCTGTGAAGAGAAGCATGGATATTGTAGCTCAATTTAAAACTGGCAGGGAGTCGCATTGGATACACATTTAAAGTAGGTTAACCTGCAGTAGCAGGGTCAAAAATGCTTCTGAACATTTGAGCAAGGTGTAGAATCATATCAGGAGGGATTAGGCCTGTAATCCATTTGGCCCATTGAAACCGACAGTCCAGGGGGATTGGGGGGGTTTCCTCCTGACCACTCGAAAAAAAAATTCTCTTAAAGATGAGCGAAAGGCCTACCTGGCTTATACCAGGCCACCTCAGAATAACGAGCTCATGTCACCAGCATTACAGAATGACACATTTATGCAAAGGCTAAGTGTAAATGTGATGATTATATTGTCTGGTCCAAAATTGCATCACTTAGCCTCAACCTGAACCCAAAACAGTCAGTCGTGGCTGACTGTCATTTCCTGATGCATAATGATGATAGCCAATAGGGCAATGTATAAAAATGTTAGCACTGGATTTAGTTTAAAGATGACTTTTCACAGAAATGTAAGCATCTCTGCTTGTGTAACACCCAGAATGGAATAAACGGCTCCCCAGACATGAAAGGCAAGCAGGAAATATGCCAAAGATGTGGTGCACTAATAAAAAACTCTTTCAGGGTGGAGTTTTCTTTCGTCTTGTATTTTGCTCGACTTTACACAGAAAAAATTGAGTGCAACGGGACATTTGCACTGTTGTGAGATGGAATGAGCCTTTTCCTGAACAATCGTGGCAACATCCCTCATTAGCCTGAACATCGTGGCATTCGGAGTGCAGTATGCCATGCTTGCCATTGCGTAAACAGAAACTGCAAGCTCTCCCCTTGTGGATGATGAAGTTGGCGTGCTTGTGGCATGAGCAATCAGAGAATGGCTTGCACACCTAATCATGTTTCCAGGTATGAAAATAATGACAGGGAGCTATTACAATATTTTTAAGATGATAATGAATATAATCCATTCAATGAATCGATTTCGAGAATGATTCAGAGGGATTGTCCCAAGCTGCTGTCATCTTCATGAATGACATTCCATGGCATCCACCACACGTCCACGCAGCATCATTTTTTTTTTTTGCCTGTAGCTCCATCAAATACACCAAAATCACATTACACCACAGACGCCATGAGTTGGATGCGGTTTTAGCGAATGTAAAATTTTGTCGACTTTTTGTAACCAAATTTGCAGATATGCTAGGGGGCACACAAGGAAGGGCCTGTCAGGTGTAGCGTGACTACCAAATTCACAAACACGCTTAACTAGTCCACTGCAATGTCACGAAAATGTTTTTACAACCGAGCACAAGGGTGCCAGCGTAACAAAATAGGGCCCGTGGCGTTAAACTGTTTTTCACCATGGGAGAGAATTTTTAAACATGAGATAAGACTGATGCATGACAGTGCCACCTGGTATTAGAAACAATGAACAGCTCCTGAGGTGACACGGTAGGCCATTAAAACCTTGTTCCAACTAGCGGCAGGAGTTTATGGTTGTTGTACTCCTGTCATTAATAGCTGTGTGTGAAAGTACTGGGGCATGTGATGCTTTGTTTCATAGATTTGTAAAGACTCCCACATAGCTCATGTCTCCAAACTGGCCAAATACAAAGGTACCGGGGAACAATTAATTCAAGAGACTTAATCAACTTTATTGCTTGTTTAAAATACAACCACAGCATTGTTCAATTGTTTGACCTTTTGGAAACTCTCATCCATCTGCACTTTACTCCACTGGGCTATTTGGCCAATCTACTGCCGTATGTGCACCAAGGTCGTGCATGTGATCTCACAGGGCTCTGGAACTGGGTAGCATCCACATGCATTATTGGTCCCTGAGGACAGTTGAAAGCCAGCAAAGGAGAAGCCCAATGATGAAGCTTTCGAACAAATAGAAGATTCATAGCAAACCTAAATCGAGGAAATGCATCCATGTGAAAACAACAAGCCTGTGGCTGCGCTGGAAGAACTACTACTACAGCCCCCCAAAAATGTGTTCTAATTTGTGCATAACAAGACAACTGTGCAGGATCTAAAAAAGAGCCAAAATGCAGTTTGACTGCTGCCTGACATGTTTGCTGCTCATGAGGAGTGACAGGCACACAGCAATTGGATTTCAGGTAAGATCTCATTGTGCATACATCTGACAACTTTTTTCTCCACAATACACCTACACAGTGTGACCATATAAGTGGTGACAACCACCAGGGATTTCCATTTTGGGTTTTCTAGCAAAGCAAGATTATACAGATATACCTAACGCTGTGTAATGCAGGACTTGACCAATTTTTAGTCACTCAACAAGGTAGCAATCAAACCTCCAGGGCACTCAGGAGACGCTGGTTGCATTTTAAGGATTAACTTCAGCTTTTTCTTTGACTTTGTGAACAAATGAACCTAAAACAGTGTGCAAAACATGTCTTTTTGTCCTGGATGCTCAGTGTAATATGGCGAAGTCAGCATCTAAGAAATGTACATGGAAACGTATGTTTTGTTTTCTCTCCAATGTATCTGATCCGCACATCTCCCAAACATCCACCCAATTTTAGCTCGCTTGTTTCTCACTACAGCAACTACATGGAATGAAAAGGTGGGTACACAAGTTACACTTCTGACACGTTACTATTTGCAACTGAACTTTGACGCATACTGTACTTTACATGTGTGTTCCTGCTTTAAAATGATAATAAATATTCTGACAATTCACAACATAAAATAAAAACTCACACAAAACCTGTAGTTTGGGACACTCCGCTATTGTGCCACCCTAATGTCCGTTAATAAATAATGCGTAACCACTGATAGGGGCATTGCAACTTACAAAATGAGAAACCATAAGTGAGATGGAATTGTGACATGCAATCTGCAGTGATGTGGTCTTGTAGGAAACAAGATATATATGTCACAAAATATTGTATGTGTTAGATACTGTATGTCATACAATATGTACAGTATACTCTACATTCATTTTGCTCCCTCATTAGCTTTGCCTGCACATGAAGCGCACAAACGTGGCACATGATGCCCCACCCCCAGCCCATCTCATGCTTTTCGTTCTATCAAGTGAGGCGAGAGGTCATAAGGATATTCAGAGCATCGTATCAGCAACGACTACTCCTCACCTAAGTGCACTACATCTCGCAACAACTGATATTGACGCTATTTAGTAGCTGGTTGTTAAAACCTCTTTAATTAATCGCACAGTGGATCGACCAGCATACTTTTAGACACGGGCATTGATCATTTGTCTGGTTGAATTAATAATTGACTTTGGCAGTAACAACATTCCAGCCAGTGGATCCATCTTTTACATTCACGTTTACATACTGTGTTTTGAACCTAAATTGAAAATTGGGTCCAGAATTACAACAAGGCCGTGTGACTAATAGTTCTTTGTCACGCTGTATATCAATTTCGCTTGCAGTGGTTGTCAGTCCCAGATTTGGGATCATCTTACCTACAAACATAACTCCCTCTTTAGTCTTCTCGGCCGCCACAGCAACTCCTTCCTTGGTCTTCTCTGCAGCCACAGCCACACCCTCCTTGGCTTTGGACAAACCCTTCATGAACACGTCCATCTTGGGGGAGCAACTGTGTGCAAGTCAACACGTAGTAGTCAATCACCGGGCACAGCCACGCAAAGACGCTCATGTTGATAAAGAGGAGAATGAAACAGTTCAATATATGCAATGGAACATGCAGCGGGTCCAGACTAGGAGCTGGGGAAATGGGAGCTGCACCGCCCCCTGTGGTGAATCTCGACAGGTGCAGTCCGGCCAACAGGCTTGTAGGGAAAAATAGCCTCTGTCTTCACTCACGCATCAGGGCCCTTTTCAGAAACCTCCCCCAGGCATTAAATATTCAAAGCGAAAATATTTCAATGAAATGGTTAATTGTGGAGGGGTCATTAATTATTGCTCACTTGTAATGCCACGGGCAGTATTGGGGTGATGCCTGCCTGCATGGAAACCCGGGCTTTTTTTTTTGGAGGACTGCACAGCATATTCATGGAGGTGAGATTTATACTGGGGGATGGGACCACTGCCATATCTACACGCATCGCGGTACTAACACGTACATGGGGAGTAACACCATAAGTGTGACCGATTTTCGCACAAAATGAACATGCAGTTTAAATTTAAACCGGACGCCATTGCTTGTACAACAGAATAATTATTTGATGGCGCGCAGCAATTTTATTTAGCGATTGAGGGCATTTTCAATCGCAACAAACAGCAAAGCATCCAGAATCAAAAGTACTTTATTCGATGTTTTTACGCCAATTCTATAAGCCGTCTCCAAATGGTGGTGGCTGCTGAACAGTAACGCGGAGAAATACCACTTGCAAGCCAATTAACGAATATAAAAGGTCTCCCTACCTATTTACAAATAGCCTCGACTTGTCCGCTTCGTGGTCGATCGAGTAGAACTCTCGTCTTTTTGAGTGCAGAGATATCTTCAAGAATTACTACGGTGGGCCTTCCTCACGATGATCTCCACCAACAGTGCGGCTGAAATCGTCACGTACCCCTTCCTTCCCCTCCCTTCCACTCCTACACGCCTCCACCCCCACCGCCAGCCTCCTCCACCATATTGATCACCCCCCGGCTCGATGTCACCTGGTACGGCGAGCAGAAAGGCTTGAAACAGGTCGACATCACGATATATTGTATTTATTTGGAGGCTATTTATTTTTGTATTTATTTTTTGTAATGGCAACAGCCTGACAAAATGCACAGAAAACAAAGAAAAAAATGAGCCGGTCGTGATGGTTATATGAAAAGAAGAAAATAACCAATCGCTGTTTCGAGTGCAGTTGCATGTGTAAAAGCCATTCAAGTCTGTACAAATAAATCCAGTTTGACCGTTGAAGGTATTCGATGATTACTACACCAAAATAATGCTTGAAATCTAATGTCAAACGCACCACAGGGGATTTAGACAAATTCTCTCCAACACAGTCTCGCTGCATAGTATTTATTCTCACAACCCAGCCTTGCAGCAATGCTATCTGCCTTGGGCAAACTGTAATCCTGTTGGTCCATTTCTTGTGTGCAGATGCTGCTGGTGGATATTTTCATGAACATGAAGGCTGCATAGCATATTGACTTTTTCCCATGTAAGATAATTTGAGCTATGAGGGCCTAGCAAGGTAATTGTTATTACAAATAGACTACATTGCATATGAAAATGAGTAGATGTTTTCTTTCATTTAGCCACAACTTCCCAGTACTCTCCACCATCCATTTTTAAATCTTCTTCTCCTCACAAGGGTTGCGGGCGTGCTGGAGCCAATCCCAGCTGTCTTCGGGCAGTAGGCGGGGTACACGCTTAACTGGTTGCCACTCAACCGCAGGGCACTATAGACGAACAACTATCTGCACTCACACTCACACCTAAGAACAATTTACAGTGCTCCATTAATTTGCCATACATGTTTTTGGAATGTGGGAGGAAACCGGAGTACAAGGATAAAACCCACGCAGGCATGGGGAGAAAATGGAAACTCCACACAGGAAGGTCGGAGCTGGAATCCAACCCTAACCCTCTGCACTGTGAGGCCGGCGTGTTTAACAGTCTTCCACCGTGCCGCCTACTCTCCACTGCTAACCCCAAAAATATAGTATATTTTAAGAGGGTTTTTTTGGTGTTTTTGTTAATGCAGAAAAATACAAAATGCGGTGTTTATGGTTAACCACATGCAACTTATTCTAGAAATGTGGTTATGATGATGTGGTTATGCATATGCACCTTATTCTGGAATTTTCTGTATTAAAAATAACATTTTTAAAGGATGCTATGCTGAAATGCTAGTTGTGGAGTACTGGGAGGCTGTGGATAAATAAAACACCGAACTACCTACGTACCTACCTACCAATCTACTTAAGACGTGAAAATATCGGTAACTAATCATGATGCGTAGTTTTTATGTGAATAACGTTGTAATAAGTCAGTGGAGTCACTATGTGACCTTCACGTTGATGCGTTTAAAAGACTATAAGGAGAAAGTAAAAACTATGTGGGTCTGTGCTAAACCTGCACGTTACAAGCTGACCCCCACCCAAGTCGATTCCACACCCTGCTCTCTGACGTGATACAGTGACGTGGTACCCTGTGTCACTGGGGGAATGGAGGGGGTTGATCGTGAATTGATCCCCCACATTTCTCCTGGATATTAGGAAATCCCATCTCGCTAACTCTCCTTGAACCTCACCCGCCCACCCCTGTTTTGTCGTTCGTAAATTGTGCTGCCGCCATGTTGGCCTACATTCAAGTCATACTGACAAACGACGGTGTCAGGAGTAACACGCGTTTTACTTTGAGAGCGTCAACCATGGTTTTAATAACCCGAATAATCCTTGTCGTGGTTTTAAGAATCATGCTGTATTCTGTAGTCGCGTCGACAGTTGAACACCCTTGCTCTCTCCATGGTGCTGAACAAGATATTAGTTACCCACGCGGATGTGTTGCGAAAGACAGAAAAGGGATACCCGTTGGAAAGAATACAGTACAATAAATACCATTTAGCCATTTGACTTTGCAGACACATTTCATCGGAAGAACGGTATACTGTAGTCATGGATTTCTGAAGCAATTGTGAGCCGATGTTGCCCCCTTGTGGTCAAGTATATTAATGCTCGTCTTGTGTTGAAAAGCAAGGGCCAACAGTATAGTCCATCCATCCATCCATTTTCCGATCCGCTTATCCTCACAAGGGTCGCGGGGGGTGCTGGAGACTATGCCGGCTGTCTTCGTGCAGTACCCTGAATCGGTTGCCAGACAATCGCATGGCACACAGACAAACAACCATCCACACTCACACCAAGGGACAATTTGGAGTGCTCAATCAGCCTGCCATGCTTGTTTTTGGAATGTGGGAGGAAAACAGAGTACCTGGAGAAAACCCACACAGGCCCGGGGAGAACACGCAAACTCCACACAGGGAGGCCGGAGATGGAATACCTCTGCACTGTGAGGTCGACGTGCTAACCACTGGAACACCGGGGCCGCCCAACAGTATAGCCATAATAACGAATTACAAATATTTTGTTTATGCAATTAAGTAGATTTTTTCACGTAAATCTGTACTTGTGCACGATTAGTTTTTTTAAACTTCCTTTTACTTTTACTCCCCACATTTTAAGACATAACTGTATTTTGTCCTTACCTGACACCTGAGGAATTTTATCAATCTCAATGGATGACGATGCAGTGTAAAAAAAAAAAAAAGATAAACCCTGAACTGGTTGCCAGCCAATCGCAGGGCACACATGGACGAAGACTCTCAATTATCCCTCGGTGTGATTGTGAGTGTGAATGGTTGTTCGTCTCTGCATGCCCTACGATTGGCTGGCAATCAGTTCAGGGTGTCCCCGCCTACTGCCCGAAGACAGCTGGGATAGGCTCCAGCATGCCCGCGACCTTTGTGAGGAAACCCCTTCCAGAAAATGGATCAATAGATTTTAACAAAGCCCGCCTCTCAAAAGCCCGAGGTCAAAGCTTTTCTCAGCAGATTCTTTGTTTAACTCAGGAGCTTGTAGTATGCTCTTAATAAGTGTCCAGCCATTGAGGACATCTTCAGGCTTTGCGGTCCATTTAACAAAGACTTCCTTTAGCACACTACATTCGCTGGCACAACACTTCTGATGAAAATGGCTGCATATGTCAATTTAAAAAGGAGGAAAATGGAATCATATTAGCGCTTCAGAATTGAACTTTCAACAGATAATGTTTTCTACAGTTCATTGCAGAATGGTGTCCAGTTGTTTAAGTGCAAATGTTCGCATTGCAGTTCCAAAGAGTTCAAGAAACATAACAATCCAGCATTCAGGTCACCCTGAAAAGTAGGAATTCCGATGAGTCAGTCAGAAAAATGGACTTAAACCACCTGAATATGCAATGAGGAGGCTCCACATTCCGCTCCTTTGAGTTCATAGGCTAAATTGTTCATCTTTTCTACCCAGGAAAAGGCAAAGGGGATTTCCAAAATTAGTTGCTTAGATTAAAAATCTGTCACTATCTGAATATTTTAGCTCATATCTCATTTTAAAATTGTACTATTTCAAATGAATTAACATATTGCGTCCTATTATTGAACGTTTTAAAAAGTTTAAAATCGTTCGGTTTCAGCTGTGGCCCTTGGTGTGCAGTGGGCTCGAGGTCAACGAGTTCAGTATTGAACTTTCTTGACACTTCGGGGCCACCATCATTCCTGCTGGTGTTTGTTTGGGAAGGGCGTGCCACATTATACTTGCTTTTTGACATTGTGCATTAATTGACAGAATTATTACATCAGTCTGAGAAGGAAAATAATTCATAGATATACATGCCTGACTAGAGACACTGTGCAATCAATCGAGTAAATTAAAATTTTATTTATTTTATTTATTATTAGTTTCCCCTCGACGATATCAACAAGTGCACGGGAAACAGATGAAAAAGTTAATTGTGCAAAAGTAGCCATCGTGGTTTTCAGGTGTGGCATCCGTCCATCTGAAAGGTACAGAGAGAATGGAAGTGTTGTATGAATGGTAAATTAAAACGGTCGGCACACACTCCATTTCCCTTTCACATTCTGATTTAACAGCCTCAGCTTGAGGCATTTTCTCTCCACTTCGAGCGAATTGGCCTTTATCTGCTAAGGCGCTTTTAGAACCCATGCTCCCGCGGGAGGCTTCCCTTTTACAGACTCATTGAGTCTCAGAGAGTCACATTATATAATCCCAATCAATCTGTGTTATCAAACCTTGACATGGCCGCACAACTGCTTTGATTTACACCGACTGGACTGCAAGTCGTTTCCAAACCACGAGGTGGAGATGAAATGAAGTCTAACGTGTATGTGAGACCTTGAATCGTTGACAAGCCCCAATGTTGTTTTGCGTGAAGATTATACAAACCTGCCGTGTATTTTAAAAGAGCAAGAGAATGCGTCGCACTGGACTCACTGCCTCTAGATGGCAGCACAGACTGCATCTTCCGCAGAGGCCATTGCTATTCACCTCACACACTAACTACATATACCCGTGTACCCAAGATACCCACGCATTGGAATTAACACACGCACGCACACACACACACACACACACACACACACACACACACACACACACACACACACACACACACACACACACACACACACACACACACACACACACGCACACACACACACACACACACAGGGACTAAAAAAACAACTTATGAATGTTTGTGCCCACAGACAGCTTAACTAATTGCTATGACATAATTGTAATATTGCTTCCCGTATGTCACATTGTTCATCTGTGTAGCTTGTTTTACGTTCGTCTCCTCTGTGTGGAGGTCAATCATTGGGGAAAATGCCCTCACACAGATTCATTGAATTAAGGCTGCATGCATAAAGAAGATGGAGAATATCTGCAAGCACTTTGTGTGTACTATTTGCATAATTCCTTTCATTTAGGTTCATCTTTTTATTATCCCCAAAGGGTATTTTAATCTACGGACTATAGACGAGCATGCCGTAAGTATAATAGATACAGCCGATTACTAAAACAAATATGTTAACAACATATGTTTCATAAATTAACACTCATTATCTTCAGTGCGTGTGGAAAAGACATTCAGTGCCTCCCTCAGGACAAAAAGCAAACGTGATAAACAAAAAGGCAGAGGAATTTAAGCCGCATCAAAAGATGATTTCATCTATTTTGTATGCTGTATTCGTCATACATCCGTTACTGTGTTGGATGAGGTGGCCTGCCCATGTTAGGACATGCTTTTCAAGATGATGATGACCTCTTTGTAATTGCACCTCCAAGAAAGCTAGTGATTGTGTGTGTGTGTGTGTGTGTGTGTGTGTGTGTGTGTGTGTGTGTGTGTGTGTGTGTGTGTGTGTGCGTGTGTGTGTGTGTGTGTGTGTGTGTGAAAGAGTGACCATGATTCTTTGATTTGTCAATTTTCGGCAGTTACATTAAGCCAACTTGTCTGGCTTCTTGCCGGCACAATTGCTTGCTATTAATGGTTATGCATAATTGCATTACATAATATGGTGTCCTGTCTTTTGGAGAAGTCAAAGAGCTGCCACAGACTTAAAAGCAGTCTCCTTCAGCCAAGCAAACAAACAACACCCCCCCGCCCGCCATCATAAATAGAGGTCATCTCAGGTATCTGTCAACTCGGAGCCGTATTAATGGTGCTTTTGTAACTGTTCCTGCACTCTAATATATTTGGCCAGCTAATTAGAAGACTTTAAGCCCAAGGAGATTTGATTCATTTATAGGGTTTTATCAGACTGCTGCTAATTTATACCCAGCAGTTATACAATGTCATCAGTGACAGACAGATAAATCAGTCTGGGGAGAGCAAGGGAAGGAAAGAGGGAGGGCGGAGAAGGCAGATTGAACGTTTGCCATGAGTGAGTCTGCCCGTGGCTTCCCCACCAGATGGTAGTGCAGCATCACTTAGGAGCTTTTCTTCACCACGAGAGGAAATGGTGCAGGAGGACGAGGTGTCTGAAGGCGGCACATTCTGACGTGGCGAGTTTAATGGGATATTAGGCTTGTGTCTTACCTCTTCCATTATTTCACAAGGCAGCACATTCCCCTTCCCCCCTTTACCAAAAGACAGAAGCACAAATGACAGCAATATATCTTTCAACATTACCCATATGGTGTACCCAGGGGGATGATTCAAAGTGGGGCACACTGACTTGTATTTATGGGCGTACGGCTGCACTTTTGAATCCAGTCACTCATGACAACGAATCCGGCATCAAGAAGAATCATCCTTTTCAAGCTTCAACGTACATTCTGACAGAAAAGCACGCAGTACAATGGGGTGCAGAGCCTTCAGTCGCTCTGCCCCCAAACTGTGGAACTCACTTCCTCCCAACATTCGTAATATTGACTCTCTTTCCTTATTCAAAACCCAGCTCAAAACCCACCTATTCAGACTTGCCTACCCGCCTTAAATCTTTCTTTCTTTATTTATTATTTTATCTGTGTTTTACTATTGGTCTTGGCTGTACAGTGTCCTTGAGTGTTGTGAAAGGCACTTACAAATGTGATGTATTATTATTATTATATTGGATGGCTACAAATGTGTTCACACTCTGCAATATTCCTGAAGAAATCTGCGAGGAAGTTTGACATGCCACAGCAAAAGGAGGCAGAACAGAAAGCGGCTGTACATAACAATGCTGCATTCTCTGTGGTCATGCACCAAAATGGAAGAGGAAGGGGTGCCATGCGCTTGTGACGGAAGTGTCAGATTCACCACATAGAGAAGAGAAGAGGCTTGTCACTTATGTTCTAATCAAATATCAGCTCAACTTCTGATGTAGCGGTGGATCCTTTGAAGTTGCACAAAAAGTCTCTGGTCGCACAAGAGCCCTGCAGACGGAGAAACCTAGGAAATGAAAAAAAAAAGATGTGATTGGATTGGAAACCCGGTAAGCTAATGAGTTTGTGCTTTTATCTCCTCAATTTCTGCAGGCTTTTGTGGTAAGGGCTTTTGAGGCATCTCTGCCAGCTCCCCTAATCATGTTTTCATTGTACGCCTGTGAATGTAACACTTCTTTTTTTTTTGTGTGTGTGTGAAACTTGGGGGAATCCAACCAGCAACTTTTCCCCACAAGAGCAACAAGAAGCCAAGGAAAACGGATCGGAATTATGGATATTTTCCCAGGGAACTTAAAATGACAAAGAAATGACAGTCAGTGAATGAACGTTGCGTTAAAAGACTGGAAACACATTTCCCGATTGCATCTGAGCTGCAGCACGACATAACAAGCCAGCGCACTTGTTAAAAGTTGTTCTGCTCATTCATACCTACTTGCCCTCTTTCCAGTCAGTCGAGTGGGATTGGATTCGAGACCTCGCTGAGCTTTTAGTAACGTTGACAAAGTGTGGAATGTATTGAATGACATTTCACAAATATGACGTGTGACGAGAAGGAGTGAGATCATTGAAGAGGTTGACGTTATCTTTCTTTCTCCCTTCTTCTCTTCCAAGCCTGCGTCTTGGCATGCTGCGCAGCGATGTGAGAAAGTCACTCTCCAAACAAAGAGAGACTTTACACTTGGGAGTTATTCAAATTATTGGCAGGGCAATGACCACAGCGCTTATTTGAGCTTAAGATGCTGGCTGTTGAGATTTGCTGGGAGCAAATCCAGAGGCTGGTCGTATCTTCGGGCACGTCCAATCCGATCCATTCAACCATTAATGCCTGAGAGTAGACTAGAGGAAACATTACAGCCCTCGGAGAGACCAGGGTCCCTTTCCTCCTCCAGACTCACTGATTCTTTTGCCAGGCCTGACGGTACACTCTTACACATGACAAGACAGTACAGTACAGTGCTCCATCCCAAGAGATTTTCCTCCTCCCCCTCTTCCTCCTATTCGTCCACATTCAGTACTGTGCAAATGTGGCCACTATTAGATTTGCAGTTTTAGGAAATTACATAATAACCACACATAACTACAATGTTATTCCATCACGACCGAACTGTTCTGCATTTGTGTTTTGTTTGCCCCGTTCTCATGCTGGACCCCAACTTTAGCTTTGAGCCATGAAACACCACTGCAGGAATCCGATTTTTATCACAGAACTTAACAGCAGGCCATGACTTGCATACACTCTTAAGAAGGCTGGCTCGAAAGCAGGGGGTGTCCAATCCAGGCCCAGAAAGTAAAAACGTTGCCACAGTTTGGTTTTAAGTGTTTCCACTCAACTGGCAGAAAGACAAGATCTTAGTTGCCCGCCCAAATCCAATCTTTAACCCAGTCTTCTGGATCAAAGTAATCAACTCAAGCTTGGGTGGTGTCCCGTGGTGTCGTCTACCTTTTGCCTCATGTTCGCTGGGAAAGGCTCACAGAATTAACATTGTCGAAAATGGATGATCGTGTGAATCAACAGCGCCTTTGCTGGTTGCACCCTATTGGTGCCCTCCATTTTGTCTTCAAGAGACAATTAATCAAAAATTAATTCCACACAACCGCAGCAATTTGTAACAAAATCAATTACTCAACTCGTTATCCACTAAACTTGTTACATGCATTTTTAAAATTTTCATTTAATAATCAAAACTTGACGTGCCTGAATGAAAGTCATGAATGTCTTTTCAAGTGTGAATTCCTGTGCTGTGCTGTCCTCCAGAAATGAAATACAAAGAGACCATCCACCTCCCTGCGTAATTCACACAGGAACATATACACACAAACACAATTCTATGAGGCTCAAGGTTGTCGTGGTCATTGAATATATAACCACTGATGCCATTGATCAAAAAAGCCAATTCCACTTCTCTTATTACCTTAGAGGTCAAAACAATTGTCAAATGACTTTTTGAAGTGAACTCACTTGGTAAACAGACCTTGCATTCTTTAAAAAACCTTGGAGATTATCAAGGCCCAGTCCAACAATTTGTGGAGTTTGCCCTAAACACCTTGCTGGTGAACTTGCTCTCACATGGATTAAAGTCAATGGGAAAGACAGCATGAAACCCACAATCGCCCCCTCCAGCCCCTCTTACGCTTTAATCACATTGCAGCTCAGTGGCTGACTACTTGCTCAATCTCTCCTGCCGAAGGCACTGTGTGTCCTGATCAATATCTTGGTCTCACTCCAATAGTCCACATATGCCAGACACTTAAAACCCGCAGCCACCCTGGTGGCCATTTTAATCGGGGTATCTTTGAACGTTGATAGATGTGGCATAGCATGAAGTCCACCTCATCAATATTGATGCTTGGATTTGCTTTGTGGTTTTACTGTAGCTGCTTCAACCTGACCTCTTCTGTCAGGGCGGTGGATGTTCACCATGTGTTTCATCATAAGCGCCAGCCCTCCTACACCGATAGGTAAATGTGCCTGAGAAGATCAGTGAAGTCTTGAGGACGTCTTGTGTGGTGGACAGTTAAGTGTTGGGAAAAGGCTTTAACAAAAAGCACAGCCACCCCACTGCATGTGGTGAGATGGTGGGCTAGCAGTGGCGGATGCTGCTCTGTCAAGGAAGGGAAGCTCAATTTCGGCCTACATCATAAAATGTGTCCCTTGTAGCGCATATTTAGTCAATGACATTGTCCGCACACACATGTATTTGATCGCTTACTTTTTGACATTTTAGGGGAAGCTGAGCTTCCCTTGTAGTCTTAGAGCAATCGCTTCTGTGGGCGAGGTCACTAAAGATGACAACTGTCCAGTTGGACTCAATGATCAATGAGGGCACACCAAGGTTATCATTGTTATAAAACTCAGATTGAAAAAAAAAAAAAATTCTGTTTGAGAAGTACGGCAGAATAAAAATGAGTGCTTGAAAAACAACAACAACTGAAAATCCATTTTATGTTCATAAAGCGGATTGGTTTCTAGGTTTCCCAGCTTTCATTCTCGCCATGATATATATATATATATATATATATATATATATATATAAACTCAATTAAAAACAAAACAAAAAGGCAGAACTAGCAATAATGAACAATCCCAAACTTTATAATGACACACAGAGCAAAAGGATACATAATGAATGTTTACAGCCATGTGCAACAGAACTCAAAAGCACGTCAAAAACAAGTCAGAAAGCATTTTTATCTGTTGGTATTGAGACAGTGTTTCGACTCTGCTGCTTGCTGGGAGGTCACATGGAGTGCAAACAGGTATTTTTAAGGTCCTTTTCTTCCACCTTGTAAATTATGCCTTAGGTTTTTCGATGTCAGTCCTCTGAAGACAAAAAAATGCCTGCGCATGAATAGATGCTCCAAATGAATACATAATGAGGTACACACATTAATTTGTGGAGTTAAAAAAGCAGAAAATCTACCACAACTTAGTTTTTCTGATTCTGTTTTTTTTTTGACAAGGGTCTGTGCAAAGGCTGAGTACTACATTATGCAACCCATCATAATAGCATTTTGGTGAGGAAACTATTAAATAAAGTATTTGACAGTAAATGAAATGGAAATAGTCTACACTCTTTACCGTTGGCTTTGAGCCGAATTCATCTGTGCTTATACAGTACAGTTCTTTGAAAATGTAATATACAGTACATAGAAATTGGCAATGTGGTAAGATATACATTTTACAAATAAACTACATATTCAGAATCGTGAAAACGTCATCGGCCTAATCACGTATGACGTCTTCATTTGAGATCAGACATTTCCAAACAGACGATCTTTAGATGTGTTTCGATTTCTTTTGTGTGTACCCTATGTATGCTAAAGGTCTTGCTACTACATCCGATGCACTCTTGCCCTAACATGTCCCATTTGTCTGAAAGGCGAGCATTTCATGGGTATGGGGCTATTATCTGATAATTTGTTTAAGTGCATGATTGTCCACCAAGTAATCCAGATGCAGTTCCCGATAGTGTTCACTCGCCTGACGTAAGTGTCGAGCTGTGTGGGCTCACTTCTCACCGAGCCAACATGAATATAAGTCGTCGTCTGTGCGTGTGTGTATCTTTGGTGAAGTCTGCTTTTTGCAGGACTTTTGTGTATCATGATATTGAACGGGTAAGTTGACGGCTGAGGGCACACGCTTTAGTCTCTTACAGGAAATGTAGCAGCTATAACCTACGACCGTCTTTTGACAATTCCACAGTCGTGTCGCATTGGTTTCGAGTGGACAGTGGGGATGGTGCCTTTGGATTGGCAGACAAGGGTGGTGGTTGCCCTCTTTGAGAAGGCTGGGGGGAGGGATGGAGATGGTTTCTCCGGCACAGGTATGATGGTGGCAGCTTTGAAGCATAAAGGGACAACAGCTTGCTCCACAGAGGAGTTAAAGATATCTGTCAAGACGTCCTTAAGCTCCTCAGCGCAGTCCTTCAGCACCCAGCCAGGGATGTTATCTGGATCTGCTGCTTTGCGGATGCTGATCATGAGAGAGACTCTTTGGAGGAGCACTGTTGATTACCTACCCATTCACTGTACAGTACACTTTTGTTTGAAAAACTTGATACCTGAAATTGCAACTACTGCTCACAAATAAAATGACCATGGCAGAAGAGTCTGCAAATACAGAAGTGACATCATTCCTTCCAACAAAGTCATTTTTACAACGTGATACAATCTGATACTATTTCAAACGGTGTACTGGCAGCCATTATCTGTTCAGTATAAAAGTGGCTTTCAATATTGATACAAGCCATATCGATCAAAATAACACAGCAAGATAAGAAGTAGCGTAGCCGTAGGGTGGAATGTTAGCAGACACCATAAGATAACAAGTGTTTATTTACTTGGAGTCGGCAGTAATTCACTCGCAACCAAACAGTCGCAGTGCTGAGAAAAATCTTCCAACTGAAGCACTCCTGATAATGTAGTTACACATTATAACACCGATTCCCCGGCTAAGATTAAAGTGAACAGAATAAATAACAAGAGCAATGATCTGCGCACCAAGTGGAACATTATTTCTGTCCTTGAAACATTTCATCAGCCAACAGTAGAACCTAAGAACAAAAACGATGAGGAAAAAATATATATAATTATTACGGCCAGGGAACAGACAGATCCAAGGTTGTAACGGTAACACTCAGCCAAAACCTCAGCCAATAGATTATCTCTCACAGTAGGTGGGCATGCGCTGCATGAGAGCGCTTTTTTCATTAAGAGAAATCCAAAATGACAAGCGGTAAGTAAATGAGGATCTGGTTGCGAGCCCAAACGCTCCGGATTTAATTTGACAAGCCGCCATCCTTCTCCTCGCTGTTGAATGCTACCGTAGTCGCATCTGTATGTGTCTCTCATGGTGAATGGTGACATTTTACGCCAGCATTCAAGGGGTGTGAAGCTGATCTTTGCGCAGGGGGACATTTCTGGCTCTGCGTGGTTCCAAGTCGGAACTGAAGGCCTTAATTGATGTGTGATTGACAGTCATTAGTCATCACAGTATCTCTGGGTGATTTTCAGCCTGAAAAGCTTCCGATCCAACAGATGGCAACATTGCTCCTCCATCATTACAGCAGAATTGGCCATGTGCCAGTTAGGTATGAGCGCCTCGACAAACCCTCCAAAGTAAAAACAGCCATCAAATGCAAGTGTGGGCGATGATGATGTGACTAATTGTTGCCATAGTGATCTGGTCTTTGAGATAACGTCTGACGGTGGATGCAGAGGAACAAGATGAGAGGGAGTTGGAGAAAGTGAAGGGGAGGACAAAGGGAGGAGGAAAGCGGGCACTAATGCCTCATGTGGGAGAAGAGAAATGAGTGAAGTGACCCTTTAATGTAAGGTCAATTCAATGTCCCGCAGTCAATTCAGCGATGTAAATACCTTTCCATTCATTTAGTCAAGAACTGGCCTTCGTCCTTTGAGACTATCAGTTTTCATTCCACAATTACTGGTGTACAAAATGGATTTTAAGCGAGCAAAGGTCACCGTGTTCAAGGTTACAACCGTTCAGACTGTGCTGCGGCGCTCGCCTGCTGCTCTCCGTACCATAAAGGAGTCACAGATGACAGATAAAAAGAGCGTGACTCAAAACTTCACTTAAATGTACCAAAGTAGATCCATGTAAGCTACGCCTGTTGTGCGAGTGCTGAATCTCTGCTGGTGTTTGTTTGGGTGCAGAGTCAGTGTTTGCAGTGTTTACATTATGCTGGCAGACGCCTGGCCACAGACTGGTGCCTCAGCCCTTCCTTTTGTTTCATAGGACAATGAACAGTGCCAGTAAAAACAAAGCATCGAGAGCGAGGACGGGGGGAAAAAAAGAGAGAGCGAGTACCAGGGCATAAAAAGGAAGAGGCTCTTCGTTTCAACAGCATAACATCATCCTGCCTCTTTGTTGAAAATCTGACTAATCCAGTTTTCCCCAGTGGTCAAGGTCAGCTCTTTAATAAGACAGATACAGATCGCCACAGGGTTCATATTTCCCCTTGGCGCTATCTAAGAGCCCCCAGGTACTGTTGTGTTATGTATTATCGCTTAGGAGCCGCCGGTGGTGAGGCAAAGTCTGCCAAGGTGTGGCTTGTCACAGCACTATGTGTCATATGACAACCTGCCTTCTTGCAATAGTTTCCACTGGGGCTCGATGATAAGAAACGAGAGCACGAGATAAGATGTCTCTGACTTTGCAGGTGCCAGGAGCCCATGTCATTTACAAGGGAGAAGCTGTTCATTTTTAAAACAACGTCAGGGCTGCATTGAAACTGCTCCGGCAAGCCTCACAACACGAGCATGTTTGTTTTTCCCAGCGGGAAGATCTTTTCATATCATCACCTTTTATTTTATTTTCATAAGCGGTGACTGGTGAAGAGCAGCGGTCACTCAACCCTGACCAGTCAGCTCTTACGCCTCCGACTGTAGTGTGCCCGATAATGACGCGTGTGGATTGGTCTTCACTCCCACACGGCCTGTTGCTAAATGACAGTGAAGTGACAAGTCCTGACGGTAGTAACATGATCCGTTTTCGTTTGAACAAAATTCGTCAGTGATGCTCGTCACTGGGTCACCTGTCACCATCCTCACATACCTGTCACAACGGAAATGAACTTCTCATTCATCAGAGCCTCAAATCTTCCTGTGGGGTCTTACATTTATTTTTTTGTACTATGGTAGAAGAATATACATATTTATAATGCATACAAATAGTTTTCTGGGGCTGCATTGTAATGGGTGATGTCAAACATCCCTGAATACCCCCTCTGCCCTCTCGCTGTGTTTACAGGACAGTGTGTTTCTGCACCAAGCTCTCTGGTGAGTCAGTGTGGTAAATGAGAAAGGCGATTTGTGTGCATCCGTGGGTCTAGGTGGTGTGTATTATTTTCACTGCACAACCAAGTCTTGCTTGTGTCAAGTGAATATACATCAAGAGCCACAATTTTAAGTGCACTTGTCCTTGATAAGCCAGGATTCTGCTTTTGCATGTATGATTCATTCTGTTTATTTACTGTACTTCACGGTAAAGCGGTTTTGGGATTTAGGCCTTTATTTGACCGATATAATATATATACGGTATTTTCACGACTATAAGGCGCCATTAAAAGTCTAAAATTTTCTCCAAAATGGACAGGACGCCTTATAATGCGGTGCGTCTTTTATATGAGCTGAGTTCCAAAATCTGGCTAAGACCCGACACGCTGTTTATATAGAGAAAAGGCGGAAGTGAGGTCGACCAATCAGTGAAGCGCGTCCGTGCAATTATATGTAAATATATGGAGAGAGAGAAAATGTGTACGTGAGTGACGACACGCACGCATGCGGAGAAGAGGTCGGCCAATCAGTGTAGCGCGTCTGTGCACTTATATGTAAATATATGGAGAGAGAGAAAATGTGTACGTGAGTGACGACACGCACGCATGCGGAGAAGAGGTCGGCCAATCAGTGAAGCGCGTCCGTGCACATATATGTAAATATATGAAGAGAGGTGGACGTGAGTGAGGACAGGCACGCAGGGGGTGGGTCCGGCAATGAGTGAAGGGTGGGCGTGTAAGTGGAAGCTAAAGGCATGCCTCCAGCAGGTACCAGCACCTGTATAAAATGTGAGTATGTGCATTATTGCAAAACAACTTCGGTTTTGGTTTCCAAGAACCCCCGAAAATGAATTCCACAAAGAGACACGCCTACGAAGCGCAATTCAAACTCCAAGCCATCGGTTATGCAGTGAAACATGGGAATCGAGCAGCCGCCAGAGAATTTAATGTCAACGAATCCATGGTTCGCAAATGGAGGAAGCAGGAGAACGAGCTTCGCCAAGTCAAAGTCGTCTTGGTGCTTTCGCTTTATGAAACGGCGCCATCTATCCGTGAGAATGAAGACGACCATGGCTCAGCAACTTCCAGCAGACTACAAAGAAAAGCTGGCCGTTTTCCGCACCTACTGCAGTAAGAAGATTGTCGACAAACGCATCCAGCCTAACCACATTAACAACATGGACGAGGTCCTGCTGACTTTCGACATCCCGGTGAACCACACTGTGGAGAAGAAGGGGACCAGCACGGTTGCGATACGCACAACGGGGCACGAGAAGTCAGCTTTTACTGTCGTTCTTGGTTGTCATGCCAACGGACAGAAACTGCCACCTATGGTGATTTTCAAGCGAAAGACGCTGACGAAAGAAAATTTCCAGCCGGCGTCATCGTGAAAGCAAACCAAAAGGGCTGGATGGACGAGGAGAAGATGAGAGAGTGGATAAGTGAAGTGTATGTTAAGAGACCGGATGGCTTTTTCCATGCCTCGCCGTCACTCTTGATTTGCGACTCCATGCGTGCCCATCTCACACCAGCGGTGAAAAACAAAGTCAAGCAAATGAACTCCGAGCTTGCCGTCATTCCCGGAGGCTTGACTAAAGAACTCCAACCGCTGGACATCGGCATCAACCGGGCGTTCAAAGTGAAGTTGCGAGCAGCATGGGAAAAATGGATGATCGATGGCGAACACAGCTTCACGAAGAGTGGGAGGCAGCGCCAGGCTAGTTACGCCACAATCTGTGAATGGATTGTGGCTGCTTGGACGAATGTATCTGCTAGTACAGTTGTTCGAGCTTTTGGCAAAGCCCGCATCATTTCTGTGGAGCCACATGACGACGAGAGTGACTCTGACAACGAGAGGGAACCCGGCGGTTTGGATGGATTACCGATACTTGCACAATTGTTCAATTCGGACACAGAAGATGACGACTTTGATGGCTTTCTGAGTGATGATTGAGCAAAAAACGTGAGTACCTTGTAAATAAAATACACCCGAACTCAGTTCTGCTTTCGTTGCCTTTTTAAAAACGTGTTTTAGCTTCGAGCTTCAGTGTATGCTTCAAGCTAACGTGTTAGCGAACGTGTTAGCATGCATGCATGCCGTATGTTTAAGCGTATGTTTTACCACTGTAAAACTGAGCTCATTAGTACAGTGCGTCCTGTGTATGTGTAAAATACAGAAATGTCACCCATTAATGAGACTGCGCCCAACCGTACGGTGCGTCGAATAGTCGTGAAAATACGGTACTTTGAAGTCAAGATGGCGCCCGAGTAGGCAGCCGTCGGCAAGTGCTCTCATGAGCCTGTCTTGTTTTTTGTCACTTTGTGCTTGTTACGTCGTGTGGACCTGATGTGGACTTTTTTTAGCATTCATCAAGGAGGAAACTGTGTTGGTGATTTCGCCTTCTCGGCAGCATGGATATACCAGCACTGTTTTTGCCTGGGAAGGAATGTCGGCGCCATTTGACTGTCGCTGCTGGACAGTCCCAGGGCACTTGTGTCTTGCGCCTGTTATGGGCAGCATTTTTCACAGCCCCACTTTTTTCAGCGGAGAGATCGGTGCTGTTGAACGGTCTGCGGCTGGATGGATGTAAGGCTTGAGGAGCCGAAGAAAGGAGCATTAGCGCGGAGCGCCGATGCGGATGTGGAACTGGGAGTCACGGCTTGGAATTGAAGTGGATTTACATGGGACAGGAGATGTGAGCCAATCTCTTTTTCGTCAATGGACGCTACAGCTTCGTGTTTGCTTTCAAAACTTAGCTTTTAGCAGACGTGTGCACATTTTCAGCATGAGGTCTCTGAACCACTGGTGAAAGGACACTTTGATCCTCTCCTCTTTCATCTATAACTGCTTCAGACAACAAAGTGTATGCAGAAAAGTGGTGAATATTGCACAACTGTCTGTGTCCTATGTGTTGTGTTGTGTTGTGTTATTTTTGTTATTTTGACTTCAAAATGGCGCCGCATGAGTGGCTGCCTTTCCAGCAGCTCCTATATTTTGTTGTTCTACTTCTTCCTTTCATAAGTTTGCTGCTGTGAATCGGGAATTTTTCCATTGCGAGACTAATAAAGGTTTTCTTATAAAATGAAATTAACCAAATTCTTACATAAGAGATTCCCACTCAATGCCAGCGATGTAGAGAGCTATTCATTCAATGCATTCTCCCAAGAGCAACACGCACCAAAACAATGGCAAATCCTGACATGACAAATACAAATCTGGTGATCATGTCACTATTGTGCTGTGATCAGTGGGCTAGTTGCTAAAATATTTTCTGAATATTTATGGGTAATCCCCCCCATGAGCTATCACCTTACCGTGGTGGAGGGGTTTGTGTGTCCCAATGATCCTAGGAGCTAAGTTGTCTGGGGCTTTATTTCCATGGCAAACAGGTCCTTGGTGCCCCAGACAAAGCACGGCTCAAAAACCCCTTATGCTGAATAAAATAAATGGAACTCAGTTTACCTTGCCAGGGCGCACATCACAGGGGCCCCCCTCTGCAGCCAGGCCTGGAGGTGGGCGAGTGCCTGGTGGCCAGGCCTACACCCATGGGGCCCGGCCGGGCTCAGCCCGAAGAGGCAACGTGGGTCCCCCTTCTCATGGCTCACCACCCATGGGAGGGGGCAAAGGGATGGGTGCAGTGTAAGGTGGGCGGCAGCCAAAGGCGGGGACTCTGGTGGTCCGATCCTCGGCTGCAGAAACTAGCTCTAGGTTACGTGGAATGTCACCTCTTGCAGGGAAGGAGCCCGAGCTGGTGTGCGAGTTAGAGAAGTTCCGACTGGATATAGTGGGACTTGCCTCCACACACAGCCTGGGTTCTTGTACCAGTTCTCTCGAGAGGGGTTGAACTCTCTTCCACTCTGGAGTTGCCCATGGTGAGAGGCGTAGAGCAGGTGTGGGCATACTCAATGCCTGCCGGCCCGGTGCCTGTACATTGGGGTTCACACCGGTAGACGACAGGATTACCTCCCTCCGCCTTCGGGTGGGGAGACGGGTCCTGACCGTTTGTGCATATACACCAAACAGCAGCTCAGCTCACCACCCTTTTTGGAGTCCTTGGAGGATGTGCTGGAGAGTACTCCTGCTGGGGACTCCCTTGTAATGCTGGGGGACTTTAATACTCACGTGGGCAACAACAGTGAGACATGGAAGGGCGGAATTGGGAGGAACGGCCACCCCGATCAGAACTCGAGTGGTGTTTTGTTATTGGACTTCTGTGCTCGTCACGGATTGTCCTTGTTCAAACATAAATGTGTCCATATGTGCACTTGGCATCAGGACACAATTGGCTGCAGTTCGATGATTGACTTTGTGGTTGAATCATCGAATTTGCGGCTGCATGTTTTGGACACTCGGGTGAAGAGAGGGGTGGCGCAAGACCAAGCAACATCGTGTGGTCATCGGGGAGAGTGCGTCTGGATTGGCAGACCGGGGTGGTGGTCCCTCTTTTTAAAAAGGGAGACCGGAGGGTGTGTTCCAACTACAGAGGAATCACACTCCTCAGCCTCCCTGGTACCGTCTATTCAGGGGTGCTGGAGAGGAGGATCCATCAGGAAGTCGAGCCTCAGATTGAGGAGGAGCAGTGTGGTTTTCGTCCCGGCCGTGGAACAGTGGACCAGCTCTACACCCTAAGCAGGGTCCTCGAGGGTATGTAGGAACTCGCCCAACCAGTCTACATGTGCTTTGTGGACTTGGAGAAAGCGTTTGACCGTGTCCCTCGGGGAGTTTTGTGGGGGATGCTTCTGGAGTATGGGGTACTAAACCCCCTGATATGGGCTGTTCGGTCCCTATACTACCGATGTCAGAGTTTAGTTCGCATTGCCGGCAGTAAGTCGGAATCATTTCCAGTGAGTGTTGGACTCCGCCAAGGCTGCCCTTTGTAGCCGATTCTGCTCCTAACTTTACGGACAGAATTTCTAGACGCAACCGAAACTTTGAAGGGGTCTGGTTTGGTGGCCTCAATATTGCATCTCTACTTTTTGCAGAAGATGTGCTACTGTTGGCTCCATCAAGCAGGGCTCCCCAACTCTCACTGGAGTGTTTCACAGCAGAGTCTGAAGCAGTTGGAATGAAGATCAGCCCCTCCAAATCTGAAACAAAGGTCCTCAGTTGGAAAAGGGTGGAGTGCCCTCTCTGAATTGGGGAGGAGCTCTTGCCCCAAGAAGAGGAGTTTAAGTATCTTGGGGTCTTGTTCACGAATGAGGGCAGGAGGGAGCGAGAGAGCGACAGGCGGATTGGTGCAGCGTCTGCTGTGATGCGGACTTTGTATCGGTCTGTTGTGGTAAAGAAGGAGATGAGCCAAAGGGCGAAGATCTAAATTTACCAGTAGATCTATGTCCCAACCCTCTTCTATGGTCACGAGCTATGGGTCGTGACTGAAGGAAGGAGATCCTGGATACAAGCGGCAAAAAAGAGTTTTCTCCGCAGGGTGTCCGAGCTCTCCCTTAGAGATAAGGTGAGAAGCTCGGTCATCCGGGAGGGGCTCAGAGTCAAGCCGCTTCTTCTCCACATCGAGAGGAGCCAGATGAGGTGGCTCAGGGATCTAATTCGGATGCCTCCTGGATGCCTCCCTGGTGAGTTATTCTGGGCATGTCCCACTGGCAGGAGACACCGGGGACGACCCAGGACAAGCTTGAAAGACTCGGTCATCCAACTGGCATCTGTTCGCCTCGGGAAGAGCACGAAGAAGTGGCTGGGGAGAGGGAAGTCTGGGCTTCCCTACTAAAGCTGCTGCCCCCGCGATCCGGCCCCGGATAAGCGGCAGAAAATGGATGGATGGATATTTATGGGTAATACGTTCCACTTTTTCCCCTTCAAATAACCCA
Organism: Hippocampus zosterae; assembly: GCF_025434085.1. NCBI lineage: Eukaryota > Metazoa > Chordata > Actinopteri > Syngnathiformes > Syngnathidae > Hippocampus > Hippocampus zosterae. The sequence goes on from NC_067451.1 coordinate 27,584,364, forward strand.
AAAGGTGGAGGTTTGGGGATGGGGGCATCAGCTGTTTGGAACTGCCCGTGAGAACATGCTCGAGACTAGGCTGGCCTGTTTCTTTACATAACATGCAAGGAAAATAGGGCAGTAGGTATTGTACAAGACACAAAATCATTCTCTTGGGGTGAACATGGTGAATATCTTTCTGGGAATGTTCAATCTAGCAGTTTGTGAGAAACTGCCCGACATGGCAATCCGTCTTTATAAGTCTTTATTAAAATATAAATTCTTTCCTAGCCTCTAGTGAGTCTTTCGAGTGGTGCCAAAATAAGCGAGGGAAGGTTCTCCGTTGATTTAATGTATGATCCAATCTGTATCTCTCTCTCTCTCTCTCTCTCTCTCTCTCTGTAGTGGCCTGATTTGTGGGGAGAAACAGAACATGTAGAGCCGTTATTACCGTTATTTCACTGTTGGCTTTTCATGAGCAGGATAAAGCTAATTAGACAGCTGGTGTTGAGCCAATTTATGCCCTTCGGTCTGCTGTTTTGACATTTCCTACATCATGCAGACATGATCGCGCTCATTGTATAGTGCTACTCCATGATCACAACTTGGCGTCTGATTTAATTCCTGGTGCAAGTGTAGCCTGAATCACGAAATGCTGAGCTTTCTTGGTTTGTTAACTGTGTGTAAATCATTCAAGCATTCACAATTAAGGCCCTTGTAAAATGAATAGCTCTCTTGAGAGGAATGTGTTCATTGTCAAAATAAGAGACAGCAACAGGGGCAAACAAATGACTGCCCCATCTTCCGATCAACTGGTTTTGGGCAATTCAACTGAAAGTCTGAACATATGACAAGATTCAATGCTATTGATTGCAGAACTTCAAATGTACAAATGGCATTCTTTGGAATTATATTTCATCCATAGTCGATGCTGCACCAACAGACAACCATGCTTCGAATGCCTTTCCCCCCCCCCCCCTCACCCCCCAATAAATAAATATACTGAACTGCACTGTATTCATATTATTTTTCATGCAACAAATAGCATATATTATCCTGAATAAAAATCATGTTCATAAATCAAGTGTTACCCACATTTAACAAACAATGGCAGCTTCTGCCTTCTGCTTTTCTGCAGCGATGTTTTGGAATTAAGAATGCTTTTTTTTTGGTTGAAGTACACACAAGAGTTTGTACTTTACTTTTATGATATACGGAGAACTCCTGCCACATCCTATATTCATCAAATTGCTTCCCGCATTTAACAGTTTTGATGGAGAAGGGAAAGTAAAATGCAAAATAATAATCATAATAATAATAATTGACATAATGACTTCCCTGCAACTATTAAGCATCTGTGGGCCACCAATAGACACTGTCATGTTTATGCCAATGGTCAGTTCGAGCCTTCATTGAACCTAGCCTCATGTTGTTTTTGTCAGCCATTTTAGTGTTTGGATTGAAAATGCTGATTAGTCTTTGTCACATTTCATTCATCTCTACATGTGAATTTTAGTGTAGTTTTAAAAGCATGGGCTTATTTTTCATGAATCGATTAGACAAAGGCCGCACAGTGGTCAAATGGTAAGCACGCCAGCCTCACAGTGCAGAGGTGCAGGGTTTGATTCCGGCTGCGGCTTTTCTGTGTGGAGTTTCCATGTTCTCCCCATGCCTACGTGGGTTTTCTCCGGAAACTGCTATTTCCTCCCACATTCCAAAAACATGCATGGTAGGTTAATGGGGCACTCTAGATTGTCCTGAAGTGTGAGTGTGAGCACGGATGGTTGTTTGTCTCTGTGTGCTGTGCGATTGGCTTGCTGTCCGAATAGAGCTGAGTAGGCTCCAGCATGCCCGCGAGGACAAGCAGACTAGAAAAAGTATGGATGGATGTATTAGACAAAGAATGTAAGCTTTTTAATCAACATCATACTGGTAAAAAAAAACAAAAAAAGAAAAAAAAATCCATCCTTGATATTTGTTTCGCATATGTGGGAGAACATAAATGTTACACAGATAATGTAAAATGTAGCTTTTTAGGCATCTAGTGCAGATGGTGCTAAGATACAATTGCATGCGACATTTACACTCACGCTTAAACTAACTAGTGGCTCACGGGCGAATCCATTTTACTTGAGTACATTGGGAGCTTAGGGACAAATGGGAAAAGTGGACAAAACCAATTTTTTTTTTAATCAAGGTGAACATGCAAAGCCCACAGAGATGCAGAGTTGCCCAGTTGAACATGCAGGATATTGTCTTTGTTGTGTATTCAATTGAATATAGGTTGAACATGATATTCAAATCATTTTATTTTGTTTATTTTATTTTGTCCAAACTTCACTTGAATTGGGTTTGTATGATGCGCACATGATTTGCATAAATTTAGCCACCCGTTGATTTTTAATTTTTGCATGTATGAAATCTTTCATTATGGATTGGGTGAAACTTTTACCGATGCAAAAGATAACCGCAAGACAAGGAAAAGTGTTACCCTTTAACAATCTGCCGAGAACAATTTGCAAGGAATGTATTCTCATTCAGCTGATTAGCTGAATGATTCCCATGGCAATCCCCGGAAGCAAAGGCTGATTCTTCTCAAGCTGTTCACATTCATATCTGGTTTAGATTTCACTTTGTAAAGTCGCTTGGAGCACCCCATTTGGTCATGACGTTTTCAGAGAAAAACAGCAAAAGGGACGAAACAAATAACTGGACTTTCACAAAACGCGAACAATCTGAGAGTCTGCTTGGTGTCAGGAGAAAGGTACCGCTATTGATAAGACATATACGACGTTTGTTTTAACACTTAACATTCCTCCCTGAAAGAGATTCACGTTCCACTCTCCTGTTAGATATGGTCACGACCCTTTGGCCAAAACGCAACCTCTAAAACACTGAAGAAAAGTTCTCATGGAGTTCTTGGATGTATGGCCTTTACTGTACAGATTCAGCCAAAAAGTTTAGAACAATTTTAATTCTTATTCATACATATTAGTGTTTTTAATATGTAACCATACCCCTCGTGGATCAAGCCCTAAGTGGGTCAAGTGTTATTTAAAGACAGCAATTGCTTTACTCCGTGCATATTTGGATATGTGTGCGTAGCAACTGCCACTCCCTGTCAAGAGTTTGCGACAACACTGGGCCTAATATCATGGACAAAAACTTCCAATACAAATACGTAAACCTGACCTTTTTGGGTTATTATTCACCTGAAATGTTTCCTCAGAGGTCTTTTGCCTTCGTCAGACTGTCAAACGATGAAGAATACAGACAATCAACGTTATCTTTCTTGACAGCGTATCCTAATTGACATTATTACCCTGACGATCTTGAAAGCATCAACTATTCTGTCAACGATCCACGACAGGCTCAAGCTTCGTCCTTAATGACAAATAATACCTTCAATGACTGAAGCCAACCACTTGAGCACAGTTGCAGTGAGATTTTTGTCTGTTTTGTTTGTGTTCATTGATACAAGTGTTGTTTCTGAGAACTCCAGTGAGGCAAAGTGCGCTGCGTGTAAAAGTACTTTGAAAATAGATAAAATAAAAACTCACATCTACATCTTCAATGGACGTGACTGAGTGGCATGGCATCTTGACACCAAGCAGCGGTTTCTCGCGAGATCAATCCGATGAGCTCTGCGGAGAGCATAGAAATGAGACAATCGGCACCAGGGGTGTGACTAACACCATTGTCAAGCTGTTGTCAAGCTCGTCGCTGTGAATGTTCGATGGATCACAGTTTGCTTTCACGTCGCTTCCCCTGCTTTTAAAACCTCCAGCAAAACTAGTTTGTTGGCACGGCTGCATACTAATGGTGGTAGACGTTGCCAGATTCACGCGGCACTTGTTAGTGCCTGCTGATTTGTATTGGAAATAACTTCAGAATCATACTTAAAACATGACAATTGGATTCAACGTTTCTGAGAATAAGACACTTATACTGAAGGCATTTGATTTCTTTCATATCAAGCTTTTATCTTTTCCCCGTCACCACTTGAATTGAAATTTGATTCAGTTCCTATCCACCCTATAACCGCCATTTGAGAGGGTTCATAATCAACTGAATAGGAAGTGAATTTATTACCGTCGAGACGGATCTTAATGATTACGCGTCAACACTCTACTTCATTTGAGGACCCCTACAGAACCCTTCAGTGGATAGCAGGGCCACTGAGAAAGAGTGAGGCAGCAAAGGACTCAATAAGCAATGCTGACGACTGTGTGTCATTGTTTATTGATTCATAAATTATTTCTCGTAAAACCAGTCTGGCTTAGTACCTGTAAAATGTATCGTGCGTGAAAACTTCCATGTGGAAAATAAATGGAAAATGGAGTGCACTTATATTGTGCTTATCTACACCACCTGGTGCCCACTTGCTGATAGGATGAAGTGCTCCAGATAAAGGTGGGAGAAACAGGAAATAGAGTAATTCTAGATCATGGGTTTCAAATTGTCTGGAATGTAACTGTCACCTTGCGTGGTGGTGGTGGACCCCAAAAAGCAGGCAGGAGGGAGGAGCAGGGTGAATTCGGCAAATTGCATTGATAAAAACACAGACAACTAAATCCTAAACAAAGAAAGTCCTAAGAACAGAAATAATCCAAAGTCTCAAGCAAAAACCATGGCTTAAGTAAAAAACTAAGAATACCAGAAGCATGACCGAAACATGACCAAAACATGACAGAAACAAACATGACAGGAAAAATGACCCGACACCGAGTGGTCGTGCAGGGAGTCCTTTTATACTACTAATGACGGAATGACCAACAGGTGTGCAGGTGGATCCCTACAGTGCAACATGTTGGTCACAAACAGAACCCTGACAGTAACCTCCACCATGGATTGGAGCATGACTGTATTGTTATAGAATAAACTCTTCATATCAGTGCTACTGTGCTGAAAAGCAAGCTGTTTCTTATTACTAATGGTGAGAGACTCGAATATTCAAACAACTACCCATGTAACATAGCGTGTTTGTTAGTCAATATTCTTGCGCTTGCACCAAGGGCCTCTGGAGGCACTGTTATTTCTCATCCATTGTATGAGTTTATGTGAGATTAGTTGATATACGGCACAATGATGTGCACATTTTCAGAATCAGAATCAGAATCATCTTTATTGGCCAAGTATGTAGAACACACAAGGAATTTGTCTCCGGTATAACACGCTGCACTAGTATCATCGTAAACAACAAAATCATTGAACCATTTTAGAGTAACCAGTAGTTTTGTAGTACCATTTTGTGGTGCAAGAAGAGTGACTACGTCAGTGACTGTTTAAGGAGTTAATGGCTAGAGGGAAGAAGCTGTTTAAGTGTCTACTGGATTTGGTGCGCATGGATCTGTAGCGTCTGCCTGAGGGGAGTGGCTGAAAAAGGTGGTGGGCAGGGTGAGGGGGATCCAGGAGGATTTTCCGTGCCCTTGTCTTGATTCTTGCAGTGTGCAAGTCCTCAAGAGTGGGTAGGGCGGTGCCAACGATTTTTTTTCTGCCGTCCTACCTGTCCGTTGAAGTCGGATTTTGTCCTTTTTTGTGGCGGCCCCAAACCAAACCGTGATGGAAGACCACAGGATTGATTCGATGACTGCCGTGTAGAACTGTCGTAGCACCTCCTGTGGCAGGCCATGCTTCCTCAGCAGCCTCAGGAAGTACATGCGCTGCCGGGCCCTTTTCAGGATGGAGATGGTGTTGACTTCCCACTTCATGTCCTGGGAGACTGTGATTCCCAGGAACTTGAAGGTCTCTACGGTTGACACAGGGCAGTTGGATAGTGTGAGGGGCAACTGTGGAGAAGAATCTTTCCTTAAGTCCACGATCATCTCTACAGTCTTGAGCGTGTTCAGCCCGAGGTTGTGTCAGCTGCTCCACTTGTTGGCGGTACGCAGACTCGTCGCCGTCTTTGATGAGACCGATGACCGTGGTGTCATCTGCGAACGTTATGAGTTTGACAGCTGGATCTGTTGAGGTGCAATCGTTCGTGTAGAGAGAGAAGAGCAGTGGCGAGAGGACACATCCCTGTGGGGCTCCAGTGCTGGTGGTGCGTATTGATGATGTTGTTGCTCCCAGTCTCACCTGTTGTGTCCGTCCCGTCAGGAAGCTGAGGATCCACTGGCAGATCGTAGGGGACACACCGAGGTGGAGTTGTTTGGAGGTGAGGAGTTCCGGGATGATGGTGTTGAACGCAGAGCTGAAATCCACAAACAGAATCCTTGCCTCGGTCCCTGTGCTGTCGAGGTGCTTGAGGATGTAGTGCAGACCTATGTTGACTGTGTCTTCCACAGACCTGTTTGCCCGGTAGGCAAACTGGAGAGGGTCCAGCAGGGGTCCAGTGATGTTGTTTAGGTAGTTCAGCACAAGGCGTTCAAAGGACTTCATGACCACAGACGTCAGGGCGACAGGCCTATAGTCGTTCAGTTCCGATGTTGCCGATTTCTTGGGAACTGGGATGATGGTAGACTGTTTGAAGCAGGATGGGACCTCACACAGCTCCAGGGATTTGTGTGAAGACCGGAGCCAGCTGGTCAGCGCAGACTTTCAGGCAGGAGGGGGACACTTTGTCGGGCCCCGGCGCTTTCTTGATCTTTTGCTGCTTGAAGAGCCGTCTCACGTCCTGTTTGTGGATATGTAGTGGAGAAAAAGAGGGTTGGGGGGTAGGTAGAGTGGTTTCTGGTAGAGGTGGGTGTGTGTGGGAAATGGGGGTGTCCTTTTCAAATCGGCAGAAAAACATGTTTAGTTCATTAGCAAGACCCTTATTGTTCACTGTTTGGGGGGATGGCATGCTATAGTTAGTGATTGCTTTCAGGCCATTCCATACAGATGCAGTCGTTAGCAGAGAACTGGTTTTTCAGCCTCTCTGCATAGCTTCTCTTAGCGATGTTAATTTCCTTTGTCTATTGGTTTCGGGCATGTTTGTACAGTGCCCGATCTCCACTTCTAAATGCGGCCTCTTTCTCTTTCCTGAGTTGCCTGAGTTTGGGAATAAACCATGGCTTGTTATTGTTGAAGGAGCGGAAGGACTTTGTTGGTACACACATGTCCTCACAGAAACTGATGTATGATGTTACAGTGTCTGTGTATTCATCCAGTGTGCCCGTTGAAGTTTCAAAGACGCCCCAATCAGTGCAGTCTAAGCATTCTTGTAGAGCTAGCTTTGCTTCATCTGTCCATTTTTTCACAGTCTTCACAACCGGTTTAACACATTTGAGTTTCTGTCTGTATTAAGTGGATTAAATTGTGGTCAGAAAGACCCAATGCTGCACGGGCGACCGATCGGAATGCATTTTTGATTGTTGTATTGCAGTGGTCTAGAATGTTGCCTTCTCTGGTGAAACAGTCGATGTGCTGCTTATATTCTGGGAAGTTCACGGTTAAGATGTGCTCTATTAAAATCGCCCAAAATGATCAAATGATTTTATACCATTAGTGTATCATGCTTCCTTCAAAATGATAAAAATGAAATGTTTGTCATATAACACCGCTGCTGCATTTGTACAGCACTAAATTACCAATCTATTACGGATATAGAAATCCTCCTCTCATTCTTGATTGTTTAAACTTGTCGAACTACATGCATTGGGTTTTTCCCGTCAGCCACCATGCTGGTATATAAAGGTATACACACGTATAGGTTTTATCCCCAGCGCAAAGCTCGGTTGCGTTGAGATGGATAAAGAAGAGCCTTTGTCTCGAAGGGTTTATAGCTGTGGAGAACAAAAGGCTTTCCACGGCAACAGAAGTTTGGCGGTTTTCACCGCTTGGTATTTTCTGCCGAATGTTACTTGTATTGTATTTTTACACTAACCTAGAGGAGAGTCTTTTTCTTTTCTTTTTTTTTTGTGCCTGATGCATTTGAGTCATGTTTTACCATTTTCCCATGCTGAGGCACATAGCGTGACCGTATTATCCAGGATTGTGCTTTGTAAGTTGTCTTTCAATGTGATGCTGTCACGGTGGAATGAGAACACATGCTACATTTCAATGCTATCTGTTGCTCTTTGCATGACTGTCCCAAACATAAAGTCACATTACTTTCGCATTACTGCACATGACAAACCTTATCAGTGTTTCGTAATTGCCCTTTTAAGTCCACATATGGAACATGTTCTGTTAAAAAAAGCTGGCGGTAGCAAGCAAGCAATAAAACCATTTTGCGATGCACGATTCACCAAAAATGTGCCTCTCATTGCCTTGACTATGCCTCTTGAGCTGCGATTAGCTAAAGCATGCGCTTGGTGAAAGTGTTTTATTCAGCCTCGATCACTTGGTATAATGTCATCATTTTTTAGAGGCAAATATATTCATTTGTATTTACTTAAGGGTTACATTGCCAGACAGTGAGGTTTGTTTGGCTCGGAGATACAGGTACTGTATGTTGAGTTGGAGTTCCTTGGTCCAAACGACGGCCTTTTTTAGGAAAGAGGACCGGGGTTGTATCATGTGCGGGTAAGACAGGGGTGTTTTGTTTAGCTTCATCTCATTTCAATGAAAGGTTTTATCCAAGGAGTTGAGAGCAAGCTCTCTTTTCCAATGGCTGTCTGTTTACAAACAAATCATTATAACAATAAAAGACATAGATGCAAGGTATAAACTTGAAAAAAAACAACAACAACAACAATTTAAATGGCACATGTACATCCAGAATGCAGTCCACAATATAATACTGATAAAAGATTTTTCAATTTGAATGGTGCAATTTTTTTCCATCCTTCGTCCGAACATTTTAAATGTTGAGGTTAAGGATTACAAGCATGCAGGCCCATCGCCAGAGCCCAGGGGCGCAAATCCTACTTTGCGGTTTTTCAATTTTCAGGGGGAGTGAGAGTACGAATTAACTGCGAAAAACGAGGGATTGCTGTATTTGGATATATTTGTATAGCCACTGGCAGGTATTATCATGGACAACATTTGAAGTACATATACACTGACATCCTTTTGAGTATTTCGGGGAACTATTTGTGAAGATACCTCGTTCAATTGCTACTAGCAGATGTATCATCAATCCAGAACTCATTGAATTAAGACCGATCCACTGCCTTTGATCAGAGGTGGGCAATTTCCAAAATTCAGCTGCCTGGGCACCCATCAGTCATCGTCAGTATGTCATTTTTTGTTCAAGCTGAACCAAACTGTCATCATCAGTCATTCGGTCCGTCATGTTATTAATCGCGTTTGCGTCATCGCTTCTGTCAGTAAATTTTAACCAGTTCCCCTCACAAACATCCCCCCACGCTCCAAAAACATTGTTTCCTCTTAGTGTCTTGGAGGTCCAGCCCATATTCTGGTACAGTTGACAGTCATAAACTCATCACCAGTTATAAATCCAGTCGCAGCGTGATAAACTGTATCAGGTATTTTATGTAGCGGGTGTAGCAAGCACATAAATGACATCTCCATGGTCCAAAACTATTAAAAAAATGTTTTGTGTACTATCGACTTCTTTCAGTATTGAGGAGGACAACATTTATTGCTTTAAAAGATTAGCAGTAAAGTTTTCAGTTTGTCTAAAAGTTCTGCTGCATGAGGTGTTGTAATAGTTTTGCTGAGCAAGGTCATTTTGAAAATGGCCAATACTAATTCAATTTCTTATGTCTGAATTTCTCAGATGTGTGGATTTTATTGTTAATTTTTGAACTCAAAATAAAGTAAGCACCATTGAAAACGACATATTCAACGCCTCCTTCTTAGACCACAACACCGAACCTCTCTCAGTTCCACAGAACAAGGAAGTGAAGGCAGTCGTTAAAAAGCGAGTAACTGTTACCTTGGACGAAAGGATAAACGTTGGTACATGGAGAATGGGAAACCCTTCAGACAAGGGAGTAATTGGTTTCTTTGGGATCTCTGGCAGGGTGTCAACTGAGAGGTGATATTAGGTCACCAGGCATGGCATTCACCAGACCGTGACGCCAACGACAACTGTTAAGAACATCACATCATCACATCACGCTGATCTATTTATCAATATCCTTTGAGAAATGAGCCCCTGAGGTTATTACACAAGGCAAAACAGTCGAGTGCTTTCTCTTTGAGCCTTTCCATTTCATATACTGTAATTGCGCTCAGCAGAACTGAGATCAAAAGGAAACAGAAGGGAGAACTGGAGGCAGAGGCCAGTCAAGGAAGAAAAAAAGCAATAACCTAAAAGTAATAAAGGATGCACATCTTTAAAAGCAAGCGCATGCTGATTTGTTGTCCGACGCCTTGGGTGTCTACGCAAGTGCTTGTGCATGTTTTTCGCTTGCTTCGACTTTTACAGTCGCAATGGAGGAGATGAAAGCTATATTTTCATAATCTCTGTATTTGAATGTGACTCTTAATTGCCTTTGTCGGGAAAGAGGAAGCCACATATGTTAGTCTGTCAGTCATTCTTTCAGCCCAGACGTGAACAGTCTGTCTTCATCATGCAGCACTTCCATCCATTCTTGTCCTTTTGTCTCCAACTCGATTCATTTCAAATGAAAAGAGGGCTGCATGTCACGTTTTCAATGCCCTCTTCAATCCTATTTTTTGTCCTTTCACGGCGTGATTGAGTTGCCGTGTATGACCATCTGCCCTCTTATACTGTAATATCCATCCATCCATTTTCTGATCCGCTTTATCCTCACAAGGGTCGCGGGCATGCTGCAGCCTCTCCCGGCTGTTTTCGGGCAGTCGTCGGCGGACACCCTGAACCGGTTGCCAGCCAATCGCAGGGCACACAGAGATGAACAACCATCCACGCTTACACTCATCCTTCGAGATTGAGTGTTCAATCAACCTGCAATGCATGTTTTTGGAAAGTGGGAAGGAACCCGAGTACCTGGAGAAAACCCACGCAGGCCCGGGGAGAACATCCCAACTCCACACAGGAAGGCCGGAGCTTGGATCGTACCCTGTATCTCTGCACCGTGCCTTGCTAACCGCTTGATCACCACGCCACCCCTTTTATAATCTGCCAAGGTCAAAACTGTTGTATGCATGTGTATCTCTCTCTCTCTCTCTCTCTCTCTCTCTCTCTCTCTCTCTCTCTCTCTCTCTCTCTCTCTCTCTCACAAATCTCATGAGAGTTCAGCTCAGTGAGCATCGAAAAACTCCCTCCAGCCACTGCTGTGTTATGCTGCCACAATAAAAATGAAATAAATAGCAATTAAATGAACAAATAACATTGACCTAGCAGATGGTAACATAAATAGCGTGTATATGAAAACACAACGGCAAACGACGAGCACGGAAATAACTGGAGGATCTTATCAACAAACTTTGCCCATTTACATACAATTTTTTTTTCTCCTGCCAACACGTTCAGAGAGTGAGTGAGTACAATGTTGAGAATCATATTCCTTCAAGACCGACATAAAGTACACATTTCTAGCAGTACCTACAAAATGATACAAAAGCTGACAGATTTCCTGCACAACAGATTCTCCCAGATGCTCCCTCTCCGTTCTGTCTGTCAGGTATATTTAAAGCAGGGGTGTTGTTCTTATTTTCTTCAAGGACCACATTGTTGTTACGGTGTCCTTCAGAGGGCTGTTACGACCGTGAAACCATATTCCTTTGTTATTTATGTTTTATAAGATTCTCCTTGTGTGTGAAATATGTTAGGAGTGGATTTGTTCCAATAATATGCTCCAAAACCTTCAATAACAATTGTGTTCAATAGTTACTACCAAAAAACTTCATCTGTGATGGGGAAGCCAAGTTCACTTGAGCTAATTGACTCCGCAGACTTGAACGTGACAGAATGCAGCCATACAAAAGAAGTGCTCTGGCTGATGAACGTGGAAGTGACGATAAATAAAACAAGTTATATCCTCCAATGTTCATCCATCAAAAGGAATGATCTTTGTGGGTCTTTGGGCGGTGGGTATAGAGCCACTAAAATGATGTGGAAGAGAAAAAAAAACCCTTTGCCTTCCCTCGCAATGATTGTGAGGGGATGTGTTTTTTTTTAATGATTGTTCATGTACTTTCAGGTCATCTCCCGGGTAAGCAAAAGCAACAAAAATGGAGAGTTCTCTTTTCATGTGCAAAATGTCCACGTGAGAGACATTTCTTGACCTAAATAACCATTCAAACTCATCCTCCATGCCTGAGACGAACTGTCGTTTCTCAAAAAAGACACACATTAAAGGATACAGTAGCCAAATTGACCTGGAAGAACAAAAACTACTTATAGCTCCTGTAAAAGAAAAAAAACGTGTTATTTCACACGATAACACAAATGTTTGCGAACGCAAAGATTGCCTGGGAAGTTTACCCCAAAGAGCCTGATGGTCTTCATTTTTGTGACGTCACATGTGATCTCGGAGGACTGGATTCTGGACCAGTGGTGGGAGACAATCTTTTGTGCGTGTGAGGACCTGTGTGTTGAGATTTTGGTCTATAGGACCAAAAATATTAAATGCCAGGTTTTTGTTGTTATCTTCATGTGTGGGGTCTGCCAAAGATAGAAGAATATTTTCAGATTTGAAAATTCCTGATGCGTGTAAGCCAGTGTGAGCCATGTACAGTGTCTGCTCGCACAGTATTTAGGCAGAGGAGCTGTCTGCTGCTTGAATAAGGGCAGTCAGTCAGCAGCACTAAATAGAACATTCATCAAGCACTTTTGCAGCTTACACCTGCCATCGCTGGCTAAGACAGACATGGCGGGATGGACACGGAGCAGAACAATTACATCTCTTTCTTACTCAATTGTTCCTGAGAGGCTTGCATGCATCCATTGCCACATTAGCGCCCCGGCGATGACCGTCCCAATTTCGAGGTAAATCAAACGGGCCTGCCGTGGCACGACAAGCAGCGTGCAAATGAGGACACCGTTGTTAAATACAGTAGTGGTCTTAAATCACCAATTTACCTGCATCCCAGAGGCTGCGGTGCGTGTCAAACAACATTACAGTGTTTTGAGCCCCCGTGGCGAGCGTATGCTTGGCTTCGCTGCGTGAGGTCTGACCTCGCACTTTGCCGGCGGTTTGATGGAGCTGTTCAGCCTGCTGCTCAGCCTTGTTAAAGCGAAGGATGGTGCTGCTTAATTTCATTCTAATATGACAGCCGTGTTGTTATCTTGATAAAGAGTCGCCTGCGGCTTTACCTTGGTCCTCGAAGCTGGTCTCCCCGTGTCTCCGCCGCCCAACATGTTTTATTGTCAAGCTGCACTGCGTCACGGCCACTCTGGGCCTCAAATCACTTCACATTTTTAAGGGTGTTTATGTGTGACATTATTACTATGACGAGAGCATATGAGTCACTTCACCATGTTGTCTTTCTTCTAGCATCCCCGCTGTGCTGTAGCAGCTGGGCAAAATATGCTTTGCTTCTCCTTTTGAACACGGGGCACATTCACAGCCTTATCGATTTCCTTTAAAATTGTATTTGCACAAAACAGGAAGGGGAGGATGTGGACTTTAATATTCCCCATTCCTAATAACACCTGGTCTGGAGTTGCTAGGTAACACCGGCACATCAGTGTTTGATGCGAGGGCATTCTTACCAAATGGCTTTGATCCTCAGCACAGCGACAGACTCCACGGAGGTATTCTCTTGGGATATTGAAAAACACTATCCCGCCATGGACACTAAAGAACGTTTGAAAGCTCCCAAGTCAGATGGATTACAGTGTTCTCCTCGTTAGGCAATGTTGAGAGGAAAACTATGCTGAAAGTTAGAGCTTTTCATCCATGTTGAAGAACACACAGCAGGTGGCGATGGACTGTACAAGTTTGGGTCATGTGATGAAAGGACTTGCCAGTCAAACACCATGCCACCCGTGTTCATATTTAACCAATACAAAGAACATCTGATCATAAAATAATCTAAATCAATACATCTTAAATGTTTTTTTTTCCTGAGACAGACGATCAGTTTGAGTAGTGCCAGCACTTAATCGACTGTAGTGTTCGAGGTTCTTATGCAATGACGTCATCACGCAATGGCGATATCAATTTGTAACTTTTAGCAAAAAGCAAACCATCCATTGGGTATACACATGAAAATTAGTCGGCAACAATGTACGTTGGAATACGTGTCCAAAGTATTGAAGGCGAAAAACGCATACGGAGGCAATGGTTACTGTGACCTGCTATTTGCTGGTAACAGATCCAGGGTGTACCTTGCTTCTCGCACAAAGTCTCCACCTCACCCTTGACGCCCAGTTTTTTTTTTTTGGTATAGCTTATATATTAATTACATGCACCACATTTTCTTTTTCCATTATACACTGGGTGGCCACAATCTTACAATTTCATCCTTTTACTAAATAAACGTACAAAATATGATTAGAAATATGATCATGCTCACTTTTGAATGACACTGTAAGACCAGTATTAATTTAAAAATGTGTATTATTGTGGCTATATATTTTTTACCTCTCCAGCGCATCCCGCGACCCTTGTCAGAGTAAAGCGGATCAGAAAATGGATGGATGGATATATTTTTTAATGGCATAGAACTATACTGCATTATACTGAAAGCTGCCTCTTGTTTACCATCTTGTGTAACTCAGTGCATAAATTCTATGCAAGAACCCCCCCAAAAAAGAATCACTTCAAAAACATCCTTTCATTCAGTTTCTAGGCAGAGTGCGGCTTCAGATTTAAATAAGTGAAAAGAAAAAAATACTTTGTCTTCCATTCTTTTTGTCTAAAAAACATAAAACAAAGGCAAAAGCTGCAATTGAAAATGCTTCTAAAGATAATCAAGTGGTTAATACAGGATTTACAACCCACTTTAACGATTTTCAGGGGAAATGTGTCTGAATCTGCATATAAAATAATCTCTCTATACTGTGCCTTCAAGTTGCATGCTGATGAGATAAATAGTTTATGTAAATATTGTTTACTACCAGTAGTTACCAAGATGATAACTTTTGGGCAAGTACAAATCAGCAACACACAACCACACACATACATACATACATACATATATATATATATATATATATATATATATATATATATATATATATATATATATATATATATTTGAGCTGTTGGAATGAACAAAAAATTAATAGTGATTACTCATGCATTTTTTATCATTTCTGATTTTCCTTTTATATTTTTTGTCCTATTTTTCCCCATTCTAATGCTCTCATCAACATAGAATCATCAGTTTTCTATGTGCAAAATGCAAATATTTACTGAAATAACAATTTCGATTTTCAATTTTACAAGAAATGTTTGAAGCAGTTATTCACATATAAACTCTCACACAATATTACTGCCTATCAACAACAATCAAAACAGAGCAATATAACATTATAAAGTGCACATCTAAGGTAAACTAGGACTCAGCCGATAGTGGATTTAAGCCATGGTTGCATACTTCGTTTTTCTCAAGTTTGCTTTGAACACAGCAGTAAGGCTAGGTTGATTCTGTTGGTCCTTCTTGCACGGAAGTCTCTCTACGGTTTTGTGTAGACATCATTTCAGATGACTACACTTGGTTCGATGAGAACACTGGAGACGTTTTACTTTCAATGTGTTCGCTAGGTCACTACCACTGCACCGCTGAACTCTCGATGTGCCTCAGCGCACCGTCGCTGTCAGATGAACACAGAGAACCTCCACCCACTTGATTTATATGGCCACGGAACACTGTAACCTTCCACAGAAATTAGTTCCAAACAAGTAACAATCGCATCAGTGGCATACATCGAATTCGACAGGCTACCTGCTCTTAATTCACCAGAGGCTCATCAACCAAGTCTCTTATTTGTCTCTTGGTGTACCTTAGCCTTCTCCGCTACGTACAATATCGGTACACAGCTTGTAATGTAGGATCTCGCTGGCAATCCGTAGTGGAGTCGTTAGATGCATTGCGAATGATTTCAGCTTGAGTCGAGCTGTGGACAATGTTGACAGGCTTGCATGCAGTAGCCATACATTTGGCTATAGCTTCAGCAAATTTGTTCTTCGTCGTGTCATCCATTTTCTTTGTTTTGAAACTATCTATAGCTGTCTGTCTGAGACGAGGCGGCGGGTACTCACGTCAGTGTGTGCTTGGCCATTAAGTGGTATTTTAGACTCGATGTGCTGTGATGATAGCTCAGTTTACGACTGCAAAACATACAGGTAACTTTGGTCTTGTCAGTGGAACAATTTGGCAACTTTTTTAAAAGTAAACTTTCCATTCATAACTATTTAAGTATCCGTTTTCAGTGTCTCGCGCTTCCATGGCTGGCAAAACAGACATGGGCGTGGACTTCTGCAGCACGCTTGTTGTTTTGTTTGTGGTTTATTTATAGAGCAACGTAACATCCGCTGTGACGTGTGCCACGTTAATCTCGCGAGAAAAAATTTAATCCTGTTAAAATTTATTTAAATTAAGGCCGATAAAAACGCGCTAAACTGACAGCTCTAATATATATGAAAATAAAACAGAAAATACCTGTTATGAATGCCATATAACTCCTTGTAAGAGAACAGCGAGTTCTAAAGGTATTGATGAGTTGGTCATGTGCATTCAAACTTTAAGATACAGAAAAATTTCGATCACTTTGAAAATTAGTGCATTTTAGGTTAATCTGGTAAACTTGTTCCAAAAGTCCCATACAGTACAGCCATCATCTTAGCACTTGATTCAGTAGCTTAACATTATGGAAATGGACTTACTTCCCTGCACTGTCGTGCCATGTGCCTGGAAATAAATTTCTCAGGCTGGCACGTTTGCAAGTCAACTGCGTGACTGTGAAATAAATGGCAGCCAGTTTACCATTTTAAACATCAGTCTGGACGACGCTGATGTTGGCCAACGAGAGAGTGGGTGGACACTCACCCAGGGTGCACGCACACACACACCCACACACACACACACGCGCACACACACACACACACACACACACACACACTATATGGTATTTGCGGTTATTACAGGTTTGATTAGGGAATTCCACAGGGCAATTGGCTCAAATGAGGGCTGACAGTTTTGGAGAGTAGCAAACAGCTGGAGAGCTCATCTCTGCCAGCAGCCATATTAAAGCGGTTTCACTCCCAGGTGCATCAGCTGGTATGATGTGTGATTAGGCCACAAGTAATGAAGAGCTGATGAAAATAATCAATGTGCATGGAGCAACATCATCATAGCTTGGCACAAAAAAGATGGCAAATTTGCACTGGGGAAAGAAAAAGTTGACTCACAGAAAGACCAGTTTTGCTTAAAAAAAGCATCGAAATTCAGATGATTTTCTGAAATACAATTGAGTACATTCAATGCACCATTTATTATTTAAGTGCAGTATGATTATTGTGTGATTTTTTTATAGTGTCATGGAATAGTCCTGCATATCTGTGTTGTAATATTTTAACCCTCATATAAAGCTCGAAAAAAAATTCTGTTGGTGTAATGACCAAGTCTTAGCTCATACTTTTGAACTTCTGTATTTGTAAAGGCAGAAAATCAAATGCGGTTCTTGTGCGAGCCTCATTAGGTAGTGTCCCACAAGATCCCAGACCCTGCAGCCACTTTTCACATCTGTTGCTTAGCAACCCTGACACTCAACACACAGCAAGCAGGTTTGTTCCACTTTGCAAAAGCATCTTCTCAAGTCAGTCTCTCTTTATATTATCACTTAATTGCTGCCCTGAAATCAAAATAATTCACTGCAAGCCTCGATGAACTTCTCACCTGACTTCAATGTTTTTTTTTTTTGTGTGGGGGAGTTGGGAGGGGGGGGGTGTTGGCCAACATCCACGCGTATTCACTTTGTGACACTTCCTGTGAAATGATGTCAAAGCCTTGTGGAAATTAATTGACATAATCTCACTTTAGTGCAATATGTATGGGCTACTACTGCTGTGGAGAAAGAAAATTTGGCCTGTTGTAATGCGCAATGTGGGTGTTCAGACCCTTGGGCAACTTGTAATTGTATTTTACTGGGATGTGTCTTCTTCCTTATCCTTTCCTATCACAGCGGGGGTGAGAGTAAACATGCTCAAAAGAACTGAGAGATTTCATCACGCGCTCCCATGTGGACTTTAATGAGCCACCACAAACGACTAAAGTTTGTCTTTCGCATTCCTTCACCCGCATGTCACCCCATGAGCTAGTGGGACGCACATGAAAGACGAATTTAATGAGGTGACAACTACAGTGACTAAAATTATTTGGTGCGTGAAGTCCGCTAATTCAGTGTTAGTCTCCTGAGAACCTTTTTTTCCCAGCTGAGCTTGTGGTCTTGTTTACAAAGGTAAACTGAGTCAAACTACGATGAGTTTAAGTTCGTAATCAATCAAGTCTTCCCTTGTCGTTCCAATCAATCACTTCTTTGTGTCCGCAACTTTGTTGATAAAAACGAAACTCCAGACACTCCTCATGATCCTGTTCAGTTGACTTACAAATGAAATTCAAGGTGCGAAAAATCATTCGAAAACGGCAAAAAAGGAAATGACACGGAAAAATTAACAACAATGAAATATCCAGTCTTAAGGATAGCCCATGTAGACAGTGAGAGGTCAATACACTGTGGCCCTATCTCCATATTACTGGACCGCATTACTTTTGTGTGCCACACAGGACCTTCCGCCTTACAGGCAATTAAATCGGTACGTGAGGAAATCAAAAAGCAATGACGCAATCTTCAGAATTAAGAAAGCTACATGTAATGATTCATACTTACGAAAGTTGCAGGCGTGCTGGAGACTTTCCCTGCTGTCTTTGGGGGCAGCAGGGAAATTTATATATATATAAAAAAAAAAATCCTCATCTCACCCCTCGGGTGGTGTCCGTCCCTCATTCAGCTCGGGTCCTCTTCCAGAGGCCAGGAAGCTTGAGGGTTCTGCACAGTATCCTTGCTGTTCCCAGCACTGCACATTTCTGGACTGAGATGTCCGATGTTGTTCCCGGGATCTGTTGCAACCACTCATCTAGTTTGGGGGTCACTGCCCCGAGTGCTCCGACCACCACAGGCACGACTGTCACCTTTACCTTCCAGGCTCTCTCCAGCTCCTCTCTGAGCCCTTGGTATTTCTTGAGTTTCTCATGTTCCTTCTTCCTGATGTTTCCATCACTTGGGACCGCTACATCCACTACAACGGCTTTTCTCTGCCCTTTATCTATGATCACGATATCTGGTTGGTTCGCCATTACCATCTTGTCAGTCTGGATCTGGAAGTCCCACAGGATCTTCGCCCTGTCATTCTCCACCACCTTCGGAGGTGTTTCCCATTTTGACCTTGGGGTTTCCAGTCCATACTCCGCACAGATGTTTCGGTAGACTATGCCAGCCACCTGGTTATGGCGTTCCATGTAGGCTTTCCCTGCCAGCATCTTACACCCTGCAGTTATGTGTTGGATCATCTCAGGTGCCTCTTTGCACAACCTACACCTTGGGTATTGTCCTGTGTGGTATATCTGGGCCTCGATGGCTCTGGTGCTCAAGGCCTGCTCCTGTGCCTCTGTGCTGTCCTTCAGGCCAGCCCTCTCTAGCCACTCTTAGGACTTCTTGAGATCAGCCACTTCAGTTATGGTCCGGTGGTACATCCCGTGTAGGGGCTTGTCCTCCCATGATGGTCCCTCTTCCAGCGCCTCATCTATTGTTCCCCATTGTCTGAGACATTCTCTGAGTACGTCATCCATTGGAGCCTTCTCCTTGATGTATTCATGGAGCTTGAATGTTTCATCCTGGACAGTGGCTCTCACAATCACTAGTCCCCGGGCTCCTTCCTTTCGGTTTGTGTACAGTCTCAGGGTGCTGGATTTGGGATGGAACCCTCCATGAATGGTTAGGAGCTTTCGGGTCTTAACGTCCGTGGTCTGAATCTCTTCCTTTGGCCACCTTATTATTCCTGCAGGGTATCTGATCACTGGCAGGGCATAGCTGTTTATTGCCCGGGTCTTATTCTTGCCATTGAGCTGGCTTCTTAGGACTTGCCTCACTCGCTGGAGGTATTTGGCTGTAGCCGCTTTCCTCGTTGCCAGTTCGAGGTTGCCATTGGCTTGTGGTATACCAAGGTACTTGTAGCTGTCCTCAATGTCTGCTATTGTTCCTTCAGGGAGTGAGACCCCTTCAGTGCGGACTACCTTTCCTCTCTTAGTACCATCCGACTACATTTCTCAAGCCCGAATGACATCCCGATGTCGCTGCTGTAGATCCTGGTTGTGTGGATCAGGGAGTCTATGTCCCTTTCGCTCTTAGCATACAGCTTTATGTCATCCATGTAGAGGAGGTGACTGATCGTAGCTCCATTTCTGAGGCGGTATCCATAGCCTGTCTTGGTGAATACTTGGCTTAGGGGGTTCAGTCCTATGCAGAACAGCAGTTGGGATATGCCAAATTTGATGGACATTTGGGTAAGTGGCTTGCCATTGGCTTCAATTGTGGTTTTCCACATCCTCATAGAGTTCGCAAAGAAGGCTCTTACGTCGGGACCTGCAGTCTTGTGCGACTGTTCTGTCAACCAGGAGCTGATGTTTGGCTCCTCTGGTATCTCTACCAATGCCCTTCTGTGCTTCGTTCATGTATTGATCCATGTGTCCACTTATCTTAGCCGCAATGATGCCTGACATGAGCTTTCATGTTGTGGAGAGACAGGTTATTGGCCGATAGTTGGATGGGGCTGCACCCTTCGAGGGAACCTTCATGATCAGGATCGTTCGCCCTTCGGTTAGCCATTCTGGGTGAGTCCCATCCCTCAGCAGCTGGTTCATTTGTACTGCTAGGCGCTCATGGAGTGCTGTGAGTTTCTTTAGCCAGTAGGTGTGGACCATGTCCGGGCCTGGTGCTGTCCAGTTCTTTATATCTGAGACTCTTTCCTGTATGTCTCCCACTGTTATGGTAACTGGGTTCTGTTCAGGGAGGTTGCTGTGCTCCTCTCTCAGGGTCACCAGCCATTGTGCACTGCTGTTATGTGCAACCTCCTTCTCCCATATGCCTTTCCAGTACCTTTCAGTTTCCAGTCTTGGTGGGTCAGCTCTGTTGTTAGGACCCTGCCACTGAGCGTACACTTGTGTTGCGAACAGCCTGTTTATTCGCCTGGCCTCATTCTCTTTCGTGTACCGCTTTAGGCGACTGGACAAGGCCTGGAGCCTTTGTTTGGCAGTTTCGAGTGCTTCAGGTATGGTCATCTGGATGTACCTCTCGGGTATCTGCCTTTTCATCACACCTCTATGGGCCTCCGTCAATTGACTCACATCTTTCCGGGCCGCCTTGATCTTGGCCTCCAACCGTCTTTTCCATAGTGGGTAACGTATCTCATGGCTTCCATGGTTGCTCTGATAGCCCAGAGTCTCCAGGATCACTGATGCTGAAGCGTATATCAGCTCATTTGTTTCCGTGATCGTTACCGTAGGGATCGCCCTCAGTGCTGCATTCACACTTTCCAAGAGACTTTCAGGTGGTACTTCACATAGCCGTTGTAATCGGTTTCGAGGTCGCCCAGCTTTCATTCTCGCCATGACCTTAGATTTCAGGTCAATTTCTGCCTCGCTCAGGTTGGCCACCCAATCTCATCATCTACATTCAATGGGGCTTGCCTCCCAAACTCTGGTATTACCTCCTCCTCTGATCTGGCAGCCTGGGGCCCTTCACCATGGAACCTGCGTTGTACCTCATCAATCTCAAGTTGTGACAGCAGTTGCCGTTTGTGGATGTTGGAACACTGAGCTACTAGTTGTTTCGTGGTCAACCGTGACTGTGGGTTTCGAAGTAACCATTTAGCCCACATTCTCTGCATGTAACCCCTCTGACTAGGGTTGCTAGAGTAGTAGCATTCCAACAGAGCCATGTTATCGCATCTCGCCCATCTCCGCTTTGTTCCAGTAACCCATTTTTCATCAAGGTGCTCTGGTTCCCTAGCACCTGACGCAGACCGTGTTTGGCCGGGCAACGTCTGAGCCGGCATGTCATTCGTTTTATTGTCTCTCATCATTGTATGAGGTAGGCATTAGCGTGAAGGATCTTGCCCAAGGACCCACACTGGATGGTGTTATGTGCTCATTTTTTGCCCCAAGCGGGATTCGAACCACCGTCTCCCATATGCCAAACCTATCCAGCTATCCAGCCGCAATCACGATTAATTTTTTAGTTCATCTGAGTTAATTATGACAGTTGCATTTTTAATTAGATTAAATATTTTAATCGTTTGACAGCTCTAATATATATATATATATATATATATACCTTGCCGGGCAACGTCTGAGCTGGCATGTCGGCTATATATATATATTAGAGCTGTCAAACGATTAAAATATTTAATCTAAATAAAAATGCAACTGTCGTAATTAACTCAATGAACTAAAAATTAATCGTGATTACTCACACATTTTTTATCGTTTCTGAATTTCCTTTTACATTTTGTCCTATTTTTTCCCCATTTTAATGCTCTCATCAACATGGAATCATGAATCAGTTTTCTATGTGCCAAATGCTAATATTTACTGAAATAACAATTTCGATTTTCAATTTTACATGAACATTTTTCACTTGGTGCAGTTATTCACACATAATCTCTCACACAATATTACTGTCCATCAATAACGGCGAAAAAAAATATTTTGTCACATAACAGCTGTTTTAACAGCTTTTTTTATGAAATCAAAACAGAGCAATATAACATTATAAAGTGCACAGCTAAGGTACACTAGTACTCAGCCTATAGTGGATTTAAATCATGATTGCATACTTCATTTTTCTCCAGTTTGCTTTGAACACAGCAGCCTGTTTCTGTATGTTTGTTGAAGAATAACGAGACACCGGACACCAGTGTTCATTATATGCCGCTGTATTCGAAACTGCCGGCCGTACAAACAAGCACACGCACTTCCCCCGTGCTGCAGGGGCAAACCATTCTGAAAGGGGGTGGGGGGGGTTCACTCCCCCTAACACAGTCAGGCAGGTTGGTTGTGTTGGTCCTTCTTGCGTGGAAGTCTCTCGACGGTTTTGTGTAGACCTCATTTCGAATAACTACACTTGGTTCGATGACAACACTGGAGATATTTTACTTTCGCTAGGTTGCTACCACTGTAGCGCACTGTCACTGTCAGACGAACACAGAGAAGCTCCACCCGCTCTATTTATATGGACAGGGAACGCTGTAACCTTCCACACAAAATAGTTCCAAACAAGTAACAATCGCGTCAGTAGCATACATCGTATACCTGTATGATACACAGAGAGAGAAGAACAGGTAACTTTGGTCTTGTCAGTGGAGCAATATGGCAACTTTTTAAAAGTAAACTTTCCATTCATAAACTCTTTAAGTATCCGTTTTCGGTGTCTCGCGCTGCCATCTGGCAAAACAGACATGGGCGTGTACTTCTGCAGCGCGCTTGTTGTTTTGTTTCTGGTGTATTTATAGAGCAACGTAACATCCGCTTGTGACGTGTGCCGCGTTAATATCGCGAGAAAAAATTAAATCCCGTTAAAATTCATTTAAATTAATGCCAATAAAAACGTGCTAAACTGACAGCTCTAATATATATATATATATATATATATATATATATATTCCTCTGTAAAGCGGAATAAAGACCCAACACCACGTCGTCTTTTCTTCAGTTTATCGCAACGCAACACGAATCGATTCGGGCTCCTGTGAGTCTCAGATTTCATCAGGAAGCCCCGACAAAATATAGTCACACGTTTTTATAGGCGTACTATGGTAATGAGGGGTGGGCAGTCCTTCCACTTATGTAAAAATCAGAAACAAAGAAATGTCAATGTAGTTCGATCTTTGACAAATTACAGACCACATCTGCTGTGCACAAATCTCGGGATTGGAGTTCCTTTCTCAGGGAATTTGACAACCCTGAGGGGCTCAGCATAGGTAGGAGACCAGAAGAAGACACTTGGGGGCTGTTAATCACTCAAGGGAAAATAGAATCTAAACTTCACACTACATTACTTGTTTTAAGATTAACATTAACATTCGGCAAGCCTCCTCGCTGCCCATCTTTAAAGCCCTCCTCAAAACCCACTTGTATTCTTTGGCGTTCGACTCAGCATGATTTTACTGCTTGGTGCTTTCTACCGCCTTTATTACCATTTTGTCTTACTGTTTATTGTGTATGTTAAATCGCTCCATGTTCAGCACTTTGTATGCAGCGATGGCTGTTTGAAAGTGCTTTATAAATACTGTTGACTTGACTTGACTTAAGTAATTCAGCAGATGTTCAGGGCAGAGACTAGTTTCAATAGTTCTCATAGCAAGGTGATTCCTCAACAATGTTCTCCTAGTACCTCTCAAGGAATAATTCCTTCACAATATGCTTTCGAGCTTCTGCCTAAACGCACAAGCAGTAAATTCTATGATCAACCACCACAAAGGATGTACTGTGTAGTGCTTTCATCTTGTGACATGCTAAAGTCGGTGATCTAATTCAAGCACCTACTTAGATCAATTTATTTTATTTCTTGACCTCCGGAATTTTCTTTCAACAATCATTTTTTGCTCTCACATACTGTATGTGCACATGAAGTGATCAATTGCAGTCCATGCGGTTCATTAAATATCCATTTGTAATTTCCTGATCTACAGATAGTCTGACAATTACATATTTAGTTGTGCTCAGGCACATGACAGAAATGAACATTTCGGGCTGATGTAAAGTGCAAAGCCAGTGAAAGGATGATCTGAGCATATTTATGGGCAGTATCTTTTATATTTCTACCGCAGTGCAGAGGCTCATGTGATTGCTACCCGGGGGAAATCATCTTTTAGAGTCAAGCCATCTACAACAACGTGCATTTCTTCATTGAAAACCAAAATTGTTAACAGTCCTGAAAATCTATGGAGACATCCATCTTCTGGACATTCGACTCATTAAAATTCAACTTCAAGAACCCGTCTACACTTCACTTATTTAGCCCAGAACTGCTGAGCATAATTCATCTATTTTTTTACGAGTGCAGCCATGATGCAAAAGCTGCTGCAAATAGTGGTAAAACCCCCGAGAAACGCACACGTTTCTCCTCAAAGACAGCATTTTGTAAATTTCCCCAAGAGCAAATAACACTACATCATAGCAAATGATGACAGCCTCCTCAACAACCCACATTCTGGATGCATCCAGCATGCTCCTCAGCGAGGACGGGAGCAGAAAACAGGACAAAACACATTAGCTTTTAAATATATTATTTGCGTCTGCCGTCATTTGCATTTCAAAATAAATATTTATTTTGGGATCCAACAGTCAACGGCGTGTACAGAAGTACACAGAGAGGCTCGGATAACCCGCAAAGGAACCCCGAATGTATTAAGACATTAAACAATGCCTGGTCCTATACTGTAAAATTACCGGTACATGTGTTGTTCAACAGCGGCTGTACTGGAAAACACATGAGGAGGCAGCAAATTCCATGTAAATAATTATCATAAAACGGATGGTGGCGTGTCAGAAAAACAAAAAACATATAAAAAGGGTGTAATTATCATGAATCCTGCGGGAAAGACATTTCATTCATTTGTGCTGCTGAGCACGCCAAGGTCTAACGGACCGATGATCCCCTAAAGTGTTAGATAGGATTGGGCCAAGAGCGAAACACACCATTTATAATAGGTCGAGTGCAGCATGTCCCCGACAATACAAATTCACCGAATAATCCTTGAAGCCGAGGACAACATGTCCACTACTATTTGATGCTGTGTGAAAGACTTAGGAATGTGCCGCAAAAATACTTTGGGTTTTGCCAAATTTCGCTTGACAGAATTGATTTATTTTAGAGTTAGCATGAGACATTAATCCCTCTGAAAGATAGTTTTCTTTTCCTATATGCGTACAAAAACAGAAAAGAGTTTACAGGAAGCGGCTCATAGCATAATGCATTCGCTGATATTGCACTTCCCAAGGTGGTTTTATTTAAACACGATTGGGACGGATGAGTACAGTACATGCGTGTCAGGGGATGGACCTTGGCTCAATCATTTAAGGTAATAGGATGACCACATTTACAATCTGCTCTTCACCACATTCCACAAGGAAGTGGAAGGTCAACTTCTGTTGCACATCTCAGTTGTACCGGGCGACATGAAGTCGAATTCAGTCGGCAGCCGTTGCACAGGCAAGTGTGCGTGAAGGACATAGTACAATGTCCCCATGGAGTCTGGCAAACAAGTTTTCACATTTTGAGACACCACAGTACAAGAGTGAGCCCATAAGTGACTCTTGAAACATTGCTTGCCATGCCCGGGATTTGATGATGCAGTCAAGCAGCAGACTGCAAGTAAAGCAGGTGTGAGTGCTGAATATGTGTGAGGTTTGCTGCTGTGACTAAAAGATGCAAAAGGGGGAGGAAGATGTCTGTGTCAAAGGCAACAGCGCATTGCATGGCCTGTGGAATGCAGTGCGGCAAGTGTGACAGCGCATGAAAGTTAAATATCATTATGGCAAAGCAAAGAGGCAAGATCAGAGCAGGTTACGATAATACTAGCCACGCAGTCTATATCTCTTCATCTCTCTCTCTCTCCCCCTCTCTCTCTCTCTCTCTCTCTCTCTCTCTCTCTCTCGCTCTCTCTCGCTCTCTCTCTCTCTCTCTCTCTCTCTCTCTCTCTCTCTCTCTCTCTCTCTCTCTCTCTTTCTGTCTCTATCTACAAATACATCAGGAACTTCAAACTGATCAATTTAAATTTGGTGCGCATCTCTCCTAAAAGATAATTTAATAACCCTGATTAGGAAAGGACAGAGCCGACTCTTCCTACTTAGGAAACTGAGGTCTTTTGGGGTTCAGGGGTCACTCCTTAAGACGTTCTATAACTCGGTGGTGGCCTCGGCCAGCCATTATGGCATTGTCTGCTGGTCAGGCAGCATCTCAGCCCGGAACAGAAAGAGACTGGAGCGACTGGTCAGGAAGGCCAGTCCTGTCCTGGGTTGCTCCCTTGACACTCTGGAGGAGGTGGGCAACAGAAGGATGCTAACTAAGCTAAAAGCTATGATGGCCAGTCCCTCCCACCCCCTCCAGCCCGCCCTGACAGCACTTGCAAGAAGGAGAGATACCGACGCTCGTTCCTACCGACTGCTGTCAGGCTGATGAATAAAAAATAACAATCATAATAATAATAATAATTAAATGATGTGAAGGAAAATTGTAAATAGTACTGCGATTTATCCATTTTGTTTTCATACACATAGGATGTGATATCTTTCATTTTGATATGCAACGATTCCATTGGGTAAAATCAACATTTATTTCCTATATAGGCAGCCCGGTAGTCCAGTGGTTAGCACGTCGGCTTCACAGTGCAGAGGTACCGGGTTCGATTCCAGCTCCGGCCTCCCTGTGTGGAGTTTGCATGTTCTCCCCGGGCCTGCGTGGGTTTTCTCCGGGTGCTCCGGTTTCATCCCGCATTCCAAAAACATGCGTGGTGGGCTGAATGAACACTCTAAATTGTCCCTAGTGTGAGTGTGAGCGTGGATGGTTGTTCGTCTCTGTGTGCCCTGCGATTGGCTGGCAACCGATTCAGGGTGTCCCCCGCCTACTGCCCGGAGACAGCTGGGATATATATATATATATATATATATATATATATATATATATATATATAGCACTATGTCTCAGGGTGCTGGATTTGGGATGGAACCCTCCATGCATGGTTAGGAGCTTTCGGGTCTTAACGTCCGTGGTCTGAATCTCTTCCTTTGGCCACCTTATTATTCCTGCAGAGTATCTGATCACTGGCAGGGCATAGCTGTTTATTGCCCGGGTCTTATTCTTGCCATTGAGCTGGCTTCTTAGGACTTGCCTCACTCGCTGGAGGTATTTGGCCGTAGCCGCTTTCCTTGTTGCCAGTTCGAGGTTGCCATTGGCTTGTGGTATACCAAGGTACTTGTAGCTATCCTCAATGTCTGCTATTGTTCCTTCAGGGAGTGAGACCCCTTCAGTGCGGACTACCTTTCCTCTCATAGTACCATCCGACTACATTTCTCAAGCCCGAATGACATCCCGATGTCGCTGCTGTAGATCCTGGTTGTGTGGATCAGGGAGTCTATGTCCCTTTCGCTCTTAGCATACAGCTTTTTGTCATCCATGTAGAGGAGGTGACTGATCGTAGCTCCATTTCTGAGGCGGTATCCATAGCCTGTCTTGGTGATTAGTTGGCTTAGGGGGTTTAGTCCTATGCAGAAAAGCAGTGGGGAGAGTGCATCACCTTGGTATACGCCACATTTGATTGACACTTGGGTAAGTGGCTTGCCATTGGCTTCAAGTGTGGTTTTCCACATCCTCATCAAGTTCACAATGAAGGCTCTTAGGGTCCTGTTCACCTTATACAACTCCAAGCATTCAGTGATCCATGTATGTGGCATCGAGTCATAGGCTTTCTTGTAATCAATCAAGGCTGTGCACAGGTTGGTACGCCGGGACCTGCAGTCTTGTGCGACTGTCATGTCAACCAGGAGCTGATGTTCGGCTCCTATGGTATCTCTACCAATGCCCTTCTGTGCTTCGCTCATGTATTGATCCAAGTGTCGACTTATCTTAGCCGTAATGAGCCTGACATTCATTCATTCATTCATCTTCCGAGCCGCTTGATCCTCACTAGGGTCGCGGGGGTGCTGGAGCCTATCCCTGCTGTCTTCGGGCAGTAGGTGGGGGACACCCTGAATCGGTTGCCAGCCAATCGCAGGGCACACAGAAACGAACAACCATTCGCACTCACACTCACACCTAGGGACAATTTAGAGTGTTCAATCAGCCTGCTACGCATGTTTTTGGAATGTGGGAGGAAACCAGAGCACCCAGAGAAAACCCACGCACGGAGAACATGCAAACTCCACACAGGGAGGCCGGAGCTGGAATCGAACCCGGTACCTCTGCACTGTGAAGCCGACGTGCTAACCACTGGACTACCGGGCTGCCTGAGCCTGACATGAGCTTCCATGTTGCGGAGAGACAGGTTATGAGCCGATAGTTGGATGGGACTGCACCCTTTGAGGAATCCTTCATGATCAGGATCGTTTGCCCTTCGGTTAGCCATCCTGGGTGAGTCCCATCCCTCAGCAGCTGGTTAATTTGTGCTGCTAGGCGCTCTTGGAGTGTGAGTTTCTTTAGCCAGTAGGTGTGGACCATGTCCGGGCCTGGTGCTGTCCAGTTCTTCATATCTGAGACTCTTTCCTGTATGTCTGCCACTGTTATGGTAACTGGGTTCTGTTCAGGCAGGTTGCTGTGCTTCTCTCTTAGGGTCACCAGCCATTGTGCACTGCTGTTATGTGCAACCTCCTTCTCCCATATGCCTTTCCAGTACCTTTCAGTTTCCAGTCTTGGTGGGTCAGCTCTGTTGTTAGGACCCTGCCACTGAGAGTACACTTTCGCAGGTTGTGTTGCGAACAGCCTGTTTATTCGTCTGGCCTCATTCTCTTTCGTGTACCGCTTTAGGCGACTGGACAAGGCGTGGAGCCTTTGTTTGGCAGTTTCGAGTGCTTCAGGTATGGTCATCTGGATGTACCTCTCGGGTATCGGCCTTTTCATCACACCTCTATGGGCCTCCGTCAATTGACTCACATCTTTC
The DNA here is from genome assembly GCF_025434085.1 of Hippocampus zosterae. Lineage (NCBI taxonomy): Eukaryota > Metazoa > Chordata > Actinopteri > Syngnathiformes > Syngnathidae > Hippocampus > Hippocampus zosterae. Next base: position 27,613,754 of record NC_067451.1, read on the forward strand.
CGAGCCGCCTTGATCTTTGCCTCCAACCGTCTTTTCCATGGTGGGTAACGTATCTCATGGCTTCCATGGCTGCTCTTAAAGCCAAGCATCTCAAGGATCACTGATGCTGAAGCATATAACAGCTCATTGGTTTCCGTGATCGTTACGGTAGGGATCATCCTCAGTGCTGGATTCACACTTACCATGAGACTTTCAGGTGGTACTTCACATAGCCGTTGTAATCGGTTTCTAGTTTGCCCAGCTTTGTATTGTATAATACGGGTTTACGGTGCAATACTTAGACGTGCAATACTGTTTTCACTGCGCAATACTGTCTTTACTGTGTCCTTGCTGTGCAATACTGCTCAATGTGCAATACTATTTTGTTGCTGGAACCACTACCTCAAGACATAGAGTGCTAAGCTTACAGCCCCACTCTCATCCTGTTTTTTCTTTGCTCTGACTTTATCTACAATAAGCCGCTCTCGCACAACTCTAATTGCCCCACTGGGATAAATAAGGTTTTCTGAATCTGAGACATTGTTCTTTCCCCTATCAGTGGCCATGGAATTGTAATCAAATCAACCAAAATCAATTGAATGAATTTAAATTAAGCAAACAAGAAAATCAATGAAAGTACAGTTTGTCACACCATCTTGATGAGGGATGGACTTTGTCGTCGAGAAGTATTTTTATAACAAATGGCAACAGATTGTCAGTGAGCTGGAAATTTGGGGGTGATGTGGCGGAGTGTGATGATGCAAGAGGAGGAAGTGAGCACATTCTGTGTTTACTGGTGCGCAAGACAGGACAGTAGGCCAAGCTCTTCTGGCTGGGGGACACTCACACCTCTGCATGCAGCACAGCGGAGGCATGCTGGAGGCCAAGATGTAATTACCACCCTTTTGGAGAGGAAGACTTTCTTTTGCCAATTTAAAAACCCAAGTGGGTCTGTTAGTTTCAGTTTGCCATGTTAGGTTATGAAGGCTAAACTCCCAATTTTTCTTGTGCTTCTTCTGTGGGGCGTGCAGGCTGAGTAGCAATGGTAACACTTGAATTTAGATCATGTTTTTGACATGTTGTTGACTTTGAAACTTAGCTTGTAGCCGACGTGTGCACATTTTGAGCATGACGTCTCTGATCCACTGGTTAAAGGACACTTTGATTCTCTCCTCTTTCATCTCAAACCGCTTCAAACAACAAAGCGTGTGACGGAAAAGTGGTTAGGACTGCACGACTGTCCGTGTTTTATGTTATGTGTTGTGTTTATTATTTTACTTTATGTTAACTGTTTTGTAAAGCGCTTTGTTACAGCTGCCGCTGTTGTGAAAGCGCTATATAAATCAGCATGTATTGTATTGTATTGTATTGTATTTTATGTTTCAAAGGGAGCATATAGTTGGGATGCAAATGTAATCCTTCCGTGACCACGCTCACAACTCATGACAATCACACGGTATCCTCTCTCCCTATTGTGGTTTGAATAAGGAAATTAGCACTCTATAAAATTGTACTTGAAAAAACAAGTTGTAAAAATGATGTTAAAATTGGCAAAAATCAGCCTTTAAAAAAAACACACATTACAACATAAAACAAAGATAATAATATTCAAACATCCTTCACCAAAAATGTGATAATTTTTGCAGATGTTTTTGCTATGTTGTTAAGATAAACAATATATTTAATTTATGTATTTATTTATTGATTTATTTCTTTGATCTAAATGGGCCGATTAATTGGTTATTGATATTGGAATGGGCATCTGCTAAAAAGAAAACAATCCACATAGGGATATATCACTATTATGGACTTTCATAATTGTTTCACTCTTGTGAATGACCGTAGTTAAGAACTGCATCCATGCATGGCAGTGAGGTGCACGGCTTTGGTCAAACTCGAGGAGGAGGGTGAGGGTGAGTGACGTCAGATAACATTTTTGCTAGCAGTTTTAAAACCGCATAGTCCCACTTTAATAAGTCAGTAATGAAAAGACGCATTTAATGATGACTCCTGCCAAAGTTGAACAAATCCCATTACAATACTGCAGGCTAAAAGAGTTCACAGCATCATACTTCTATGTGCTAACATTGTGAAAAGTAATTATTGCAGATGGAATTTTCTGCTGACCAGATTCATGTCTGTGCACTGAGCCTTCCTGCAGAATAAACAAATAATTTTTGTTCCATTCCTGTCTGTAGATTTCCCATCATAGCACCTTTTGTGCTCTCCGCATCCCATTTAATCAGCCGCATTTAGATGATGATTATCTGAGCACCACTAAACTTCAGTGGGTAATATTGGACCATACTGGTCTGGAATGGTGTCCAACAATAGATTGGTTATGGTAGATTCTTTACAACTGACAGGAGAAATAGCTCGCAGAATCACATCAAGTTTACCGCTCGGCAAAATGGGTCTGCAGGTTAAAACCCTGGATCAGAGGGCGTGTTTCCAGCTAGTATCAGATGAGTCAGCGCATTTTAAAGTCTAGCTTTGCCTGCAAAAAGGCTTCGGTGGTCAAAGAGGTGGTACTTGTCCAACATTTCCATCCTGGTGGAATTAGCTATGCACATCTTGCTCACCCCACTCTGATCCACAGAAAGGCAGCTGCTTTAGAAATGTATCAAAGCACAGGTCTTTTTTTTAAATTTTATTTTATTTATTTTTTGTCTGCATTGAAGGGAGGGGATACAGTTGCCCTCAGCTTGCTGGACATTTGCCAAACTGACAGGGAGCAGGCAGATGGAGAGTGTGCCCGATGTGGCGGTTGAAATAACAATATCAGCACGAGCACCCGAAACTTTCAAGTGCCTCTGGCCTGGCGCCTCATACGAAATGACATCGCTAGCTTGCAGGTAACATCCGAGCACAGCAGAGCACCTACAGCAAAACGGGGTTGTAGAAGGGCTGCCACATGGCTGCAACGCACAGGCTTAAATACGAGCTTCATTTCTGTGATATAACCTTAAATAAATCACTTCTCCTGCAGTGTGTATAAAGTGGGCCTGGGAATATCAGAATCCCTTAATGTAAAAACAACATTTGTTTCTGTTTTAGTTGAGCCGTCCCTGTGATTTGCCTTAGAGGAAAATGCTTTTTATATTCTTTGCACACATGCATGTATGTATGACGCCTGTGTGTGCCTCAGAAAGCTGCCTCTCATCTGACCTGGATTAGAAGGATGATGTGTTTTGCTTGAAGAACAGGTTGTGCCTCAAGTGAGAGATTTAACCCTTGCTAGTTGTCAAGCGCGCTTCCACAAGGCTCAATGTACATTTAGCAGCCTGCTTCTTTAATATTCATCATGGGCTGTGTATTGAAGTGAGAATAAGATTTTGACAGATGGAAGAAGGAAGGGAAAAAAAATGGGTGGAGTTTTTCTTGAGGACATCTTGAGGGCATTTGTTGCATCAGTCTTTGACTGCGGTTTCTAAAGAGAGCTAAATAAGACGAGCTGACAGATCAAATAGAATTATAGAACCGTTGAAAGTGGAATTGAGCTCTTTGTGTTCACCTCTCTGATCTGAGGTTTTGATGAACCCCTTGCAGTGAGGTAATTTATGCTACTTTGCGACCGATGGGACTGCCATCCCGCTCCAATCACAGTATAATAACATCAAAATGTGCCCCTCTTTATTTTACCATTACAACAATTACATTCAATTGTTTCTCAAATGACGATTTAGAAAAGTGGTTCCACCTCATGACTTTGACTTCCATCCATCCTTCCATCCATTTTCAACACCGCTTATCTTGATTTGGGTCGGGGGAAGTTGCTGGAGCCTATCCCAGGTGACTATGGGCCAAAAAAACACACCCTGAACTCAATCGCAGGGCACATATCGAGACAAATGAGAATTCACACCCACAACCACATTGTCACTGAGTGGGAACCGATCACACGCTGCCCCACACAAGTCAGGCGAGTGTACCACGACACCATCAGCGATATGACCTTCACTTGCATTTTGTATTTTCCAAAATATTTTTGGGATGGCAAATGAATGGATTAAAAAAAGTAATTTAATCATGTAAACCAAGGTGTCAAACTCAAGGCCCGGGGGCCAGATCCGGCCCGCAACATCATTTTATGTGGCCCCCTGAAAGAAAATCATGTGCGTCAACATGATCCTTGCTATAAAATGTACCAAAATGTCAAATTGTCATCTGTAATAAGTGACATTGAGATTTTGCAATAATTTTGTTACCCTTACAAGTAATAATGCGATAATGTGGTGAAACATTTTTGTGGTTTCACTGTCATGCCCTCCGAGAGAAGACCTAACTGTAAAGTGGCCCATGACAAAAAATGAGTTTGACACCCCTGATATAAACAATGCAACTATTATTTGAACAAATCAAATGGGTCAATTTTGGGGGGGGAAAACATGCCTTCAAAGTTGCTTCCATGTTTTCAAAATAAGGAGCAGCATCATCATCTTGCAGTCCACCGTGTAAGGTAGTGATACGGGCTGGAGGGTTTGACATTGATCCTCAAAATTGCTGGCTTCCGATACACTATCAGGCAGATCACGGGAAGCTGGGACTAGAGTGCGAGGGTTAACTCTCTGGGCGCTATTTTTGTGGCTTCCGCATATCCAGCTCGGTTATAAATCAGCGTGAAGGCGGGTTAGACCAGCTGCTGGTAATTTGACAGCTGTGCGCAAGCCAACATATTTCAAAAGGGACACTTTGCACCCCTGCAGGTGTGAACACACCCAATTTCAGTCACCGCCAATCTAAGTGGCTCCCCTCATTTCCTTTCAATGTGGCACACTCACATCTCAGAGGACATGGTGATCCGTGTGTGACTGGAGCATTGTCAAACGTCTTGATGGGTGTGGCTTCATTAACCCTTTCATGCACCATGTAACCTGATAAGCGTCGATTGTAGTAACCGCTTTGCCTTAAAGGGTTAAACCCAGACCGGTTTCACCGGGCTGGTGATAACTGCTGCCAATTTAAATAATTCCACAGTCCTTATACATCTACCACCGTGTGCTCCTGTACACATATGATGTAAAAAACAAAACAAACCCTTATTAAATAATAAATAAGACTAATACATACATAATAATCATAATGCAATCATTGAAAATGATTTGTACAATAACTCAGAGGGTATGACGTTCATTGTTGTGTCATAGTCCTAGATGAAATGCGTCCAACACCAGTGCATGTCCGCTGAGCTCAGAACGTTTCTGGCTGTAGCACGGTCAAATTCATCAGCGTTAGACTGGGCATCGCCTCTTCTTTGTGGGAACGCCCAGCTAAAGTGTTTGGTTTTACCCAATATCAATATGGTGATAATGTGACATCATACTGACTTTTTTAAATCATAGGTAACACTGTGAAGGCAGCATTTTTAATACAGCTCTGTATGGGTCTCATTTAATTATGGCGGCGGACTTAATGAAATCTTCACAGCATGCAGGCTAAGCTAGAAAGTCAAGGGGGATTTAAAAATAACAAAAAGAAGTGGAGGAATAACTGTTGAAGTCTTTTGTAAAAGTTTACTTCAACCAAGTCACCTCATCTCGAGCGACCATGTTTGTTGTGTGGCAGCGATACTGCATACATTTCTTTGTGGACCTCACTGTTAAAAAGCTAACTCAATTAACCAGGCGGGGTGTCGGAAGACATTTAGCCGGATCCATCACTGGGAATCACAATGGGCAGATGGGTGGTCTTTCTCATTTTTTCTGGGCCTGCACACTAACCCATTATTTCCCCTGTTTGTGTGAGTGGCTGACTCACTGAATGATATGTTTGATTAATAACAGCAGGCAAACAGTTCCTGGCAGTCGCTAGACTATCTGGGTAAATGTGTGTGGAAAGCTGCTATGAATCCGTGTCTTAAGAATAATCGGTCAAATTTGTCATAATTTCACAGTGCTTCAATTCAAATTAACCTGACCCGGCAGATCATGTTTCCTCCACCTGTTGCCTTTTATCTCCTGGCTCCCAACTCATCACTCTTTTTCACCGCTTGCTTTATCCACTGAGCCGCATCAATCAGCCGCTTTCCCACATTGAAGATTTCTCATGTGTCCGCCTCAGCAACATGGCAGCTTCATTTCCCACCTCCACACCATATGAACCTCCCATGGAGAGGCCTCCCTGGCAGCCTTGGTGCTCTTAAATGCATCATTCCTTCCAAGAGATATCCTTCCACACTGACCTCTGCGTTAGCTGGCCACCTGCCAGCTCCGCTCAATGGACTCATCAATCCATCTTGCATCTTGGATGGCCTTGATTTTATTGTCTCACACAGTCCTCTGTCATTCTGCTCATCTCTCATTGTTACTGTCATCCTTTCAGAGTTTTAACATGTCTGCATTTTCTCAGTGCGCATTCTCTGATTACACTGAGCCGTAGTCGCGGAGTTTAGGTGGGCTATTTTTGTCAAGCCCTTGTTGCACATGCGCACAAGTGCCATCTCTGAAGTAGCAGTATTCATTTTTGCCGTACTTTGAAACGCAATGTAGGCTATATTCTCCCCCACCAGAGCTGCAATGGGACTCATTTTCAGCCCTGGAGTTTCATGGCGCAGCAAAGATACATAATTTTATTTTTATTAGTGTAATTTAATTCACTTTAACATAGCTCACCATTCCATCCAACGATACTCATGTAGTGTTTGATCAAAAAATCTCACAACTGAATGCGCGGACAAGAACGCAACCTAGATTTATTTCAACAAGTAATGTTCAATACAGAGATGGACCCAAACGCAAGGGAAGCAGGATATGTTCAAAAACAAAACAAAGCAAGGTCATCGCAAAAGACTTGACGTTGACCGAGACAACCAGGACATAACTGAAGCAGGCAACAAAATCCAAACAAACTGACGAGACAATGACAGCAGCAGTAATCTGAGGATGCTTTCCCATCATGCTTTGTTACAAGTAACACTTGTGACTAAATTATAGCTCTTTACTATGTTATTCTGTACACAGTACATGATATTACTTGTTATGGTTTTACTCTGGTTTCTTTTTTTTGTACCTGAAGCAGTTTTGTAAATACGCTGACAACATTGCTACCTTGCTGCTCTTCCCACCAAAGAAACGGCGAGAGGAAAATATAGCTCAAGTGCATGTTAGTCTTGCTAAATTATAGAAAATGTTAAAGTATTAATCAACACCAGCATTCATTATTCAACAGGTCTTCATGACATACTGTACTTCTCAAGACAGTTTACCTGGTGATACATCCTCTCTCATTACATATGTGGCTGACTTGGATCATCAGAAGTATGAATAAATGCATGAGTGTTTAGGCGCTGCTCTTTATTTGCTGAGCAATGCCTTCAAGAGGCAGATCAATCCGTGGCGTGTTACAGGACAAGTTCAACCGGCCGGCCTGGGAATTAGCCACTTGCTCTGCACTAATTCTTTATACGAGAGCCACACGCTATGGAACACCTGTCCAGTAAGAATCGGATCAATATTGGACGTGTTGCGTAATTTTGGTCACCCAGATCAGATGAAAACAATTTAAGAGCAGGAAAAAGTGAGTCATGATCACGCATAAGCGCTATTTACTATATTACGCACAAACATGTTCGATACGCACTGTTTCTACAGAGATTTTGAGGGTGCCACAACAAGCCACAAAAACATTCAGGACTAAGTGGATATAACAAAACAATGCACGCTTGATGTCATAAACTGATCGATAGCGTCCTGTTAAAACAAGCACATTTAATTTAATGTGGGCGTCACCCCATTTTAGACAACAGGACGACATGTAACATTTAACCCTCACATACTCTCTATATGACGTTTGACTGTTAAATTAAAAAAAAAAATCCCGGAATTTCATTATTTGACATGGAATTTTGATTGCTTTTCCTAAAGTGGCCCACAATACATCAAAATGAAAATAATTTAAAATGTCATTCTTTTGAACAGGTGCTACAAAGTTAATGCATGTCCACATTTGATCCGTGTCGACAAAACATACCTGTCAACTTGTACGTTTTCCCCATATATTATACGTTTTTTTTAATCATTTCAAATCATGTACGGCATATTACAACTTTTATACAAAAAAAACCCCAAACAAACAAACAATTGTGAACCGATCTCACAAAGACCATTTTGGCTCAAATCCAGATCGTCCCACCTGCTGGTAGCCAACGACACTGCCGTCGTCGATTGCTACTATTGTCACGGCAAACCAGCAAAAGTAATCCTCAATCGTATATTTTTTGTCATCGCTGCGTACGGTCGGATTGATAAAGCATGATGTGCGCATGCGCAGTAAGCCGATGTACGGGTTTTTGTTGCTTTGTAAGGGGAATCATAATCATTTTATAAGGGCAGCTATAAGACGAGGTTGACAGGTATGACAAAACAGAATTTTTGAGTCACCGTGGGTGTTCAACACAGAAAAAATAGTCTTGAAATTGTCAACTAGTACACACCATAAGTAATTTTTAAATTTATATATTTAATATATAAATTTAATAATAATTTAATAGAACAGTAATGGTGTTCACTTTGAAACTGTCTTGAGAACTGTCTGTTCTCAATTGTTCACAATCTGCAGCACATTTGCAGCAGAAACCTGTTGGCATTTGAATGGTCATTCCGAACAGACGTCATAGAAAGTCATCAGTGTGCCTTGATGCAGGAAACTCCTTTTATTCATGTCAGACAGGCTATTACGAATATGTTTTGAAAAGGTCTGTGGTCCATTATTTGATATCAATAATTATTAAGAGGATATTCTTGGCATTGAGAAAAAAATTGACTTGGAACACACTACAGTCTGCGTGTATGGAAAACGAAGAGTATGTAAGGGTTACATGTCATTGCTCCTCAATGTTGGCGCGTGTGGAGTTATTTATGAGCAATTTGAGCGTCCGCACATGTGGGTTCTTTCATACTTTTATGAATTTTAACGCAGCCATTTCGGATATATGTCACTTGAAATGTACATGGTAACAGATTTTTCCCCCCATGTTTGTATGCGTTAAAGCACAATTTCACTCGCAGTGTCAATCCTGTCTAAGATGGATAACACACAAGATACTAAAATAGATGTGTAAGACAATGTGTTAACAGATCCATTCATCCAGCTCTTTTCTGCACCACTTTGCCTGTTCCAAGTCCTGGGAAGCTACAACATTTCCCAGCTGACTCAAGAAAAAGCAGACTACACCACGGACAGGTGTTAACAAATACTGATTATCAAAGAACTTCACAAAAGTTCCTTATTAAAAATTGTCATACCCTTTTTAAATGGGGTGCAAAAGAGAAACTTTCAAATACAAACAACGTGTGTGGATCTCTTGAATTGAAAATCAATTCAATATGTATCTCGATACACGGGGAGCAATATTATTCAAGGACGATTCATTATAAAGTGGAACGATTCGATCTGGCTCCATTCAGTTGGATTACGATTCAATACGGCGCGGCTCAGTTCGAGAGCGTATGATGTAATGAGTTTCTTGTTGTCGTTCAACAATACGAATTAACTTGTCAGTACTGTAAATGTAGCATTTCCTTCACATTGAAAGAGTGAATGTGATTCCAATCAATCTTTGTTAAACTGCATAAAGCAACGAAAAGAAACCTAAAAAAGTCCCCTTTTTTTGTATTGTTCAGCTATTTGTTGGTGTGGTAAAAGTTGCAGGAGACACAATCGCACATTCATGAACAGCAGGTTTCCTTGCTTGTCCTTTCTCTTCACTGAACTCAACTGTATTTATAAAGCTCTTACATTACAATAATCCAGCTGGGATGTGACAAAGGCATGCATTAGTTTGCAAAGTGCTCTTGAGAAAGGAGAGGCTTTACTTTAGCCAGGTGCCTAAAATGAAAGAAGTTGGATTTAACGACCTCCATATATGATGCTCATCCAAGCATGATTTTAACTGCACCTGAACCACTTTTTCCAGAATTTTTTTCATGAAAGGCAGCCTGGAAATGGGCCTAAAATTTCACAGTACATCTTGATCAAGGCCAGGTTTCTTGAGCAAAGGTTGCACCACTGCATGTTTAAACTGTTGGGTACCAGAAGACAGACTGTTGTTGAGAATGGCCTTGACCGGGGGTGGGCAACACGCGGCTCCAGAGCCGCATGCGGCTCTTTAGCGACATCTAGTGGCTCCCTGGCGCTTTAAAAAAAATGTCTGAAAATGGAAAAAGATTTTGATAATAGGCTAATATAGCTCAAATAGTTATAGATACGTGTTGCAGCTCTGAAAAAGGAGAGCTGTGGTGTTGTTTTTTTTAAACTTACGCTTTATTTTAAATAAATTGTTAAAAGCATAAATAATTTATGCTTTTAATAGTCTCGACAAACACAGACACGTCTGCGTCCGACTGCGTGCCTTCTCTCTTCTCATTCAACTAGAGAAGCGTTCAAAGACAGCCTCCGGAAGAAATTCATGATCACTTCACTGACACTAAGAAAAGCGAAAATAATGCACCAAAACAACAAAAAAAATCAAGCGAGGAGATCACAAAATATATTATATGGGGGCGTTTGTGAACACACAACAAAGGAATGAATAACAAACAATTCTGAGACAGTCCAGTCTCCTACATACATACAGCATGTGTGTTTCCTTCATTGTAAGTTTTATAGAAGGCTTTTATTTTTTTGCGGCTCCAGACATATTTGTTTTTTGTTTTTTGTCCTATTTGGCTCTTTCAACATTTTGGGTTGCCGACCACTGGCCTGGACCGATGTACAATTACTCCGGAGAACTTCCTTAAAGAAATGCGGAGGAACAGAGTCACAATGGGAGCCAGATGGCTGAGTCTGGTAAACCACATCCTCTAAAAACGTGAAGGACACAGTTTCAAAAGAATTCAACACAACTGAACACAGAACATGGACAGAGGGTTCAACTGTGGTATTTGAAACAAGAGTTGTCGTTCTTTAACCCTTATGAATGAAAAACTGATGGAATCTGTTGCACATTTTGGGTGAAGTGTCTGAGCAAATAGGCTGAGGGGGTTTAAGTACAGACTGAATAGTTTGGAATAGTACACGTGGGATTTGACGGTTAGCCTGAATTAGTGTCAGAGAAACGCCTCGGCACACAGGAGAATTGTCTTCAATATCGGCGGAAGCGGACCTCTGAGAGCGAACAACGGTTAGTTGCTCCGCAATCACACTCGAGCTCCCTTCCCGCCAATTCAGGCTTTTATTGTAACATACAAGGAAAACACTGCCCCCAATATTTGCATACCGCATTCCCGGTCCGGCTCCTCGGTAGTGGTTGGTTACCTGTTTTAAACATTGAACCACCAGTACATTGGCGCCTTTTCTGTCTGGTCTACATTGAATTAACATGTTGCAGACTTTGCGGATGGCCAATGTCGCCTAGGCGCTACGGTTGTTCTCAACTCGTATTTTGTTGTTCAACCGCTGTTCCCGAATTATTCATTCTCCTTTTGTGACCGAGTTTCGCCCTCTCCCCCGTGATCGCCCACCAGCATTGACGTACTAATTGTGGACATCAACAGCCCTCCAGCCAGGTAGCCGGCGCCTTTATGCACAGGCATTTGGGGGTGCTGGATACGCACCCAAACGTTTCGATGTGTCCAAATTAAAATGAAACTTTAAACATGATACAATTTTGCTCATAGATTCCTCTAACAATTAGGTATGAGAAATGTTCTCATTTGGCCCCTCTAACTGTGATCTGGTAGTTTCGCCTGACCTGCAGCTTGTCTGAAATCCACTTACGTTTGGCTTTACGGCACTCGTTAAACCAATGCAGCACAGTGTTTTTAACTAAAGTAATGGGTGAACAGAACGCATATGCCGAAAACAGATTTTTTTGTTGAACCTGCCCAACATAACATTTTAATTTATGCACGAGCTATTCGTTTAAAATGTGTCCAAATAATATTTTCTCTTTTTTTTCTTTTTCTCCTGAGCTACAAGTAGGCTCCCACTATATTGCGATGCTCTCTTGGGCTCTTCTGTTTCTTCATCGCTCCAGTTTGTGTGCTCGCTGCACTGCTTGTCCGCAATTTCCCCCTTCCCCCTTCTACTTTGTGTGGACACGCAGACGCAGCCAGACATCTCAACCAATCATTGGCAGCTCAGAGCATCCATGACTGACTCATCACTTACAGCCGTATCGTGTTCACTTGTAAAATTATTTAATAACGGTAGGTGGATTTTTAAACATCTGATCTAACATGTTCCTGTGAAAATGAAATGTGCATATAATGTGAACGAGTCCAACATGTTTTCATAAATGTATGGTGAAAAATCCATGATACGTCAAGTTCAAATGGAATTACAATCTCATGCAGATGCTTTATTATTTATTATTATTGCTGTTTTTCCTTGTGCAGACAATGAGGAAATGACATTTAATTGATATTGCAAATCTGTGTGACTGTGAATATAAATTAGATTGCTCGGACTCTTGTTCTCATGGTAACACATGCAGGATGTGATGCGCTTATTGACCTTGGGGCTGTGGAGTTTGTACATCCGCATGATTTTGCATGAAGGTGCATTCAAGGCAAAGGCACTTGGTGAGGGCAACCTGTCGAATGCTACTCTTTTCGTTGTCTCATCATTTCCGACTGTTGTATTCCCACTTGAGAAAGCAGTCTGATTCGTTTATAAAGTGAGAAAACAATTCTGCCAGAAAATAAAGAGCACCCATTTCATACATTGTATATTGTCTAGTAACAGCATTCAGGTGATGGTGCTGTAATGTTTTCATTTTCAGAGACAATGCGCAACAATGCTGCAAGCCCCCATCTCCCAACCCTCCTTTGCCATCTGACTGCTACCTCTGCCCACCTGCGGGAGGCACTCTAGTACTTTCTCCATCATCTGCCGCACTCCTCCCTCGAGTTCGACTTTTTCCTCAGCCCTCCATCCCCAATTTCACTTTTCCTTTTGTTCTGTGACTCTACTGCACTTCCCTCTTTCTCACTCCTCTAATACTCTCTCATCACCACATGCATCTTTTCCTCTCTCTCTCTCTCTCTCTCTCTTTCTTTCTTTCTCTCTGTCACGCGCGTGCACACACACGCACACGTACACAAACACACACACACACACACACGTCAAGTTCATCCCCCTCTTCTTCCACTATTTGACTTGTGGTAGGTACCCATTTTGTCTCCCTCCACCCTTCCTCATCCCTCATGTTCAGTCGTTATCTCACTGGCACTTTTTATTCTGAATTGCCATTCGATACCAATCTCCCCACACCCCTGATCACGTCTGTGTTGTCAATGTACACACATTAGCAACAAGCCCTAAATGCTGCCTAGCCGGACATTTGTCAATCTTTTTCCACATTGCAGAAGGGTGTAATTAGCATGATGAAGCACACAAGATTTATGGTGGCTGTGAGATGGACACAATAATAATATAAAACAATAATATTTTGGCGGGCGGCCCGGTTGCCCAGTGGTTAGCACGTCGGATTCACAGTGCAGAGGTACCGGGTTCGATTCCAGCTCCGGCCTCCCTGTGTGGAGTTTGCATGTTCTCCCCGGGCCTGCGTGGGTTTTCTCTGGGTGCTCCGGTTTCCTCCCACATTCCAAAAACATGCATGGCAGGCTGATTGGACGCTCTAAATTGTCCCTAGGTGTGAATGTGAGCGTGGATGGTTGTTTGTCTCTGTGTACCCTGCGATTGGCTGGCAACTGATTCAGGGTGTCCCCGGCCTACTGCCCGAAGACGGCTGAGATAGGCTCCAGCACCCCCGCGACGCTGGTGAGGATTAAGCGGTTCGGAAAATGGATGGATAGATAATATTTTGCTAACACAAAACATTGTTCTAGTCTTAGATTTGTGTAAGATTTGATGGCAAACTGCATTGGATGGCTGATCTCAGCTGCATTCACGCTTATTTTTTGGAGCCATCTTTGTGTTTCATAACCCCCAAAAACTTATTACACTTGCGCATGTAAAGTCTGTTTCTTAATAAACCCTCATAAATATCAAAATGATTAGACTGATTGACACACTCATTGTCAGGTATGAATTTATTAACTGAATAATTTTTTTCAAAATTTTGAACACCCGGTGGTTTGACCCCAAGTCAGCTTGGATAGGCTCCACCTCACACATGACACTCAACTATGCTGTGGTTATCCACAAGTAAGCATCGCAAGTTCGATGTTTTTATTTTATCATGATTATTATTTTTAACGTCATTACTATGTAATGAATGACATGTGTCACATGTTATACTTCTTATCATGCCAACTATATACAGTATATATATTGTATATATGCGTAAGAGAGACTACTGCTTGAACTGGTCCCCAGCCAGTCACAGGGCACAGAAAGAAACAAACAATCATTCACACCTACATCCACACCATCACTGATTGGGAACTGATCCCACGCTGCCCACACACAAGTCAAGCGAGTGTACCACCTATAAATACTTATTTTATACACACTGTATATCTGTGGGGCTTCATGGCCACATCCATGGCTGCCATGTCAGAGGTTTCCGCATTGTGTTCCAGTGCTTTGTGAGTGCGTGATTAGACATTTGATTGATAGCCCAAGGGAATCACCATCAGGTGTTTGACAGCAAAAATACAGGTTGGAGGGACAAAGGCGCCAAACTGGAATGAGGGCGAACGGGTAGAAGATTTGTCAAGGAAAAGAGAGAGATTGGTTTCAGTGAGTGTTGAAAAATTTCCTTCTGAAGATAAACCTCCCCCATTGAATGGAGATCAAATCTCATCCTGCTTGTATCGAGTAACCAACTTCCTTTCTACTGCACTTTACTTACCCTCACGGTACACTTATTGGGAATCGTTAAAAACAGCATGTGGCAACTTTGCGTCTTTCTGTGAATTTGTGTACTTTGTCATTGCATTGTGTCTTTGCCACTGCATCCGAAGTTTGTCCGTGTCAATTTTTAGCTCTCATCTTCGCATCACGAAAGAGAGTGGTCAATTTATGAAACAACTCATTTAACTGACTACGGTTACGTGTACATTGAGAAAACAAATTCAAACCCATTTCCATTTTCCAAGTATTGTTAACATTGAAACACTAGCAGAACAGACAATCATGGTAAAATTTGTACTAAAATACACAATTCATGTAAATTAATGTGCAAACCACAACAGATCGACTCAACTGTTTTGCAGGACGCCAGGGGGAAAACAAGAAAAAAAACCCCAGCAGAAAACATTTCCAAGTTTTATTGAGACCCAGCCAGCTGACAGCAGCCACCAAGCCATACGAATAACATGTTTACAACAATACTCCAAGAAAAATTTACTTGTGGCTTGAAAGCAAGGCATGAGTCTGTCATCAAAATAAATGGTCAGTGAATGACAATGATCAATCGTTGTCAAATGCCTCTTAAAATATCTATACAATCTCCTTATTCTTCCCCATTTCCTCTTTTTTCGTGACCAATCGCTTCTTCCTGGACAATCATGCCATGTTTTGTGGATCAATAAAAATAAATAAATAAGTAAGCGTCATGAGCGACAGAGTTTTAGTTTGCTTATTATTATTATATCTATATATAATTTTTTTTTGCAGTGATTCACCTCAGTTGTTTTTGGCCACATTGCAAAGTAAAGTGTGACTTATTAATTCATGGGGAAAAGAGATGTT
This sequence comes from Hippocampus zosterae, assembly GCF_025434085.1. Classification (NCBI taxonomy): domain Eukaryota; kingdom Metazoa; phylum Chordata; class Actinopteri; order Syngnathiformes; family Syngnathidae; genus Hippocampus; species Hippocampus zosterae. Next base: position 27,629,333 of record NC_067451.1, read on the forward strand.
TTCTTGCTAATTACAAATTGCTTGTTCTTTTCATTGTCCATTTATTGTCCTTGTTATTTTCATGTGTCGGGCTTGCGCAGCTTTCACTTTGGCACATTTTTTCCATCGAGACTTCTGGCACAACCACCATGCATATCCTGGAAATCTCTGTGCAATCACCAAAGAGGCGTGACTTATTGAATTGTGAGGCTCACTTTAAATCACGGCGCATGGAGTTTTCATGCCTTTTCTGACTTGCGCATAGGGGAGAAGATGGACCGTGGTGGTTCTATTTTCTCAAGTAAGGCAGATGAGCAATTTAATATGAACCCATTATAAGCATATACAGTATATATATATATGGCGGCCCGGTAGTCCAGTGGTTAGCACGTCGGCTTCACAGTGCAGAGGTGCCGGGTTCGAGTCCATCTACGGCCTCCCTGTGTGGAGTTTGCATGTTCTCCCCGGGCCTGTGTGGGTTTTCTCCGGGTGCTCCGGTTTCCTCCCACATTCCAAAAACATGCATGGCAGGCTGATTGAACACTCTAAATTGTCCCTAGGTGTGAGTGTGAGTGCGGATGGTTGTTCGTCTCTGTGTGCCCTGCGATTGGCTGGCAACCGGTTCAGGGTGTCCCCCGCCTACTGCCCGAAGACAGCTGGGATAGGCTCCAGCACCCCCCGCGACCCTAGTGAGGATCAAGCGGCTCGGAAAATGAATGAATGAATGAATATATATATATATATATATATATATATATATATATATATATACACACACACACACACACACACACACACACACTGTATATATATATATATATATATATATATATATATATATATATATATGGTTGGTTGACTGGTTGGCATGCTTGAAAATAAATTGCCGCAATGATTGTGGAAAATTATTTTGCGTATATTTGCCTGGCTGTGATGAATAGAATAAAACGGATCGGAAAATGAATTAATGAATGGCTGGCTGTGCACTGCTCCCTTGTGCCGTCAACCAGCTGCAGATTCACAATTGAGGTGACCAACCCTGAAATATATTAGTAGCGTTGTTTGAGTTAAAAATGTGTGCATTTTATGCAAAATGCATGCATGTAGACAGGCTTGTACTCAACAAAACTGAGCATTATTAGCATTGTGAAAGCAGAATTTTTTTTTTTTTATTGATTCCATTCCAGAGATAGTGTGGAGTATGTTGTGATCGAGGGATGGAGGTTAACTTGTAAGATAAACCGAACGTGAGCTTCCCTCTGTTTGTTTGTTTGTTTATTGAACATAAAACATATACAGTAATAATTTGACAGAAAATAAGGTAGATAAAAAAGTAAAAAGAAAGAAATCAGTCTTCATTCAACACAGTTATTATGTTCAAGGGAGTAGGATGAAGTAAAAAAACTTATCTAGTCCTACCCCATTATAATAATAATAATAATAATAATAATACATTTTATTTGTGGGCGCCTTTCTAGAAACTCAAGGACACCTTACAACAAGCAGTTAAAATCACGAGTACAATGTTGAAAACTACATCAAATAAGATAAGAAAAAATACAACAAAAATAAATAAATAAAAATAATGGCTTTATGGTCTGAGTGAATAGGCTTGTCGAAACAGATGTGTTTTGAGACGGGATTTGAAATGTGTTAATGAGGCTGTATTACGAAGGTCAGCGGGGAGTGAGTTCCATAGCTGGGGAGCAGAGCGACTGAAGGCTCTATTTCCCATGGTGACGAGGTGAGCAGGGGGGACAGAGAGGAGGACAGAGGAGGAGGAACGAAGAGAGCGGACAGGCGTAGGAATATGGATGAGGTCAGATAGGTATGGAGGGGCTAGGTCATGAATGGATTTGAATGTGAGGAGCAGGATTTTATATTGAATGCGGTGTAAAATGGGGAGCCAGTGGAGATGTTGAAGGACAGGTGTAATATGGTTTATGTATGGCGTGAGTGTGATAATGCGGGCGGCTGAATTTTGGACCAGCTGAAGCTTATGGAGGGTTTTTTGAGGGAGACCAAACAGAAGGGAATTACAGTAATCGAGTTGCGAGGTGACGAGGGTGTGTACAAGTATAGCAATGGACTGAGGAGTGAGAGAAGAGCGGAGCCGGTGGATGTTTCGAAGATGATAATATGCAGAACGAGTGATGTGGTTGATATGTGAGGTGAAGGAGAGGGTGCTATCAAGGATGACACCCAGACTCTTGACCTGAGGGGAGGGGGAGATGGAAGAGCTTTCGAAGGGAATGGAGAAGTTGTTTATTTTGTTTAGATTGGATTTAGTGCCTATAAGGAGGAATTCAGTTTTATTGCTATTCAGTTTGAGGAAATTTGAGGTGAACCAAGATTTTAATTCCTGCAGGCAGTTGGTTAGGGAGGATGGTGGAAGTATGGTATTAGGTTTGGTAGAGATGTAGAGCTGGGTGTCATCCGCGTAGCAATGAAAATGAATGTGGTGTTTCCTGAAGATATTACCAAGGGGAAGAAGATAGATTAGAAATAGCAATGGGCCAAGGACAGAACCCTGAGGAACACCTGAAGTGAGGGGAAAGGGGTGAGATCTAAAACGTTTGAGCTGGATAAACTGGGTGCGGTCAGAAAGATAGGAGCGGAACCAGGAGAGGGGGATGCTGGTGATGCCAATGGAGGAGAGTCTGTCGAGGAGGATGGAGTGAGAGATGGTGTCAAAGGCTGCACTGAGGTCAAGCAGGAGGAGGATGGCGAGTGAACCGGAGTCAGCAGAGAGAAGAAGGTCATTGCATATTTTGAGGAGGGCAGTTTCGGTACTATGGAGGGGACGGAAGCCAGATTGAAATTGTTCGTAGAGCTTATTGGAGGAAAGATGGGTGTGAAGTTGAGCAGCTACTGTTTTCTCTAGAAGTTTGGAGATGAACGGAAGGTTTGATATGGGACGAAAGTTGTTCAAGTCGCAGGGATCAGAGCCAGGTTTCTTCAGTATGGGAGTGACAGCAGCAGTTTTGAGATGAGATGGTACAATGCCAGTAGAGAGGGAAGTTTGAATAATGTTAGTGATGAGAGGGGAGAGGGCCGGGATAGAAGCTTTGACTAAAACAGTAGGGAGAGGGTCAAGTTGACAAGTAGAGGATTTGGACTTCTGGATTAAGATGGAGACTTGGTGGACAGATGGGGATGTAAATGCAGAGAGTAGGTGGGTAGGAACCGGGGAGAATGGAGAAGGAGGGTTAGGAGCAGCTGAAGGGGTGAGTTGCTGGTGGATAAGTTGGATTTTGGATGTAAAAAATGAGGCTAGAGTATTACAAAAATCAGTGGAATAGAGATGTGAGGGAAGAGTGTCAGCAGGTTTAGTGAGTTTAGAAATGAGTGAAAAGAGTGATCTGGGGTTGCCTTCATTGGAACTGATTAATCCAGAGTAGAAGGTTGATTTGGCTTTGGATATTGAGTCCTTGTAATGGAGAAAGTGGGTAGTGTACATTTCTTTATGAATGGCGAGTCCAGTTTTTCTATATAATCTTTCAAGTTGACGGCCTTTTGATTTAAGTTGTCTGAGGGTAGGGGTAAACCAGGGTGCTGGTTGGTTGAAGGAGACAGTTCGGGTTTTGAGTGGGGCCAGGATATTGAGAATGTTATGGAGATTTGTATTGTAGTGTGTCAAAAACTCATCTGTTGTAGAAAGACAATCAGTACTGGGGAGGTTGTTGATAAGTGATTCTAAATTGTCCGGGTTAATGTCCTTGATTTTACGGAAATGTATAATGCGTTGTGGGTTGGATTTGAAAAATGACAGGTTAACATTGAATGAAAGCAATAGATGATCTGTATATGGGAGGAGATCGGTTTTACAGTTTGTTGGTGATAATCCAATACAGCAGATCAAGTCCAGAATATGTCCTTTACTGTGTGTGGGAAAGTTGACATACTGCTGAAAACCAAAACTGTCCAGGCAGGAGGTAAAGTCTTTGGTGAGTGAGTTATTGATATTGTCCATGTGTATATTAAAATCTCCTAAGAGAATCACATTTGGTGATAGTGTATACAGATGAGTGATGAGTGTAGTAATGTCAGTGATAAAATTCTTGTTTGGTTTTGGTGGACGGTAAATAGTGGCAATCAGTGTGGGAGTTGATCCAGAGAGCTGTATAACTGTCGCTTCAAAAGATAAAAAAGCAGGCACATTTACAGGTGCAAATTTCCAATCCTCGCGCAGAATCATCGCGAGGCCGCCTCCCCTCCCAGTCGTGCGCGGCACAGCATGATAAACAAAGCCCGGTGGAGTAGCTTCATTAAGAGTACCATAATCATTTGGCTGCTGCCAGGTCTCAGTCAGACACAGAATGTCAAACTCACGGTCTGTCAGGAGGTCGTGGACGAACTGGCCCTTGCTCGTAAGGGAGCGGATGTTCAATAGGCCAACGTTGACAGCAGTGCAGCTGCGAGCGACCGCGATGCTATCCGACCTCGGGACGCGTGTCAACACAGAGGCATCCGCACGGCGTCCGGTGTTCTTCCGTGGGCGGCGAGCGGTGGACCAGAACGACCTGATGGAGCTGGAGTTGTCGTATTGATAGTTTCGGCGTGAGCCCCGGTGAGTGCACCTTCGCCGGGGCACGTAAAGGATGTCCGGGTGTTGGAGCAGAGCAGGCGGTGGTGGACCGTGTGGATTAAAGTTGAGTTTGAGCTCAGTGGCTGCATATTGGTGAAGCGCTTCCAATGAGTGGTGGAAAACACACAGAGCGAACCAGCAGAAAGCAAGCCACTCACAGCTGATCGACATAGCCGGACCGGAGTAATGAAGTCGGGAAGCAGCAACAGTTAGTGGGTAAGCTAGCCGCTAGCCGCAACTCAACGACAACTCAATACTCGATGACAGGTAATGACAGTTCGGCCGATCGAGTGTGGATTGATCATTGTTCACTCGGTGACCATAAAAGCAGGTCGACATAAAATATGTCGGCTATAAAAGATAAAAAATTGACATAAAAATGGACTTAAAAATCAAAAAAATCACGGGGAGTAGCGGCGACCAAAATTCGCCAGCGTTCACTCCGGAAGTGACGTCAACCCACCCAAGTGGATCCCACCCAAAAACACCTGTGTGTTTTTGGGTGGGATATTATGTGTTTATATCTACTAAATCATTTTTATATCAATCAGAAAAGAAAAAGTAAGAAGAAGTCTCCATTAAGGCTCATACTTTACCCTTAACCGTGATATTTTCACAACTTTTGGTTTGTATCGGGATTATATACATCCTCACGCTGGCACTCTTATGTGAATTTTCTCTGGTATTCATAATGGATATTTCAATACCTTTCTCTATTTATCAACTTAGTTCTGATTTATCATTATATTTAATGTTTAGAATTAATCATTTTAACTCTGATTGATGTAGGTTGTTTGTACTATTTTTTTGAATTTGTTTTTGAAATGAGCAAGCGATTTACTCATTTTTAGGTCCGTTTCGAGATTATTCCACATATTAACACCTTTGGTAGATACACTTCTTTGCTTGATGTTTGTTCTTGTTTTGAGTTTTTTGAATAAGTTGGTATCTCTTAATTCATAGTTGCTTCTCGAATTTCAAAAAACTTCTGAATGTTTTGGCAGAGCAGGTTATTGTATGCTTTGTACATTAATTGGGCGATTTTAAAGTCAACCAGGTCATAAAATTTCATCGTATTTAATTTGATAAATAGTGGATTTGTGGGTTCCGTATATTTTGATCTATTAATAATTCGAATTGCGTATTTTTTGTAGTTTGAGAATAGGGAGTGTGTTTGTTTTGCAGGCATTTCCCCATATTTCCACACAGTAGGTCATGTATGGTAATAATAATGAAGTGTATAATCTGTACAAAGATCTCTTATTTAGCACTTCCTTGGTTTTGTAGAGGATACTTACGGTCTTGGCTATTTTTCTTTTTACGTTATCGATATGTGGTTTCCAACATAGTTTTGAGTCTATTACTAATCCGAGGAAACTTGGTTTCATACGCTCTTTCTATTTCAATTGAGTTTACCATAATTTTAGCTTGGTGTTTGATTGGTCTTGTGCCAAAAACAATTGACTTTGATTTTTTCAGGTTAAGTGACAATTTATTTCTGTCGAACCAGTTTTTTAATTTGTTTAATTCGTTTTCTACGGTTGTCAGGAGCCGTTTCAGATTTATTCCAGAACAGTAGAAAGTTGTATCATCAGCAAATAGGACACATTTAAATAGTTTTGAGACCTTGCAGATATAATTTATATATAAGATGAATAGTTTTGGACCAAGCACTGACCCCTGAGGAACTCCGTGAGTGATTTTCAGTTGATTCGTATTTTTATTGTTGAGTTGCACGTACTGATATCTGTTTTCTAAATAACTTTTTATCCATTTATAAGCTACACCTCTAATGCCATATCTTTCTCGTTTTTTTCAATAATATACTGTGATCTATTGTGTCAAAAGCTTTTTTTTAGATCTAGGAAAAACCCCAACAGTAAATTCTTTGTTGTCTATATTAGTGGCTATTGCTTCCACAAACTCCATAACTGCCATTGAGGTGGTCCGTTTTTCCCTGAAGCCATATTGATTCTCACTTAACAGCGCATGCTTTTGTATAAAACTATCAAGTCTGCGAGAAAATAGTTTTTCTAATATATTTGAAAATTGTGGTAGTAGTGATATTGGTCTATAATTTGTAAACAGATGTTTTTCTCCACTTTTATAGATTGGAATAACTTTAGCAATTTTCATTTTTGATGGAAAGATACCAGCTTTGAATGACAGGTTGCATATGTGCGTGAAAGGTCGCACTACATATTCTATAATCTGCTTGATTATAGTCATATCAATATTAAAGCAATCAGTTGACTTTTTATTTTTAAAAGTTTTTATAATATTTGATACTTCTTCTTGTTTTACTGCAGTAAGGAACATCGTGGAGGAGTTTTTTGTATCTATCCATTTCAAACAGGTTTGTTGGATCAGGAATTTGTTTTGCTAGGTTACTGCTGATGTTGACAAAATACTCATTAAATTCAGTTGCTATTTCTGCAGTTTTTTCCAAAATAGTATTTTTGCCTTTGATAAAATACTCTGGATAATCCATTGTTTTAGGACTACAGTATTTCTGATTACTTGGTTAAGTATTTTCCATATTTCTTGTGTGTTACCTTTATTCTGCTCTAATAGTGCATGATAATGATCTCTTTTACTGGTTCTTATAATATTTACTAGTTTATTTTTATAGGTCTTGTATTTTTTTCTGCTTCTTCAGTTCTGAATTTTAAAAACAATTTTGTATAAATTGTTTTTCTTTTTACATGCGTTTTCTATGCCTTTCGTTATCCATGGCTTACTTGGGTCTTTATACTTTTTGGAGACTTTAGTTAATGGAAAATGTTTATCATATAAGGAGATTATGGTAGACTGAAATACTTCAAACGCTGTATTTGGGTCTTCATTTGAGTAGACCTCGGTCCAGTTTTGTTTTTCTAGGTCTTGCTTAAAGGCATCGATGGAACGTTGGGTTCTTAGTCTTATTTCTGTTATACGAGTTGTTGATTTAGCTTTTCTATCGAAATAATTATGAAAAACTGCAAACACAGGTAGGTGGTCACTTTTGTCATTAATGAGAAGTCCACTTTCCATTTTATGATCAATCTTATTTATAAATATGTTATCTATTAATGTGGCCGTGTCAACTGTTATTCTGCTAGGTTTCAGGATTACTTGGAAAAAGCTGTTGCTGTACATAGTATTTATGAAGTCAGTTGTTTTTTTTGTGTCTATTTGGGTTTAATAAGTCAATGTTAAAGTCACCACATATTATTTGTGTTTTCTTATCGTTGTAGTAACTGAGCATATCTGTTAGTTTTTTATTGAATGTGTCAATACATGTTCCTGGTGTCCTATAGATGCAACTTATGATGATATTTGATGCCTTTTTATTGTGTATTTCAATGGTTAGACATTCCATTAGGTTTTCTATTGTGTTTGTCAATCTCTCGATTTTACTGCAATTAAGTGCTTTGTCTACATATATTGCAACCCCCCCTCCTTTTTTGTTTTCTCTATTAGTTGCAAACATTTCATAACCTTCTATCTCCATTTCAGTTGTTTTATCTTCATCAAGCCAAGTTTCTGATATGGCAATTATTTTAAATTTATTGAATTTAGTCAGGCATTCTTTAATTTTTGTGAAGTTTTTATAGAGACTTCTACTGTTTAAGTGTATTACCGAAAGTGCATTTTCCAATTTTATATTAGTGTTGAATTGTTCATCCAGGTAATAGTCAGAGTTTGTTACCCTTTGTTTGTTGTTGAAGGAGTTATTGTCTGGGTCCAAATTGTTCTCGGGATCGAATGGCTTATAGTCAATATCTTCAAAGGGTTGGAAGTTCATGTTTTTGGGATGTGAATTTCCCGCTCCCATACGGTCGTCGATGGCTCCCTAACGGCCGTCGTTGGTTCCCTCGCTGTCGTCGCTCGCTCTCTCGCCGTCATCACTGGGTCCCTCGTGGTCACTGGGTCCCTCGTGGTCACTGGCTCCCTTGCGGTCATCGCCGACTCCCTCACGCTCGCCGGCTGGCTGCCTCCCGGCTCTCTCACGCGCGCTGGCTGGTTGTCTCCCGGCTGCCTCAGGCTCGCCGTCTCCCGGCTCCCTCGCGGTCACTGGCTCCCCTGCAGTCGTCGCTGGTTTCCTCTCGGTCGTCTCTGGCTCCCTTGCAGTCGTCGTTGGTCCCCTCACGGTGGTCGCAGGCTGGTTGTCTCCAGGCTTCCTCACGGTCGCTGGCTTCCCTGCAGTCGTCGCTGGCTTCCTCGCGGTCATCACTGGCTCCCTCACGGTCGGTCGTCGCTGGCTGCCTCGCGGTCGGTCGGTCTTGAAAAAGTTATTGTCCGAGTCCAAGTTGTTCTCAGGGTCAAACGTCTTGTGGTCAGTAGGGTTGGAAGGGTCATCAAAGGGTTGGAAGGGTCATCAAAGGATTCGAAGTCCATGTTTTTTGGTATGTGAATTTCCTGCTTCAGTAGGGTCAGAGTTTTTATTGTCGGGTGGTGAAAAATTCTCAGTATGCTGCTTGATGGTGTTGAACTCGAGCCTGTTGTGTTGGAGTACTGGTGCGGGGGTGGACAATAAGTTTGTTATGTCTTAAGTAGGCAGTCTCCCCTCTGTCACGTGCAGCTTTTAATTTTGGGAGGAACTCTTTTCTTTTTTGTCGTACGGCATCTGTAAAGTCTTCGTTGATGTAGATGTTGGAGCTTTTTAAGTATTTTGCTTTTTGTAGGATCCTTGATCTGTCCTTGTATCTTAGAAATTTCACCACAACTGGCCTTGGTCGAGGTCTTCCAGGGTCTTGTCTTCCTGTGCGGTGAGCTCTCTCCACCTCAATTTGCCCCTGTATCAGCAGTTTCTCCTTAAGGATTTTTTGAACTTTTTCCTCTGTTTCAGTCCATGTTTCTCCCGGTTTTTCCTCAATTCCATCAATTACTAAGTTGTTTCTTCTTGACTGTCCTTCCAAGTAGTCCACCTTGTCCGTTAATACAAGCATGCCGTCACATACTTTGTAGAATTCCGTTTGCATGTCTTTGGAATGGCCAGTTTGACAGATTAGATTTTTTTTAATGTCGTCTACCTCTTTTTGGGTAAAGTTGATGCTGGTTTTTATTTGTTGGACTTCCCTGGTAAAAGTGTCAAGTCGTGAGTTTGTTGAGTCTATTATCATCTTGACAAATCCTTTGAAATTTTCCTGTTGTTGTTGCAAGAGCGCCGTAAAAAGTTCTTTTTGTTGCTGGAGTAATTCATTTACTTGAGTGAGGGTCAGGGAATCCTCTTTCTGCTTTGTGTCTTGCTTCTGTTTGGGTGGCATTTTGTCGGGTCTCGTTGCTAGCCGGTTGTATGCTAGTTTGTGACGTGTCCAGAAGGCTTGCTGCTGGGTGTTTCTAACGTGGCAAGTGGGTTTACCGGCTCCCTCACGCTCGCTGGCGTTTGGTTGGTTGGTCTCTGGTCGTGGGTTCCAGCTGCGTAGCGACTTTTCGCAGTTAGCTTCCGTGCTAACGAGCTAGCGTTTCGTCCAGCCCCCTCTTCACGTCGCCAATTTCTACACACGCGCTGCCACCATGTTTCGCTCTGTTCTTTACTTTCAAATGTGGGAAAGCTTCACACGAGAGAAATGTTGACTTTACTGTTGCTGCTCCTTCTTTCCGCTTGGCAATGCGTAGCAACTCACGTGACGTGACGTCATTCAGCAGTTACCTGACTGAAAGGGAAAGGTCAAGGGAAAGGTGTCTGTTTGGCATTTTCTGTCTGCTTGAAAATGAAGAGGATCTGGATATTTAATCTGGATTGTTTACTCATTTGTTTACTGCTCCATAACAATTGCATGGCCATTTAATCTTGTTGAAGATCCAGGCTTAAAAGTGTCATCTCAAGTACATAGATACTTTATCTAAAAATAAAAATTAAAAAAAATGTCAGCATGCCAAGTGTACGCCTTCATGCCAGGACTTGTAATCGAGTTGACAACATCTGCACTCCAGGGATTACATGAAAGAAGAAGACCAGTTAGAATGGATTAGGCAATTTGTATCCAATTGCACTGTGGACAAAAAAAATACAGCCACTTTGCTTTTTGATGTGATTTCATGAGCGCCACACTTACATGACTCTTGTTTATTCTCTTGAAACCTTTATTTTATCTCAAATTCTAATGAAAAGCAGGCCCTGTCTTGTGAGTGTAGTAAAATAATAAACCCTCATATATTTTACTTGGTCTGGAAATGAGTGATGGCTGCTTGATGGCTGACGGCCAGGACCTTGACTTAGAAAATTACCGCCGAGGGGGCAGACCAAGGAGATAGGTTGCATGAAGCAGCCATTTCTTAATGACTGAATTATATCATATCACTTTCATAGCTGATGGCTTCATGCCCCTATAACACACAGATAATTAATTTTAAACCACTTCCCCAAGTTCAATGGCACCCAGCTACATTGAAATGTCTCCATGTCTTATTTTCAGGATTACATTTTTAGAGGGGGATAGTTTCGCTCTGTGCAATCTGTGGTTCACTTATGCACATGATTCTTAATGTGTAAAATGGTTCATGTAATTGAGAACCAATTAGGCAATTGGGAATAGGATTTTACAATGCTAATTGTGTTCATCTAATTGCGTGGAGGCTGATTCATTCACACCAATGCTGTTAAGCACAATTCTCCTTTCTCTGCTAGTAAAATAACAACAATTAGCCATCTTGGACCGAACAGTCAGGACAGAGTTGTGTCCCCATTTTTTTGCTACAGTGACGCTTTGTTGTAACAAGTTCAGTTTCTGGTTCTATCATTATGATCTCATATGTATTTCGTAAGTATGTAGTCTGTCACCTGGCAAAAAGGATCTAGCTCTCCGGTGACTCTACAAAGGATGACTGGTCTGAGGCATCAGGGGGAAGACCGTACCTCAACTCAACTGTATTTATAGAGCACTGTAAAACATTCACCACTGTATAGAAAGTTTTTTACATGAGGCAAAACTAAGCCACAACAAACAATAAAATAATAATACAGTAAATATTCCCATCCCCGGAATTCTATGGAAAGGAATATCCTTCATCCGGAATAAAAACCTACGCATTAACATTTTGACTACGATACTATGTATTAACGGAAGTTGCGTAAACGGAAATTCCACTACCCGTAACCCGGATAGAGGTGTAATGCCGCGGGAGCTTAAATACACGCCCACCCGATGCGACGGAAAAGACAACGCTGAAACAAGTTTTCGCTTCACGTGTCAAATTCTAAACGACGACGTGTAAGTGTCATGTCGCATGCCCGCCAGCAGGTGGCGGGGTTTTTCCCATGCTGTTCTGCACACCTGTTCGTAATTTCGGGCTGATTACCCTCCTTTATTAAGAGACTCCGGCAGTCCTCTCACTGCCGGAGAATTCCTTACCGTGCCATTGCTCTCTCTCGCTATTTCATCGTTCGTATTTACTCGCTGCCTTTTTGCCTTACGGCCACTACTATTGTTATTCGCGTTTCATCCAGATTGTTGTTGCTCTAGATTACTGATCTCAATACTTCCTCGCTCTTTGTTTTTTCGCGAGCGTTTTCGGTTGTTTTTCCTTATTTCCTGGTCCTTATTTGACCAGCGTTTTCTGTTACCGTTTTCCCTGTCGGGCTCTTTCTGTTCGTATTAAAACCCTTTGTTTTTTCATACAAGATCTTTTCGTGTCTGCTTTTTCCTGGGATCCACTTCGTTATTTTTGTTGTGCACGAGGCGATTTTTCATCGCCTCGGGCGCAACGTGACAGTAAGTAAGTTTTTATTGCCGTGCGTTTTACTGTAATTGTGAATTATTTTAACTTTATTCATTTACATCCTGGAGAACGCGGCACTAGCTTAAAAGCAACACCCACTCGAGATGACCGAAGAAACGTGTTCGCTTCGCCGTTTTCATTCATCCGATTCAAAACGAAGACATGTAAGCGACTTTTTATTGCCGTGCGTTTTACTGTAATTGCGAAAGATTTTAACTTTATTCACTTACGTCGTGTAGATCATCTCATCGAAACGTAGAAGAACTGTAACGACTGGAGCGGAGCGAGTGAAATGCGTCCGTTTGAGCGAGGCTGGACACAAAGTTAAAAAGATCTAGTAGACACTTGGAGTCGGAAAGATGCAAAATCTATGAAACTTTATAAAACAAGGCATCGATTCAACTCCTGATGACAAGCCACCATCCAGCAGGGAAAAAAAAGGCAAATCCTTCAGTATGCACAAGAATTACCAGACATCTGTGATCAACGGGACAGTTACTTGCAACTAGCAAGAAAACTATGACACGCAGGCAAACATTGTCATAAACCAAAGAATGCATCCAACAAAACAATCCAAAATACACATTTTTTTCCCAAGACAGAAACCAATAAACATTGAAATACTGTATGTATTTTACTGTTGTGATTTTTTGGGATACACCTGTATTGCAGTTTTTGGACAGTATATTTTTGTATTTTATTGGTTGTGTTGTTACACGTGCATTTTGTCAACATACTTGCAGGTTCATAAAGGACATGTACCATGCTCATTTCCCAAATGAGGAATTTCTGTTTTCAGGACAAATTGGACAGCGCAAACACGAGTCCATACTAGAGAATATTTACTGTATAATGTTGAAGACAGTAGAAACCACAAAAACAGTCAAATTAAAACCAAGTTTTAGACTGAGTCAAAAGCCAAAGAATAAAAATGAGTTTTAAGACAAGTTTTAGGGAAGGAAGTTTGCTGGGAAGAAGCCCGAGCTGGTGGGTGAGGCAGAGAAGTTCCGACTTGCATAGTTGGACTTGCCTCCACATATAGTCTGGGCTCTGGTACCAGTTCTCTTGAGAGGGGTTAGACTCACATCCACTTTGTAGTTGCCCACAGTGAGAGAGGAGCCAGACGAGGTGGCTCAGGCATCTGATTAGGATGCCTCTCGGACACCTCCCTGCTAGGGTATTCTGGGCATGTCTCACCCGCAGGAGGCCCCCGGAGATGACCCAGGACACGCGCTGTAGAGACTACGATTCCCGGCTGACCTGGGAATGGCTTGGGATCCCCGGTACAAGTTGGAAGAAGTGGCTGGGAGGAGGGATGTCTGGGCTTCCCTATTAAGCTGTTGCACCCGCGACCCGACCCCGGATAAGTGGTGGAAAATGGTTGGATTGCAAGTTATGGGCAGCAAGGAGGCTTGTCAAACATTTAGATGGAGGTCATTCTGGAGAGAGAGGGACCTGCAACAGAAAAGGCTCAATCCTCTCTGAGCCTTCGCTTAGTCCTTGATACCTCAGTGTCTTGTCCGCAGACCTATAGTTTGCTCTGATGTGCTATGAACCAGCAATATACTGCTCAAATCGCAGTGAGGGAAGAGGCGGCGGCGGCGGCGGAGGAGGCGGCGGCACGGCACGCTCGACCACCGAGGCAGCGCGAGCAAGCGATAGCCAGCCGGCGTGGTTGGGCGAGAGGACGCTTCGGGACTCCGGTGGCGGCGGCGCCGGCAGCCAGAGCTACCACCACTTGAGACCAGCCTGCTGAACGGCTAATCCGGCAGCAGCGGCGGAAAACTTCGAACACTGCGGCGGTGCCATCAGGGGAGGCCACAGGCTCACTGCCATGTCACCAACTTCCGGGTTGGCAGAAAGATCACAGCACACCTCATCAACTAGCTGACAGCCGACTAGCAACAAAACCCGAAAAATGCTGCCCAAACGAGGACGAGATATTAAACAGGACGAAGAATTCATGCCCCTTGCGCAAGTCAACGAACTACTCACGCAACAAAAAGAACTGTTCACAGCACTCATTCAGGAACAACAGGATCACTTCAAAGGATTTGTAAAGATGATACTGGATTCAACAAACACACGACTCGCCAATCTTTCCAGGGAAGTTCAAGAACTGAAAACAAGTCTTAATTTTACCCAAAAGGAGGTTGATGACATTAAAAAACAACAAACGAATAGAACTGACCATTGCAAAGCCATGCAAACTGAAATCTATAAAGTATGTGACAGTATGCTGGTTTTAACTGACAAGATGGACTACTTAGAGGGACAATCTAAAACAAATAACTTGATAATCGATGGAATTGAAGAAAGGCAAGGAGAAACGTGGACCGAAACGGAGGAAAAAGTGCAGAAAATCTTCAAGGACCAACTGCAATTAAAGGAGACAATCGAGGTGGAAAGAGTCCACCGCACGGGGAGATACGAATCGGGAAGACCTCGACCAAGACCAGTCGTGGTGAAGTTTGAAAAATATAAGGACAAAAAAATGATACTAGAGAGAGCAAAATACTTAAAAGGCACCAAAATTTACATTAATGAAGATTATACAGATACTGTACGTCAAAAAAGAAAAGAATTGCTTCCAAAACTAAAAGCGGCACGTGAAAGAGGGGAAATTGCCTACTTGAGGCACGACAAACTCATCGTCCACCCCCGCACCAGTACTGCAATTCAAAGGTCTCCACTTCAACATGCTGAGAGCTGATTACCACCAGACGAAACTTAATGACTAAATACATATAGGAAACAAACAACACAAACATGGACTTTAAAATCTTTGATTACGCTGAACATAAGACATTCAATCCAGAGAACAACTTGGATCCAGACAATAATTTCTTCAATCATAATCGTCACAGCATCACAAACTCAGAGTATTATACTGATGAACAATTCAACTCAAATGTAGAACTGAAAAATACATTTTCAGTGATACATGTAAATAGTAGAATTCTATACAAAAATTTCACCAAAATCGAAGAATATTTAACTACATCTAATAAATTTACAATTATTGCCATATCAGAAACTTGGCTTGATGATGAAAAAACAAGTGAAATGAAAATTGATGGATATGAAATGTATGCAACTCATAGGGAAGACAAAAAAGAAGGGGGAGTTGCAATATATGTAGATAAAACACTGAAATGCTGCAAAATTGAGAGCTTGACAAACACAACTGAGAATCTAATGGAATGTCTAACTTTGGAAATACACATGAAAAATGCATCAAATGTTATTTTATGTTGTGTTTATAGGACACCAGGATCTCGTCTAGACACATTTAATAAAAAACTGACAGATATGCTGAGTTGTTCTAATGACAAGAAAACACGAATAATATGTGGCGATTTTAACATCAACTTATTAAACCCAAATGGACACAAAAAAACAACAGATTTCATAAATACAATGTATAGCAACGGTCTATTCCCAGTCATTCTGAGACCCAGCAGAATAACGATGGATACGGCCACATTGATAGATAACATATTTATAAATAAGATTGATCACAAAAAGGAAAGTGGACTTCTCATAACTGATATCAGTGACCATCTACCGGTCTTTGTAGTCCTACACAATTACTTTGCTAGAAAAACAAAACCAATAACCCGTACATCAGAAATAAGACTCAGAACCCAACATTCCATTGCAGCTTTCAAGCTCGACCTAGACAAGCAAAATTGGTCTGAGGTCTACACAAATGATGATCCAAACACTGCGTTTGAAGCATTTCAGTCAACCATAACCTCCTTATACGATAAACATTTCCCAGTAATTAAAGTCACCAGAAAGTTCAATGGACAAAGCCATGGATAACAAAAGGCATAGAAAATGCATGTAAAAAGAAAAACAATCTATACAAATCGTTTCTAAAATCCAGAACTCATGAAGCTGAAACAAAATATAAGACTTATAAAAACAAATTAGTAAATATTATAAGAACCAGTAAGAGAGACCATTTTCATGCATTATTAGAGCAAAATAAAAGCAACACTCAAGAAATATGGAAAATCTTAAATCATGTAATTAGAAATAACTCTAATAAAGTAGATTATCTGGAGTATTTTTATGAAAGACAAAAATACCATTATTGAGGAAACGGCAGAAATAGCAAATGAATTTAATGAATACTTTGTTAATATCGGCAGTAACTTAGCAAAACAAATTCCCAATCCAATAAACTCTTTAGAAATAGATAAACACATAGAAAAAAATCCTTCAACAATGTTTCTTACTGCTGTGAATCAAAATGAAATATTAAATATTGTAAAAACATATCAAAGTAAAAAGTCAACCGACTGTTTTGATATTGATATGTCAATAGTAAAACATATTATAGAACTTGTAGTGCAATGGAGTTTGTGGAAGCAATAGCCACTAATATAGATAATAAAGAATACACGGTCGGGATTTTTCTAGATCTAAAAAAAGCTTTTGATAATATAGACCATGCTATATTATTGAAAAAATTAGAGAGATATGGTATCAGAGGCACAGCACATAAATGGATTGAAAGTTATTTAGAAAACAGATATCAGTATGTGCAGTTCAAAAACAAAAAATCCAATTTACTGAAGATTATCCATGGAGTGCCTCAGGGGTCAGTGATTGGACCAAAACTGTTCATTTTATATATTAATGATATCTGTAGTGTGTCAAAACAATTCAAATGCGTCCTTTTCGCTGATGACACAACCTTTTACTGCTTTGGAAAAAATATGAAACAACTCCTGAAAATTGTAGAAAACGAATTGACAAAATAAATAAAAATATATAATAAATAATAAATTAAAATAAATAATTTAAAAAAAACTGGTTCGACAAAAACTAATTATCTTTAAATTTAACAAAAACTAAGCTAGTTGTTTTTGGCACAAGACCAATTAAAGACCAAATTAAAATAAAGATAAATTCAATTGAAATAGAACGAGTCTATGAATATAAGTTTCTTGGACTAGTAATAGATACCAAACTATCCTGGAAGCCACACATAGATAACGTAAAAAGAAAAGTATCCAAAACTATCGGGATACTCCACAAAACGAAGGATGTGTTGAATAAGAGCTCCTTGTATACATTATATTACTCATTATTACTCCCATATCTGACCTACTGTGTAGAAATATGGGGAAAAGCCTGTAAAACGAACACACTCCCTGTTTTAAAATTACAAAAAAAGCAATCAGAATAATCAACAGGTCGAAATATATAGAACCCACAAATCCAATATTCATCAAATTAAACACAATGAAATTCTACGACCTGGTTGACTACAAAATTACTCAATTAATGTATAAAGCACATAACAACCTCCTTTGCCAAAATATCTAGCAGCTTTTTGAAATTAGAGAGAGCTGGTATCATCTAAGGGGCACTAATCAATACAAAAAATCCAGAACAAGAACAAACATTAAGCAAAGGTGTGTATCAGTAATTGGTGTCAATCTATGGAATAAGCTTGAAACGGATCTGAAAATGAGCAAATCGTTGGAGGAGTTCAAAAACAAATTCAAAAGATTAGTGCAAAATAACTACATGGATCTAAATTAAAATAGATAAATTTGATATACTTATAAAATAAAGTAATATAACTGTTCTTGTTTTGGATTTTGATCAACTTAACAATTGTATTCAAGGAATGCTAATTATAATGAATATCAGAAAATTGAAATACAAAAGAAGAAAGAATAACTATATATATACAAACCAAAAAGTGTAGAAATAGAATAGCATAGTTTACACAAGGGTAAAAATATTTAATGATATGTAGTTTTTCATTTCTTTGTTTTGAAAAATGAACAATTCAGTTACATAATAAGGGGTAGGACTAGATAAGTTATTTACTTCTTCCTACTCCTTTGAGCATATAACTGTGATGATGTGTTTTTTTTCTCTTTTAACTTTCTAATTTTCCTTTTATAATTTTGTTTGACCTTTGTCAACCTGTTATTGTGTGTACTATATATGCTCAATAAAACAAACAAACAAACAAAAAACAAACAAACAAATAGTTTATTATCATGGTATTTTATATGGTAAATACCATTTCCAGTTTAGAAAAACTAAAGGCAGCATAGACAACAAATATCAATATTCCTGGTTCCATCCTGATTGTTAACCACATGACAATTTTCAGCCAAAGGTACTGTGGCTTAAAATTCACTATACGGATCAACTGGTGAATAGTGAGGAGGCGGATCAGCGCTGCTGTGCAGAGACAGATTATTTTGTCAGAGCATGGATTGCCTGCCCACACATAAATGATGCGGCAGTCAGACAAAAGCATGGGGACATTATTTTCAGGTCATCATTGCACCTCTTTCTGCATGCTACCGAAGACGAGAGTGTCGGCTCAAATTATGCATCACAAAGGGCCTTTGAAATGGCATCCATAATTAAGAAGCCCGGAACGGAAGATTCTGTAAATTGAGCCCTCTTTTTGTATGTATGCTTTCATTATAAAAAATTATCGGTCATGATGTGGAGGATGATTGATCATCATTTGGGTTTGCGTGTAACTTCACCAAGACTTGTAGAATGTGCATCTATTGTTGCTTTTTTCTTTTGCTGGTGGTTACTAGGGAATAAGAATCCATAACGCAAAACAGTGGACCCTCTTATGCTGAAAACAATTTGTTTTAGGACCGATTTATTCAATTCAGGATCCAGTATTTCAATATCATCTGAATCTAAACTGAATGTATCTGTTGCCATTGTACTAGCAAGATTCGTAAGATATTAACACCTTTACCTGAGTAACAAGAGAAAACATGAGCCTATCACCGTATGACCAATTTTCAAAATACACCTCAGCTTTAGGGCTCCTTTTTTGGACACAGTGAACATGGGTATGATGTAAAAACTGCCTGATCTTCATTTTCACACCCGGGTAAATCTAGTTTATTGTGTTTGGGTACTCAGGAGACCGTGATTCGCCATGGTGGGCGTTACGGTGGACCCGGAGCATTTTCTATTACATGGCCCTGACAGACATGACAATATGGTGACAGGTAGACTCAACATTAGACGAGATAAAAGCAGGTCCAAGTTGTGGTGTGGGTGAGTGGGTGATGCAATACAATTTTGTTGGACCCGATTAAGGTGCAGGCTAATAGATTCTGAAATCTGTGGATGCGTGTGTTGGATGTCGTCATATTTCATTCATAAATACGACAACACCATGCATCCATGACTGTTGAACAGAGATGGCACCACACTGGGGCTAAGATTATTAATAAATACATTTCAAAACTATGTATCTGTAAAGCTCCCCCGAGATACGTGTCTGTTTCTGTGTCCATTGGTAGGGAAACACACAGCGAAATAAGCCGTTCATGACCATAACAGCACAAATGCCCATTTCTGCCTCTGCTGGTCTTGGAAATTACCACAAGAGCCAAAACTCCACCCATGGGCACAGTTACACTCGGCTTTGCACTAGTCTTGCACTCGACAAGAAGACACTAACTTTATTGTTGTTGATGCATGTGGACACATCATAGCGCATTAGGAAGTTGGAGTAGAGAGTTTCTGAAGTTGTTGTCATCCTGCATCACACTTTTGTCTTATTTTAGAACAACTGTAAAAGTATGTTTTGTCAATGTACATGCATCTCTGTGTGTGTGTGTGTAGTTTATTTCTTGTCTTAAGTCGGTGTAATATAAGCAACCAACTAACTCGCAGATAACAGAGACACTTTAGGTAACATTAACGGCAAACCTCATTCAGCCTGTGGCTCACACTACATGAAAGAATATTTGAAAACATGCTTCCAGCTAGTGAGATATACGTACACAATTTTTTACATTTCATCATATTATAGTAACCTGAATAATACAAAATACATAAAACATTTGAATTAATTTAAATAACATAATGAGCTGTTCTGTAAATGATGACACCCTGGGAAAATGTGTTTTGGGGGGGTTTTAGGCATAGCTAGCTCATTAGCGTCATGCTGTATTGGTAGAAATGGAAAGCCAATCGCAGTTGCACTAATAACCAGTGATGTGAATAAAATGACTCTGTTTATATATAGTGGAGAACTCATACAACATTTCCAAGGTACCTCCAGAATTTAGTACTATTCTCAAACATGTATCATGTATTCAGAAACAAGTCTCTAGATTCACCTTACAGGGTCTTTCAAAACATTACATTGGGTACTCACACCGAACTTTGAGATGCGGTGCTTGAATGAACGTGCTACATTTAAGGTTGCTTCCTTAAAGGGACTTTTTCCTTCCTTCTGTGTCCAAGTGCTTGCTCAAGCGGAGTTCACTTGGCTTTCTTATTTACACGTACATTATGAATCAAAATGTGTTTCTTCATCTTTTCAGTGTTTTCAGCGCAATCAAATTCAGTTTACGACACGCATTCCGAGAATCGGGCCAGATTTGAGAAAGAAAACTTTGCAATCCACGTCGGCCATCACTTGATTCAGTGATGTTTCTTAAGAATTTTCTTGTCGAATCTCAATAAAATTGACAGTCTTTACTGTCATGTTTGTGGTTTGGGGTGTGTTAAACGTGATTCCCCAAACCAAATTGGTTTAAAATGGTCCTGTGTAGAGTTTAGTGAGTGGTCAACTTGCTCAATAGTTACACCCACAAATCCTTATTAGTGTGGTCTGCCAAGCCATGGAAATTTGATTGTGACGTGAAACAACATTAGAAAACTCACACTGTTGTCAGTCCCACAAAGAGTTGTGACTGGTTGTGCGGAGTGTTGTGTTTTTAATAATTATTCAATAGAGATAAATTGACATTCTTTTTGGTCAGCATATGCCGATTGCCACTGATAAACAGGTTCTCGCTGAATATTACATGGATGGAGCTTTCATTCCATAAATGTCTCTAATATGAGACGAGGCATACTGGACACACTCAAGTGGTTTCTATGAAAATATCAAACACATTTAGAACAAATGGTTAAGGGGTCCTTTAGACACTCTACAGCCGTGAAGTAGAAGCTTGTACAGCCTTGCCAAAAGGAGACTGTCACACAAAAAAAGGTTTATTTTGACTATTTGAAAATATATGTTCCTCTTCTGTATGCTGGCTTCCTATTAAAGGGTTTTACTGTCTCAGTGTAGGCGTTTAATGAACTAGCTCCTACTATGTCCAGAGTACAAGCCAACAACAGGAGGCAAGGCAGTGTTCTCTACTTTTTGTTTTTTGTATTTATTTGATGGCTTCGTGTGTGTGCGCGTGCATTTGTGTTTATGTGCGCACACACATGTACATATTTCTACATGTATGTGTGTGTGTGTGTATGTATATATATATATTGATTGATCTGTCAGCTATTTTAAAGAAGGAGTGGCACAGTCCTATATATATATATATATATATATATATATAATATATATATAATATATATATATATATATATATAGCGGCTGGATAGCTCAGTTGGTAAGGCATCGGTTTGGCATACGGGAGACGGTGGTTCGAATCCCGCTTGGGGCAAAAATGAGCACATAACACCATCCAGTGTGGGTCCTTGGGCAAGATCCTTCACGCTAATGCCTACCTCATACAATGATGAGAGACAATAAAACGAATGACATGCCGGCTCAGACGTCGCCCGGCCAAACAAGGTCTGCGTCAGGTGCTGGGGAACCAGAGCACCTTGATGAAAAATGGGCTACTGGAACAAAGCGGAGATGGGCGAGATGCGATAACATGGCTCTGTTGGAATGCTACTACTCAAGCAACCCTAGTCAGAGGGGTTACATGCAGAGAATGTGGGCTAAATGGTTACTTCGAAACCCACAGTCACGGTTGACCGCGAAACAACTAGTAGCTCAGTGTTCCAACATCCACAAACGGCAACTGCTGTCACAACTTGAGATTGATGAGGTACAACGCAGGTTCCATGGTGAAGGGCCCCAGGCTGCCAGATCAGAGGAGGGGGTCTTACAAGAGATTAGGAGGCAAGCCCCAATGAATGCAGATGATGACATTGGGTGGCCAGCCCCAATGAATGAAATGCTGAGCGAGGCAGCAACTGACCTGAAAGCTAAGATCATGGCGAGAATGAAAACTGGGCAACCTAGAAACCAATTACAACGGCTATGTGAAGTACCATCTGAAAGTCTCATAGAAAGTGTGAATGCAGCACTGAGGGCGATCCCTACCGTAACGATCACAGAAACCAATGAGCTGATATACGCTTCAGCATCAGTGATCCTGGAGACTCTGGGCTATAAGAGCAACCATGGAAGCCATGAGATACGTTACCCACCATGGAAAAGACGGTTGGAGGCTAAGATCAAGGCGGCCCGGAAAGATGTGAGTCAATTAACGGAGGCCCAGAGAGGTGTGATGAAAAGGCCGATAGGTACATCCAGATGACCATACCTGAAGCACTCGAAACTGCCAAACAAAGGCTCCAAGCCTTGTCCAGTCGCCTAAAGCGGTACACGAAAGAGAATGAGGCCAGACGAATAAACAGGCTGTTCTCAACACAACCTGCGAAAGTGTACGCTCAGTGGCAGGGTCCTAACAACAGAGCTGACCCACCAAGACTGGAAACTGAAAGGTACTGGAAAGGCATATGGGAGAAGGAGGTTGCACATAACAGCAGTGCACATTGGCTGGTGACCCTGAGAGAGGAGCACAGCAACCTCCCTGAACAGAACCCGGTTACCATAACAGTGGCAGACATACAGGAAAGAGTCTCAGATATGAAGAACTGGACAGCACCAGGCCCGGACATGGTCCACACCTACTGGCTAAAGAAACTCACAGCACTCCATGAGCGCCTAGCAGTACAAATGAACCAGCTGCTGAGGGATGGGACTCACCCAGAATGGCTAACCGAAGGGCGAACCATCCTGATCATGAAGGATCCCTCAAAGGGTGCAGCCCCATCCAACTATTGGCCAATAACCTGTCTCTCCACAACATGGAAGCTCATGTCAGGCATCATTGCTGCTAAGATAAGTGGACACATGGATCAATACATGAGCGAAGCACAGAAGGGCATTGGTAGAGATACCAGAGGAGCCAAACATCAGCTCCTGGTTGACAGAACAGTCACACAAGACTGCAGGTCCCGACGTAACAACCTGTGCACAGCCTGGATTGATTACAAGAAAGCCTATGACTCGATGCCACAGACATGGATCACTGAATGCTTGGAGTTGTATAAGGTCAACAGGACCCTAAGAGCCTTCGTTGCAAACTCGATGAGGATGTGGAAAACCACACTTGAAGCCAATGGAAAGCCACTTACCCAAGTGTCCATCAAATGTGGCATATATCAAGGTGATGCACTATCCCCACTGCTGTTCTGCATAGGACTGAACCCCCTAAGCCAAGTAATCACCAAGACAGGCTATGGATACCGCCTCAGAAATGGAGCTACAATCAGTCACCTCCTCTACATGGATGACATAAAGCTGTATGCTAAGAGCGAAAGGGACATAGATTCCCTGATCCACACAACCAGGATCTACAGCAGCGACATCGGGATGTCATTCGGGCTTGAGAAATGTAGTCGAATGGTGACTAAGAGAGGAAAGGTAGTCCGCACTGAAGGGGTCTCACTCCCTGAAGGAACAATAGCAGACATTGAGGACAGCTACAAGTACCTTGGTATACCACAAGCCAATGGCAACCTCGAACTGGCAACAAGGAAAGCGGCTACGGCCAAATACCTCCAGCGAGTGAGGCAAGTCCTAAGAAGCCAGCTCAATGGCAAGAATAAGACCCGGGCAATAAACAGCTATGCCCTGCCAGTGATCAGATACCCTGCAGGAATAATAAGGTGGCCAAAGGAAGAGATTCAGACCACGGATGTTAAGACCCGAAAGCTCCTAACCATGCATGGAGGGTTCCATCCCAAATCCAGCACCCTGAGACTGTACGCAAGCCGAAAGGATGGAGGCCGGGGACTAGTGAGTGTGAGAGCCACTGTCCAGGATGAAACATCCAAGCTCCATGAATACATCAAGGAGAAGGCTCCAACGAATGACATACTCAGAGAATGTCTCAGACAATGGGGAACAGAAGATGAGCCGCTGGAAGAGGGACCATCATGGGAGGACAAGCCCCTACACGGGATGTACCACCGGACCATAACTGAAGTGGCTGATCTCAAGAAGTCCTATCAGTGGCTAGAGAGGGCTGGCCTGAAGGACAGCACAGAGGCACTCATCCTGGCTGCTCAGGAGCAGGCCTTGAGCACCAGAGCCATCGAGGCCCAGATATACCACACCAGACAAGACCCAAGGTGTAGGTTGTGCAAAGAGGCACCTGAGACGATCCAACACATAACTGCAGGGTGTAAGATGCTGGCAGGGAAAGCCTACATGGAACGCCATAACCAGGTGGCTGGCATAGTCTACCGAAACATCTGTGCGGAGTATGGACTGGAAACCCCAAGGTCAAAATGGGAAACACCTCCGAAGGTGGTGGAGAATGACAGAGCGAAGATCCTGTGGGACTTCCAGATCCAGACTGACAAGATGGTAATGGCGAACCAACCAGATATCGTGATCATAGATAAAGGGCAGAGGAAAGCCGTTGTAGTGGATGTAGCAGTCCCAAGTGATGGAAACATCAGGAAGAAGGAACATGAGAAACTCGAGAAATACCAAGGGCTCAGAGAGGAGCTGGAGAGAGCCTGGAAGGTAAAGATGACAGTCGTGCCTGTGGTGGTCGGAGCACTCGGGGCAGTGACCCCCAAACTAGATGAGTGGTTGCAACAGATCCCGGGAACAACATCGGACATCTCAGTCCAGAAATGTGCAGTGCTGGGAACAGCAAGGATACTGCGCAGAACCCTCAAGCTTCCTGGCCTCTGGTAGAGGACCCGAGCTGAATGAGGGACGGACACCACCCGAAGGGTGAGATGAGGATTTTTTTTTTTTTTTTATATCCATAGCGGCTGGATAGCTCAGTTGGTAAGGCATCAGTTTGGCATACGGGAGACGGTGGTTCGAATCCCGCTTGGGGCAAAAATGAGCACATAACACCATCCAGTGTGGGTCCTTGGGCAAGATCCTTCACGCTAATGCCTACCTCATACAATGATGAGAGACAATAAAACGAATGACATGCCGGCTCAGACGTCGCCCGGCCAAACAAGGTCTGCGTCAAGTACTGGGGAACCAGAGCACCGTGATGAAAAATGGGCAACTGGAACAAAGAGGAGATGGGCGAGATGCGATAACATGGCTCTGTTGGAATGCTACTACTACTACTCAAGCAACCCTAGTCAGAGGGGTTACATGCAGAGAAAGATTGTTAAGACCCGAAAGCTCCAGTCTCAGACAATGGGGAACAGAAGATGAGCCGCTGGAAGAGGGACCATCATGGGAGGACAAGCCCCTACACGGGATGTACCACCGGACCATAACTGAAGTGGCTGATCTCAAGAAGTCCTATCAGTGGCTAGAGAGGGCTGGCCTGAAGGACAGCACAGAGGCACTCATCCTGGCTGCTCAGGAGCAGGCCTTGTCTGGGGAACAGAAGATGAGCCGCTGGAAGAGGGACCATCATGGGAGGACAAGCCCCTACACGGGATGTACCACCGGACCATAACTGAAGTGGCTGATCTCAAGAAGTCCTATCAGTGGCTAGAGAGGGCTGGCCTGATGGACAGCAAAGAGGCACTCATCCTGGAAACACCTCCGAAGGTGGTGGAGAATGACAGAGCGAAGATCCTGTGGGACTTCCAGATCCAGACTGACAAGATGGTAATGGCGAACCAACCAGATATCGTGATCATAGATAAAGGGCAGAGGAAAGCCGTTGTAGTGGATGTAGCGGTCCCAAGTGATGGAAACATCAGGAAGAAAGAACATGAGAAACTCGAGAAATACCAAGGGCTCAGAGAGGAGCTGGAGAGAGCCTGGAAGGTAAAGGTGACAGTCGTGCCTGTGGTGGTCGGAGCACTCGGGGCAGTGACCCCCAAACTAGATGAGTGGTTGGAACAGATCCCGGGAACAACATCGGATATCTCAGTCCAGAAATGTGCAGTGCTGGGAACAGCAAGGATACTGCGCAGAACCCTCAAGCTTTCTGGCCTCTGGTAGAGGACCCGAGCTGAATGAGGGACGGACACCACCCGAGGGGTGAGATGAGGATTTTTTTTAATATATATATATACACACATACAGTATATATTAGAGCTGTCAGTTTAGCGTGTTTTTATTTAAATTAATTTAAATGAATTTTAACGGGATACATTTTTTTCTCACGAGATTAACGCGGCACACGTCACAGCGAATGTTACGTTGCTCTATAAATAAACCACAAACAAAACAACAAGCGTGCTGCAGAAGTCCACGCCCATGTCTGTTTTGCCAGCCATGGCAGCGCGAGACACTGAAAACGGATACTTAAATAGTTATGGATGGAAAGTTTACTTTTAAACTAGTTGCCAGATTGTTCCACTGACAAGACCAAAGTTACCTGTATGTTTTGCAGTCGTAAACTGAGCTATCATCATAGCACGTCGGGTCTGAAATACCACTTAATGGTCAAGCACACAGCTGACGCGAACACTCCGCGCCCTCGTCTCAGACAGACAGCTATGGATTATTTCAAAGTGAAGAACATGGATGACATGACGAAGAACAAATTTGCTGAAGCCATAGCTACATGTGTGGCTACTACATGCAAGCCTGTCAATATTGTCCACAGCTCGGCTCAAGCTGAAATCATTCGCATTGCATCGAACTACTCCACTACGGATTGCCAGCGAGAGCCTCCATTACAAGCTGTGTACAGAGATTGTACGTAGCGGAGAAGGCTAAGGTACACCAAGCGGGAGAAGACACTATTTCGGGAAAGAAATAAGAGACTAGGTTGATGAGCCTCTGGTGAATAAAGAGCACACATTACCTGGAGTTCGATTTATGCCACTGACGCGATTGTTACTTGTTTGGAACTATTTTGTGTGGAAGGTTACAGTGTTCCGTGTCCATATAAATAAAGCAGGTGGAGCTTCTCTGTGTTTGGCTGACAGCGATGGTGCACTGAGAGTTTAGCGGTGCAGTGGTAGCGCCCACACTGAAAATAAAATGTCTCCAGTGTTGTCATCGAACCAAGTGTAGTCATCCGAAATGATGTCTACACAAAACCGTAGAGAGACTTCCGTGCAAGAAGGACTAACACAATCAACATAGTTTGACTCCTGTGTTCAAAGCAAACTTGAGAAAAACGAAGTATGCAACCATGGCTTAAATCCACTATAGGCTGCGTACTAGTTTACCTTAGAAGATGTGCACTTTATAATGTAATATTGCTGTGTTTTGATTCCGTAAAAAGAGCTGTTAAAGCAGCTGTTGTGTGACAAAATATTTTTTTTCACTGTTGTTGATGGACAGTAATATTGTGTGAGATATTGTGTGAATAACTGCTCCAAGTGAAAAATGTTGATGTAAAATTGAAAATAGAAATTTTTATTTCAGTAAATATTTGTCTTTTGCACATAGAAAACTGATTCATGATTCCATGTTGATGAGAGCATTAAAATGGGGAAAAATAGGACAAAAAATTTGAAAGAAAATTCAGAAACGATAAAAAATGATCACGATTAATTTTTTTGTTCATTTGAGTTAATTATGACAGTTGCATTTTTAATTAGATTAAATATTTTAATCGTTTGACAGCTCTAATATATATATATATATATATATATATATATATATATATACACACACACGCACGCACACACATACGTGTTTTGGTGCATTTTCAGGACGTCCGTTTGTTCACCCGACATATGGGTACATGCCTTTCCCGTGGTCCTACAGGCTCCAAAAAAATATGGTAACCATGAAAAAAAATCAGGAAGACAGTCATCTACTCAGATTTTGGCTAGGACGTAATTTTTTTTTGATTTATGACAAAACTACTACATATGAGGACATTGACAGGTTTTTGTGTATTATGGAGACAGTCACCTCAAACACACTACCATTTCATGTTTTTGTGAATTTTGAGCCCCCTGGATACACATCATTTTCAAGTATATATGACTTATAAAGACCAGCTAAGAGTAAAGTGTGTATTTTTAAATTGACTCATGTTACATACCAACAGTATATGTTAGGCACATGTGTCCAATTGTCATGCTCAGGCATGGGGAGAACTCTACAAAGGAAGGATGCCCAGATTCAAACATTCAAATATCAATTGCTGAACTGTGAGGCGAATGTGCCAAACAGTCGTTATACCCGTCATCCCTCAAATATTCACATTAATAATACAAGATAGTAAAATAAGCTGTGAAGAAGAAGAGACGGTTAAATATGTGGTCAGTCCACTTTCTTATTTTTTAATTGCTGACAATATGAAATTATGAACACAGAAAACATGCCACCTCCTCTCCATGACACAAAGCACTGCAATAGATGAGGGTTGTTTGAACTGAAGAAGATTATGTCAAAATGTGAATACTGCGATGAAGAATTTTTAATGAATCTGGCCATATATTGTGCCATGTGTGTAGCAACTTCTTTAGCTACCGTTAGACAAAAGCAACTTTTCAAAAAGTATTGAAATTCTTGAAATAGGATGAATTCAAATGTTTTAGGGTTTTTCCAAAATATCACCTCAAACCTAATAAGCCTATCTTTTGTGAGAAGTTTGTATATCGTACGTACGTTTATATACAGCAGGAGTGTCCAAGGTCGGTCCTCAAGGGCCGCTGTCTTTTTGTTTTCCAGCTCTCCCAGGATGTTCTAATGCTGCATCAGAGCTGACTGAAGAACTGATCATCTGAAACAGGTGTGATGCAGCCGGGAGAGCTGGAAAACAGGCACGACAGTGGCTCTCCAGGCCCAGATCGGAACATGCCTGATATACAGTATAATTTACATGTTCATACATCTTCAAGGATTTTCCAAATTGCTCTTGAAGATCATGAAACAACAAACGTGAAACACAGTATCCAACAACAAATATGAAATCCATAATTGACCATCCCACCCTAAATGCACCATTGCTATTGCTTTAGTTAACTTGAACTGAAATGTACCCAGACGTGCTCGCATTTCAATGGACTAGCCATTCATTTCCCTTTTTAATGCAGTTATATCCTGTTGTGGATGTAGTTTTTGATGGACACCCAGCCTCTGTCGTTCAGAGCTGCTGGCTCTGCGTGGAGACAGGACTCACAGCTCGTTTTACCTGAAACTTTATGGCTTGTTATGAAATCAAACATATGTCGCTCAACAGCCTTCACTTCATAATCTGTCCACGTGCGTCTCTTATTCCCACCTGTAAAAGAAGGCATTATTTATTAAAAATGGAAAAATAAAATAATCAAAATAAGATATTCCAGGAAATAATGCGAATTTTGAAAATTTGAGAATTTTGAGAATTTATCTCTCATTCCATTCATGGTCTCCAGAGGGTTCAGTCAGGTCACTTGGTGTCTGGAACATAACATTACGGTGTCAAAATATTCAGCATTCTTCATTCTGACCAGTTAAGAAATGAATAAACATTAATTATCATTGAACATTGCTCACGGGAGAGTTTGGGATGAATATACCACACTATAGAAAGTTAACACTGTTCAGTTCTGTGGAACAGCAATATGGGGACATTCGAACACAGGCTCTCCAGAGTTAGGTTAAGACAAAAGTCATGTCACCTGAAACACACTCAGGTTTTTCAGGTCTGAAGAAATATGAGGACATGACGACTGAAATCATGGAGAGTCTATGTTTCTGACTTATAACTTCTCCTGTGTTTGTCAAAGAAAGCTGAAAACTCAAACCTAGTATATCATGATAAGAAGTAGTAACCTGTTGTAAGAATGAAGTGGATCTCTCACTCCATTCATGGTCTCCAGAGGGTTCAGTCAGGTCACTTGGTGTCTGCAACATAACATTACGGTGTCAAAATATTCAGCATTCTTCATTCTGACCAGTTAAGAAATGAATAAATATTAATTATCATTGAACATTGCTCACGGGAGAGTTTGGGATGAATATACCACACTATAGAAAGTTAACACTGTTCAGTTCTGTGGAACAGCAATATGGGGACATTCGAACACAGGCTCTCCAGAGTTAGGTTAAGACAAAAGTCATGTCACCTGAAACACACTCAGGTTTTTCAGGTCTCAAGAAATATGAGGACATGACGACTGAAATCATGGAGAGTCCATGTTTCTGATTTATAACTTCTCCTGTGTTTGTCAAAGAAAGCTGAAAACTCAAACCTAGTATATCATGATAAGAAGTAGTAACCTGTTGTAAGGATGAAGTGGATCTCTCACTCCATTCTTGTTCTCCAGAGGGTTTAGTCAGGTCACTTGGTGTCTGCAACATAACATTACGGTGTCAAAATACTCAGCATTTTTCATTTTGACCAGTTAAGAAATGAATAAACATTAATTATCATTGAACATTGCTCACGGGAGAGTTTGGGATGAATATACCACACTATAGAAAGTTAACACTGTTCAGTTCTGTGGAACAGCAATATGGGGACATTCGAACACAGGCTCTCCAGAGTTAGGTTAAGACAAAAGTCATGTCACCTGAAACACACTCAGGTTTTTCAGGTCTGAAGAAATATGAGGACATGACGACTGAAATCATGGAGAGTCCATGTTTCTGATTTATAACTTCTCCTGTGTTTGTCAAAGAAAGCTGAAAACTCAAACCTAGTATATAATGATAAGACGTAGTAACCTGTTGTAAGGAAGAAGTGGATCTTCCACTCCTTTCTTGATCTTCAAAAGGTTTCATCAGGATCGGAACACTTGGTGTCTGCAACATAGCAACAGTGCAGTGTCAGAAATATTCAAATTTATTCATCCTGATTAGTTAATAAATGAATAAACATTGTTATTCATTGAACATCGCTCACAGGAGGGTTTGGGATTAATATAAGACACTATAGAAAGTTAACACTGTTCAGCTCTGTGTAACAGCAATATGGGGACATTCGAACACAGGCTCTCCAGAGTTAAGTCCAGACAAAAATCATATCACCTGAAACACACTCCGGTTTTTCAGGTCTAAAGAAATATGAGGACATGACGACTGAAATCATGGAGAGTCCATGTTTCTGATTTACAACTTCTTCTGTGTTTGTCAAAGAAAGCTGAAAACTCAAACCTAGTATATCATGACAAGAAGTAGTAACCTGTTGTAAGGATGAAGTGCATCTATCATTCCATTCATGGTCTCCAGAGGGTTCAGTCAGGTCACTTGGTGTCTGCAACATAACATTACGGTGTCAAAATATTCAGCATTCTTCATTTTGACCAGTTAAGAAATGAATAAATATTAATTATCATTGAACATTGCTCACGGGAGAGTTTGGGATGAATATACCACACTATAGAAAGTTAACACTGTTCAGTTCTGTGGAACAGCAATATGGGGACATTCGAACACAGGCTCTCCAGAGTTAGGTTAAGACAAAAGTCATGTCACCTGAAACACATTCAGGTTTTTCAGGTCTGAAGAAATATGAGGACATGACGACTGAAATTATGGAGAGTCTATGTTTCTGACTTATAACTTCTCCTGTGTTTGTCAAAGAAAGCTGAAAACTCAAACCTAGTATATCATGATAAGAAGTAGTAACCTGTTGTAAGAATGAAGTGGATCTCTCACTCCATTCATGGTCTCCAGAGGGTTCAGTCAGGTCACTTGGTGTCTGCAACATAACATTACGGTGTCAACATATTCAGCATTCTTCATTCTGACCAGTTAAGAAATGAATAAATATTAATTATCATTGAACATTGCTCACGGGAGAGTTTGGGATGAATATACCACACTATAGAAAGTTAACACTGTTCAGTTCTGTGGAACAGCAATATGGGGACATTCGAACACAGGCTCTCCAGAGTTAGGTTAAGACAAAAGTCATGTCACCTGAAACACACTCAGGTTTTTCAGGTCTGAAGAAATATGAGGACATGACGACTGAAATTATGGAGAGTCTATGTTTCTGACTTATAACTTCTCCTGTGTTTGTCAAAGAAAGCTGAAAACTCAAACCTAGTATATCATGATAAGAAGTAGTAACCTGTTGTAAGAATGAAGTGGATCTCTCACTCCATTCATGGTCTCCAGAGGATTCAGTCAGGTCACTTGGTGTCTGCAACATAACATTACGGTGTCAAAATATTCAGCATTCTTCATTCTGACCAGTTAAGAAATGAATAAATATTAATTATCATTGAACATTGCTCACGGGAGAGTTTGGGATGAATATACCACACTATAGAAAGTTAACACTGTTCAGTTCTGTGGAACAGCAATATGGGGACATTCGAACACAGGCTCTCCAGAGTTAGGTTAAGACAAAAGTCATGTCACCTGAAACACACTCAGGTTTTTCAGGTCTCAAGAAATATGAGGACATGACGACTGAAATCATGGAGAGTCCATGTTTCTGATTTATAACTTCTCCTGTGTTTGTCAAAGAAAGCTGAAAACTCAAACCTAGTATATCATGATAAGAAGTAGTAACCTGTTGTAAGGATGAAGTGGATCTCTCACTCCATTCTTGTTCTCCAGAGGGTTTAGTCAGGTCACTTGGTGTCTGCAACATAACATTATGGTGTCAAAATACTCAGCATTTTTCATTTTGACCAGTTTAGAAATGAATAAACATTAATTATCATTGAACATTGCTCACGGGAGAGTTTGGGATGAATATACCACACTATAGAAAGTTAACACTGTTCAGTTCTGTGGAACAGCAATATGGGGACATTCGAACACAGGCTCTCCAGAGTTAGGTTAAGACAAAAGTCATGTCACCTGAAACACACTCAGGTTTTTCAGGTCTGAAGAAATATGAGGACATGACGACTGAAATCATGGAGAGTCCATGTTTCTGATTTATAACTTCTCCTGTGTTTGTCAAAGAAAGCTGAAAACTCAAACCTAGTATATAATGATAAGACGTAGTAACCTGTTGTAAGGAAGAAGTGGATCTTCCACTCCTTTCTTGATCTTCAAAAGGTTTCATCAGGATCGGAACACTTGGTGTCTGCAACATAGCAACAGTGCAGTGTCAGAAATATTCAAATTTATTCATCCTGATTAGTTAATAAATGAATAAACATTGTTATTCATTGAACATCGCTCACAGGAGGGTTTGGGATTAATATAAGACACTATAGAAAGTTAACACTGTTCAGCTCTGTGTAACAGCAATATGGGGACATTCGAACACAGGCTCTCCAGAGTTAAGTCCAGACAAAAATCATATCACCTGAAACACACTCCGGTTTTTCAGGTCTAAAGAAATATGAGGACATGACGACTGAAATCATGGAGAGTCCATGTTTCTGATTTACAACTTCTTCTGTGTTTGTCAAAGAAAGCTGAAAACTCAAACCTAGTATATCATGACAAGAAGTAGTAACCTGTTGTAAGGATGAAGTGCATCTATCATTCCATTCATGGTCTCCAGAGGGTTCAGTCAGGTCACTTGGTGTCTGCAACATAACATTACGGTGTCAAAATATTCAGCATTCTTCATTTTGACCAGTTAAGAAATGAATAAATATTAATTATCATTGAACATTGCTCACGGGAGAGTTTGGGATGAATATACCACACTATAGAAAGTTAACACTGTTCAGTTCTGTGGAACAGCAATATGGGGACATTCGAACACAGGCTCTCCAGAGTTAGGTTAAGACAAAAGTCATGTCACCTGAAACACATTCAGGTTTTTCAGGTCTGAAGAAATATGAGGACATGACGACTGAAATTATGGAGAGTCTATGTTTCTGACTTATAACTTCTCCTGTGTTTGTCAAAGAAAGCTGAAAACTCAAACCTAGTATATCATGATAAGAAGTAGTAACCTGTTGTAAGAATGAAGTGGATCTCTCACTCCATTCATGGTCTCCAGAGGGTTCAGTCAGGTCACTTGGTGTCTGCAACATAACATTACGGTGTCAACATATTCAGCATTCTTCATTCTGACCAGTTAAGAAATGAATAAATATTAATTATCATTGAACATTGCTCACGGGAGAGTTTGGGATGAATATACCACACTATAGAAAGTTAACACTGTTCAGTTCTGTGGAACAGCAATATGGGGACATTCGAACACAGGCTCTCCAGAGTTAGGTTAAGACAAAAGTCATGTCACCTGAAACACACTCAGGTTTTTCAGGTCTGAAGAAATATGAGGACATGACGACTGAAATTATGGAGAGTCTATGTTTCTGACTTATAACTTCTCCTGTGTTTGTCAAAGAAAGCTGAAAACTCAAACCTAGTATATCATGATAAGAAGTAGTAACCTGTTGTAAGAATGAAGTGGATCTCTCACTCCATTCATGGTCTCCAGAGGATTCAGTCAGGTCACTTGGTGTCTGCAACATAACATTACGGTGTCAAAATATTCAGCATTCTTCATTCTGACCAGTTAAGAAATGAATAAATATTAATTATCATTGAACATTGCTCACGGGAGAGTTTGGGATGAATATACCACACTATAGAAAGTTAACACTGTTCAGTTCTGTGGAACAGCAATATGGGGACATTCGAACACAGGCTCTCCAGAGTTAGGTTAAGACAAAAGTCATGTCACCTGAAACACACTCAGGTTTTTCAGGTCTCAAGAAATATGAGGACATGACGACTGAAATCATGGAGAGTCCATGTTTCTGATTTATAACTTCTCCTGTGTTTGTCAAAGAAAGCTGAAAACTCAAACCTAGTATATCATGATAAGAAGTAGTAACCTGTTGTAAGGATGAAGTGGATCTCTCACTCCATTCTTGTTCTCCAGAGGGTTTAGTCAGGTCACTTGGTGTCTGCAACATAACATTATGGTGTCAAAATACTCAGCATTTTTCATTTTGACCAGTTAAGAAATGAATAAACATTAATTATCATTGAACATTGCTCACGGGAGAGTTTGGGATGAATATACCACACTATAGAAAGTTAACACTGTTCAGTTCTGTGGAACAGCAATATGGGGACATTCGAACACAGGCTCTCCAGAGTTAGGTTAAGACAAAAGTCATGTCACCTGAAACACACTCAGGTTTTTCAGGTCTGAAGAAATATGAGGACATGACGACTGAAATCATGGAGAGTCCATGTTTCTGATTTATAACTTCTCCTGTGTTTGTCAAAGAAAGCTGAAAACTCAAACCTAGTATATTATGATAAGACGTAGTAACCTGTTGTAAGGAAGAAGTGGATCTTCCACTCCTTTCTTGATCTTCAAAAGGTTTCATCAGGATCGGAACACTTGGTGTCTGCAACATAGCAACAGTGCAGTGTCAGAAATATTCAAATTTATTCATCCTGATTAGTTAATAAATGAATAAACATTGTTATTCATTGAACATCGCTCACAGGAGGGTTTGGGATTAATATAAGACACTATAGAAAGTTAACACTGTTCAGCTCTGTGTAACAGCAATATGGGGACATTCGAACACAGGCTCTCCAGAGTTAAGTCCAGACAAAAATCATATCACCTGAAACACACTCCGGTTTTTCAGGTCTAAAGAAATATGAGGACATGACGACTGAAATCATGGAGAGTCCATGTTTCTGATTTATAACTTCTTCTGTGTTTGTCAAAGAAAGCTGAAAACTCAAACCTAGTATATCATGACAAGAAGTAGTAACCTGTTGTAAGGATGAAGTGTATCTATCATTCCATTCATGGTCTCCAGAGGGTTCAGTCAGGTCACTTGGTGTCTGCAACATAACATTACGGTGTCAAAATATTCAGCATTCTTCATTTTGACCAGTTAAGAAATGAATAAATATTAATTATCATTGAACATTGCTCACGGGAGAGTTTGGGATGAATATACCACACTATAGAAAGTTATCACTGTTCAGTTCTGTGGAACAGCAATATGGGGACATTCGAACACAGGCTCTCCAGAGTTAGGTTAAGACAAAAGTCATGTCACCTGAAACACATTCAGGTTTTTCAGGTCTGAAGAAATATGAGGACATGACGACTGAAATTATGGAGAGTCTATGTTTCTGACTTATAACTTCTCCTGTGTTTGTCAAAGAAAGCTGAAAACTCAAACCTAGTATATAATGATAAGAAGTATTAACCTGTTGTAAGAATGAAGTGGATCTCTCACTCCATTCATGGTCTCCAGAGGGTTCAGTCAGGTCACTTGGTGTCTGCAACATAACATTACGGTGTCAACATATTCAGCATTCTTCATTCTGACCAGTTAAGAAATGAATAAATATTAATTATCATTGAACATTGCTCACGGGAGAGTTTGGGATGAATATACCACACTATAGAAAGTTAACACTGTTCAGTTCTGTGGAACAGCAATATGGGGACATTCGAACACAGGCTCTCCAGAGTTAGGTTAAGACAAAAGTCATGTCACCTGAAACACACTCAGGTTTTTCAGGTCTGATGAAATATGAGGACATGACGACTGAAATCATGGAGAGTCTATGTTTCTGACTTATAACTTCTCCTGTGTTTGTCAAAGAAAGCTGAAAACTCAAACCTAGTATATCATGATAAGAAGTAGTAACCTGTTGTAAGAATGAAGTGGATCTCTCACTCCATTCATGGTCTCCAGAGGGTTCAGTCAGGTCACTTGGTGTCTGCAACATAACATCACGGTGTCAAAATATTCAGCATTCTTCATTCTGACCAGTTAAGAAATGAATAAATATTAATTATCATTGAACATTGCTCACGGGAGAGTTTGGGATGAATATACCACACTATAGAAAGTTAACACTGTTCAGTTCTGTGGTACAGCAATATGGGGACATTCGAACACAGGCTCTCCAGATGTTAGGTTAAGGCAAAAGTCATGTCACCTGAAACACACTCAGGTTTTTCAGGTCTCAAGAAATATGAGGACATGACGACTGAAATCATGGAGAGTCCATGTTTCTGATTTATAACTTCTCCTGTGTTTGTCAAAGAACATTGAAAATTCAAACCTAGTATATCATGATAAGAAGTAGTAACCTGTTGTAAGGATGAAGTGGATCTCTCACTCCATTCTTGGTTTCCAGAGGGTTCAGTCAGGTACCTGTCACTTGATGTCTGCAACATAACAACATTACGGTGTCAAAAGTTTCAGCATTCTTCATTCTGACCAGTTAAGAAATGAATACATATTCATTATCATTGAACATTGCTCACGGGAGAGTTTGGGATGAATATACCACACTATAGAAAGTTAACACTGTTCAGTTCTGTGGAACAGCAATATGGGGACATTCGAACACAGGCTCTCCAGAGTTAGGTTAACACAAAAGTCATGTCACCTGAAACACACTCAGGTTTTTCAGGTCTGAAGAAATATGAGGACATGACGACTGAAATCATGGAGAGTCTATGTTTCTGATTTAGAACTTCTCCTGTGTTTGTCAAAGAAAGCTGAAAACTCAAACCTAGTATATCATGATAAGAAGTAGTAACCTGTTGAAAGGATGAAGTGGATCTCTCACTCCATTCATGGTCTCCAGAGGGTTCAGTCAGGTCACTTGGTGTCTGCAACATAACATTACGGTGTCAAAATATTCAGCATTCTTCATTCTGACCAGTTAAGAAATGAATAAATATTAATTATCATTGAACATTGCTCACAGGAGAGTTTGGGAATAATGTACCACACTATAGAAAGTTAACACTGTTCTTCTCTGTGGAACAGCAATATGGGGACATTTAGACACAGCCTCTCCAGAGTTAGGTTAAGACAAAAGTCATGACACCTGAAACACACTCAGGTTTTTCAGGTCTAAAGCAATATGAGGACATGACGACTGAAATCATGGAGAGTCCATGTTTCTGATTTATAACTTCTCCTGTGTTTGTCAAAGAAAGCCGAAAACTCAAACCTAGTATATCATGATAAGAAGTAGTAACCTGTTGTAAGGATGAAGTGGATCTCTCACTCCCTTCTTGGTCTCCAGAAGGTTCAGTCAAGATCCCGTCACTTGGTGTCTGCAACATAACACCATTACGGTGCCATTACGGGACATTCGAACACAGGCTCTCCAGTGTTAGGTCCAGACAAAAGTCATTTCACCTGATCACACTCAGGTTTTTCAGCAACATTACAGTATCAGAAATATTCTAAAAAGTATTCTACAGTAACTGGGAAGTATGAGGGCATGACTGAAATCATGAAAATCAACATTATAGCAACCATAGAGTGTCAGAAATATGTCGTAGTTACATGACTTTTGAATAAATTAAACTTCATACACAGCACAAGCCGGCTCTTTATGGTAGTTACCACTGTACAGCTCTTATAGCTAAC
Source organism: Hippocampus zosterae (assembly GCF_025434085.1). Classification (NCBI taxonomy): domain Eukaryota; kingdom Metazoa; phylum Chordata; class Actinopteri; order Syngnathiformes; family Syngnathidae; genus Hippocampus; species Hippocampus zosterae. The sequence continues at coordinate 27,667,872 of NC_067451.1, forward strand.
AATTTCAGGACAACAGACATGACTGAGTTCAAATAATAAAGACAACACCCGAAACATACTCTTTCAGACTAAAACAATGTAATGACTGAAAAATAATTCCGGTGACCATTCGTTGTTTTCAACTAATTAGAGACTTTTGATGGGCAGTACAAATTGCTGATAAAAATGTGGATTTGTCAAACAGCTACCACAGCCTTCTTCAATCAGGTGAAATAAGCATTATGAAGGAAGTTTAAAGGCATCTAATTTTCCTCGACTATTACGGATGTATGCGTTTTTATGAATTGTGATATTTGGTGAAGCACAATATTTTAACAGAAGCCGAATAATTTCTATTTCTATTTTTTCATTCCAAGATATTCCTAGTTCTACATGGCAATACAATATTCTCAATAATTGAATGATAATGGCTGCTAAACATTTTCTTCAAAAGTACTTCAATTATTTTTGCTCCAATATGATCAATGGCATAAAAAATATGCTGTTTATTGTGACAGTTTTGGGGTAAATACAATGTACGAATAAAATCTGTCACTGTGACAGGCTTTGGTTGCAGCTCTTGTCATATGCTTGCGGTAGCCATAAGAATTAGATAGCAGGTAGATTGATAGCATACCTTTATAATCATTGATCCACTGGGCTTTCAAACAAGGCTTGTTGACTCCAGATAAAAGGAGCAGCCTCAGATTCAGGGCTCAGTCTGGTTCTTCTTTGTGACATTATCACCACCAGTAAACATCTACAATGGAAAGTGAGAAGAAGTCAGCCAGACAAGCAAGCACAATATTATGGCAGCACTTATTTTGGCTCAAAAAGTACTGAGCCAAAGGAATATTATTTTCTTCCTCAAAAATACAAAAATTCATTTCATCAAACATTTGCTGGTCAGACTAATAGATTCGGGCAAACCATTTGTCAGGCAGATAACAATGTAAAATTAAAATAGAGTAACACAATATTGTCTTGACCAAATGTACCAACAAAGCTGAATTCTGCTATAATTTCATTCCAAACGTTTGTTTGTTTTTTTCATTGAAACGGTGTACAATTGAATCAGCACAAGAATAAACAGTGTAAATACACCGGGCTTAGCGTAAATGCTAGAAGTGCCTGGCCCACTTTCATTAGGCTACCTGTACTAACTAATTTAAATTAACTGCAATCGCATAAAACAAATACTGCACTGAAATAAACATATGGTACCAAAACCAAGTTCCACAGACTGTGTTGTTAAAGATTTAGAAAAGTTTTCCAGAACATTGCCTGCAGGACATGTCCACATTACTTTTACTGGAAGCTTATTAGCATGCTAACGATCGAGCTAGCTAGCTAGCTAGCTAGCTGTCTTATTGAATGATATTACCTTTGGTGGGCACTGTTAAACACGGTTATATTGAACAACTTCTATGTTACGGTAAGATAAATGAAAAGGAATTGCTTACCCGATGGTCATCCACGCGTGGTCGTGTTTGAGAGTAGGATTGTCTGGCTGCTTCACATGTTGGATTTTGTGTGACTGCTAATTGATGTGACTTATCAGGACGAGGGCGGGGAAAATGTGTGAGTCAGTCCGAAAAAGATGACATTTGAGGTCCTGCACAATGACGTCACTGAAAGTGTGTTAAAAGTGTGTTAAGTACCGAAGTTGGCCACTAGTTTTCCAAATGAAAAGTGAGTCGAAAGTTAAACACACTTAAACACACAATTTCTGAAAATTGTGCTCTTTCAGGACATCACTTATTTTTGGTGTGGGAGTATCCTCGTGAGCTCTAGAGTAGTGTAGACTGCGTGGAAATATGAGGACGCGAAAAATGTCCTCATTTTTCCACAGGTCCTCATTGTGAAGGTGTGTTATCATAAAATTGTCCTGAGATGTCATGAATACAAACGCGCACGCACGCACACACACACACACACACACACGCGCTCACACACACACACACTCTAATAATGACTTCCCTATTGCGTTAGCATACTAAAGCAGTTGACACTGGTGTTGTAAGAACAGATGAATCCTTCCTGTCATTTCAAATGGAAATGATATCAAAAGTCAAAGACTTGTTGTGGTTTCTGCGGATTACGGTCAAGTTTCTGCGTTTTCATTTAGCTTTAGCCGCTCTTCTTAATCCTTCTTTGAGCTCATTAAAAGGAACAAGAAACACAATTAGTGGCTGCTGCAATGACAAATTTGAATCATGTTGCCAAAGAACGCATCTCCTTTGCGAGCCCCATCTTTTCTTACATACATATGCTTTGTTAAAATACAACCATTTAATTGTGATTCAGATAATAGAGTAGCTGCCACTTCTTAAGGTAGAAGGTGATTTTGATTGATCTGTCAGCTATTTTAAAGAAGGAGTGGCACAGTCCTGTTGTTGTTCCATTCATGATCTATCCAAAGAAAGACCAGTGCACACACGGAGATCAGAAAATGCACAAACACTGGAGATATTTCTGCTGCCCAACAGTATGGCTGCACAGCTGTTCTGAAACTTTGCAAGAAAAATCCAATGTTTGGAGTTCATCATATTTCTGTGAAATGACCCTCTTTGAGTTCACCCCCATCCGTCACAACAGACACACGCACCTTCGCGCACACACACACACACACACACACACACACACACGCGCACGCACACGCACACGCACACACACACACATAAAAGTTTGACAGTCCTTGCCTTCAGTAAAATTACAGCAGCTGCACTGTTGTGTCATTTTCAGCTTGTACTGACAGAAAAGGGCTTCTGGCAAACATTGTTTGAATGGACCCAGCTCAAAACACGCCTGCCAGAACTAACAACGATGCGGTCAAAACTCCAAGAAGTCAGTCTCTCTTATTGTACAGTGCTAAGCAGCTTCAAACAGTTGAAATCTTTGGCCGAACCCTGCAGCTTTGTGATCCAATGAGGCAAAAGTGCATAAAGATTGTGCCGTGTCTCATCCCGGATCAAACTTTATGGCAACAAATAAACATGGGCTCGGATTGAAATGGACTGAGCAGCGCTAACACTTTGCATGCTTGGACCTTTGGGTGCATTCATTTTTTTTCTGTGTTGTGGGGCAGATGTAAATTCTTTCATCTATGTGCGCCCCATCAAAACTGCAGCAAATGTTTTTTGTTTTTGTTTTTTACTCAGCATGCTGGCTGCAAATATCTTGGAACACTTAACCATTATCACAGCATAACTTTGTCAATCACATTTCGGGAACATCAACCTGTCAGGTTCTGAGACAGTGATTGTAATTTGGTGTCACCCGATTGTGAATGTAATATAGAATTTGACATGAAATCTCGTCAGTTCCCAAACAACTGTTAAGTGTGCAGTATGTCACATAGTGCTAAACATGCCCTTGTTCCTGTCATATAAAAGGTCATTATTATATGTTCAGTGCTTTATGAGAGTTTGCACTGTTGCTCGAGTTGATTGACAGGTCCCGCCTTAAAGGGGAAGGCCCGGAAGTAACTGTCAGAGTGAGCCCACCGCATGTTTTATTGCTCTGCCACATTATTAACAAAAAGGCACATAAAACACAAACCCTGCTTGCCAACAATCATTACAGTTCCAGCTTTTTTGGAATGTGTTGCAGGCATCAAATTAATATTGACTCAATAGTCTTAGAAAAATATAAAATAAGACTTAAGTAGGCCTATTAGGTCGAATATTAAACATCTTGTTTATTTGAATATAGATTGAAAATTATTTGAATTAATGTTTTTTTAAATTCATGTTTTCACAAAATCTCTACTTCATTGGAATTGGCGTTTGTATCAGTTAATAGAGGAGATGAGTAAGGGCTCACATCAACCAATTCTCATAGAAAAAAAAAATCACTTTTTTCTTCTCAGATTCTGTGTTGTAAAGCCAGCATGTATGCTTTGACACCTCCCCTGGTTAGCTTGTTAGCTAAGCTTTCTGTGCCAGACAAAGCTAGTGTTGAGAAAACATGCCAAGAATCAACGTCAGGAGCAGCCAAACTGACTTACTTCACTGACAACAGCCGATGGAAGTATGTGTGTTCACACCATGATTATTGGCTGCCGCATGAAATGCAGGGCTTTTGCCTCAGGCGGTACTGCCAACTTTAGTTGACAATTTATACACGCAAGGCATGAATTTTGCTTTAGAGTAAGTCTTTTTTTCCCAAATAGTGTGTTTGAAAAGGTATTCGTTTTTCTATCTACTTTGTCCACACAAGGGTCGCCGGGGCTGTCTTTGGGCATGTGGCAGGGTATATCCTGAACCGGTTGCCAGACAATCGCAGGGCACACATAGACCAACAACCATTTGCACTCACACGCAGACCAATGGACAATTTAGCATGTTCCACTAACCAACCAAGAGTGCATGTTTTTGGAATGTGGGAGGAAACCAGAGTACACGGAGAAACATGCAAGGCACAGGGAGAACATGCAAAGTCCGCACAGGAAAGCCGGAATCAAACCTTGCACTTCTGCACTGTCAAGCACTTGTGCTAACTAGTCGCCCACCGTGGTGCCAAAAGTAAAACATGAGTACTGTAATATATTTTTTAAATTATATTTATTATCATTATTTACATTTTATCAATCATTCAAGCTTTAAAAAATTGTTACTATGATGAAGCCTTTATACCATTTTATCGCAAAGCTATGGCTCAAAGCCACTCAAGTTACTCAACAACTACTTTTTATAGAAGTGCTTAATACGCCATATAAAATACATATAAATATTCTGCTTAAAAATGTGATTTTCATGATAGCAATTAAAGTGTACTGTTTTTTATGCTCCAATGACGAGATGCATGGCAGCATAAGATTGAGTCTTTTTTTGTTGATTCAAAGGAAACGGCCCGAAAATGTTGCAGGCTCCTGTGTTTCGCAGAAAAGCACACAGCTTGAGTAAAAAAAAAATTGTGAAAAGAGGACAAAAGACTTTTAAATGCAGTCCTGCCGATTGGTTTTGGACTCGCTGCCTTTTTTAAAAACAATTTGGTGGGAAGAGTTGGCATTTAGCAGCCCATTTGCCAAATGTCTGAAGAGAAGAGAGAAAATGAAATGTTTGAACTTTGACCTCACCTCATTTGCTTGTTTTTGAAGCAGTTGGATGACAAAGGCGCCGCTCTGTGTTCAAATCTGCATGGGAAAGCTGATGACGCTGCCAAATGTAATGCCTACCTTTGAATTAGTGCTTACACTCAACTATTTATATCTAGTGACCCAGATGCGCCACCACCGTGCGCATACATTTGTTGAACACGAGGAATAATCCAGTTACAAAACATCAGGTTGAGACAGGGACACAAGTGACAACACTGCTGCATTCTATGTCATACACAACTAAACAAACATATTGAACATGAAATACTGGTAAATTGTCCAAGACTCACTCCTCTCCCAAGAGGCCCTTCATTCATCCACCAGCCACTGCAATCACTTTCTTTGTTTAACCCTCTCATGCACTACTAATGATAACCTGTAACCTGATAACATGATAGGATGTCCACTGTAGTAACCGATGTCTCTGAAAGGGTTAATTTACTTTGAACCTTTGACTGGATTCAGATTTATTTCAAGCTATTGGTACATGATATGCCATTGATCTCCACTGTGTTGTCTTCCTCTTGTTCATTGTTTAATGGAACTCTTCATTTGATGTTCTGTGTAATGTGGTGCAGAATTGTGAATGGATTCCAAAGTCAAGCTGGAGACAGCACTTTACAGGTTTCAGGGCCAGCGAGACAAAAGACACATCACGCCAGTACAAAAGCCGTATGTGGCGTTGATGAGTGAATTGCGAGTTGAATGGAGGCATCTCACCTCCCCTTAAAAGAAAAAGATTTTCTGCACAGAATCTGATTCATTTGAAATGTGAACGATGCCGTGAACAGACAATGGCAAAACAATTAGTATCCATACAATGTTCTGAAGCATTTGGCAGGAGCACATCTTCCGTTGATTTGTTTTTCCAATCAGTGACTGCTAATATTCTATCAGTTGACTGACTCCAGACAAAAAAAACAAAAAACAAAAAAGACTGCATTCACCGTAAGAGACGATGTGAGAGCACATTACATATTGGAAGTAACCGAAGCTAATAGATGCATGACCTTATTTCATCTTGATTTAGTGTGCAATTTAACAAGGTAATGCTTCTTTTTTTTTTTTTGGTGTGGACTCCGTCTTTACCCTGTCCAGGAAATGTGTGACCTGTGGCCCACTCTGGGTAAAGGCCTTTTGTATCATCCAAGTTGAAGCGCGATGAGTAGCCTTTGTGCGGTGTCTCATTGTCCAATTGTCTCCTCCTTCCTCACCTCCGCTGTGACCGAGCATGCGGAAATATTCTGTAGTCTCTGTATGATCTCCAATGTCATTGAAAATGACAGAGCAGCCTGCCAGTTATGCTGCATCGATCGTTTCCTCCTCTCTGGCCACATGCATACACGGCTAATTCCGACTCCACATTTGACTGGGAGTGTTTCCAAATCAAGCAACTGTAAACTATGACTCACGCCAAGTCAGCTGTGCAAAGTCCAGACGGCGTCCCAATGGGTATCTCTTATAACCTGGCAGCCATATGCACTCTTAAGGGGAGCAGATTAGCTATAACATAAAGAATCTGTCAAACTCAAGGCTGTCGAGTGAGGGTGGGCGTTGCTGATATTCTCTGCCATATTCTCTTCTATTTTCATTTTCTGTCAGTGCCAATGTCTCCCGATATTTTAGTCGATTCATGTCTTTCAAGGCAATACCTGTATCCGCCCATTTTTGACACCACTTTGTCTAATAAAGATGAGATAAGAAAACCTTTATTTGTCTCACAATGGAGAAATTCCCAATTTACAGCAGCTAAATTATGAAAGGGAGAAAGTAGAAGATTAAAAGTAAATAGATAAATATAAATATCAAATACACATTAAAGCATATTAAAAATGTGTGAGTGGGGCAGAGCCCAGGTTTTCAGGACCATCTATTCAATAGCCTGACAGAGGTCGGGAAGAGCGAGCGGCGGTACCTCTCCTTGCAGCCTCTATCAGTCTCTGCTGGCTGAAGGAGCTGCCCAGTGCTGTCAGGGTGGCCTGGAAGGGGGTGGGAGGGTCTGTCCATCAGACCTGTTAGCTTAGCTAGCATCCTCCTGTTGCCCACCTCCTCCAGAGTGTCCAGGGAGCAGCAGTCACAGGGAAGCTGCAGGGCACATTTAGACAAAAAAAGTCATATTTACACTGATGGCCAATTAAGTCTTCACAAGCATTTATTGAGCGTATGGGAGGAAGTGAGAGGAACCGAGAAAAAAAAAAAATCCACGCCCGCACAGAGACTGATCAAACTCACACATGAAGCTGTACATTCAAATAGTTCTTAGGCACAGATCAACCCTTGCTCCAATGTCCCTCTCATTGCTGAGAACCAATACGAGGTATTGGCTCGTATTGGTTATATTTTAAGGCATCTGGCACCCGTGCAGGCTGTTGATTCCAGCCACCAATATTTAAGGCAATAATAATTCTGAATTTGGTGAGTCCTCCTTGAATCAAGTCAAGTCAAGTCAACAGTATTTACAGAGCACTTTCAAACAGCCATTGCTGTTTGAAAGTGCTCTGTATGAAAGTGTGAAAGCTCTGTGTGAAAGTGATCGAGTTTGAAATCACTGTCCAGTTTAAGGCCCAAGTTTGAGACCGTTGATTTCAGATAAGGAGACAGGGGGCCCAAGTTAAAAGCTATGATGGCCAGTCCCTCCCACCCCCTCCAGCCCGCCCTGACAGCACTTGGTAGCTCCTTCAGCCAGAGACTGTTACACCCTCGCTGCAAGAAGGAGAGATACCGACGCTCGTTCCTACCGACTGCTGTCAGGCTGATGAATAAAAAATAACAATCATAATAATAATAATAATTTTTATCCATTCATATTGTATTTAATTGAAAGATGTTTGTTGTTTTTTTTCTCTTTCTCCTTTCTTCTTTCTACATGCATTCTTGCTGCTGGAGGCTGTAAATTTCCCCATTGTGGGACGAATAAAGGATATCTTATCTTATCTTATCTTAAGTCTACAGGATGGAATTTACTAGGGCCACTGAGACCAAACAATATCACCTCTGTCTTCTTTTCATTGAATTTCAAGAAATTTTGTGCCATCCAGGTTTTGATTTCTTCCAGACAGGATAGGAGTGGCCTTAATGAGAAGGCGTCTTTCTTGCTCAGTGGGACAAAGATCTGGCAGTCAACTGCATAGCAGTGGAGGGGAATACCATGTTTCCTTAAGATGAAACCCAATGGGAGCAGATACAGCGAGAACAGCAGAGGCCCCAGAATTGAGCCCTGTGGAACACCACATGACAGGGGAGCAGTGCGTGACTCAGAGCAGCCAAGACTGACACAAAAGGTTCTGTCAGCTAGATAGGACCTAAACAACTCAAGAGCACTGCCACCAATGCCCACCAAGTGCTCCAAACGAGTCAGCAGAATACTGTGATCCACTGTATCAAATGCTGCAGTTAAGTCCAATAAAACCAGACACACGTGGTCTCCAGAGTCATTTGCCAGGAGCATGTGATTAGAAACGCGTAACAGGGCTGACTCCGTGCTATGCATCGTCTTGAAACCTGACTGGAAGACCTCCAAGATTTTATGTTCATCCAAGAAAAGTTTCAACTGCATGTGCACCACTTTTTCCAGAATTTTGGAAATGAAAGGCAGTTTGGAAATGGGCCTGAAACTTGACAGCACATCTGGATCAAGACCAGGTTTCTTGATCAAGGGTTGGACCACAGCATGTTTAAACTGTCGGGGAACTACACCAGAAGAAAGGCTGCTGTTGATGATATCCAAGACTGATGCGCCAACACTCGGGAGAACCGCCTGAAAGAAGTGTGGGGGAAGAGAGTCGCAAGGGGAGCCAGATGGCTTTTTCTGGCGAACTATATCCTCCCAAAGCGCCAAGGACACAGTTTAAAAAGAATTTAGTACAGCTGAACATGGAACATGGACAGAGGGGGTCAGATGTGGTATTTGAGACCGGAGTCCTAGCTGTAGAGACCTTATCAATGAAAAACTGAAGGAATCTGTTGCACATCTCGGGTGAAGAATCCAAGCAAGTAGGCAGAGGGGGTTTGAGTACAGAATCGTTTTAAATAGTGTGCGTGGGTTGTGACGGTTAGCTAGAATAAGGTCCGACAGATATTCTCTTTTGGCCTCTTTCACTGTGAGCTGGTAGTTACGCCAGCAGTCTTTCCAAATTTGATAAGAGACATGCAATTTGTCTTTTTTCCACCTGCGTTCAGCCTAGCTGCGCGGGTAATGTTGTTAAACCATGGCTCGGGTTTAGGCTTTGGGAGCACAGTTTCTGAAGGAGCCACCAAATCCAGGATGGCACGGCATGACGAGTCGAACCAAGAGGTGAGTTCCTCTGTGTTAGACGAGGGTACGCAAAGGTTATTAAAGGCATCAGAGAAATGACTAGCAGTGCGAGGGTTAAAAATTCGGCGTTTACAACTAGGAGCGCCAGATTTCACAGCAGCATGCGATAAGACTACGTCAAATAAAACTGCCATGTGATCAGAAATCCCATTTTCAAGGACTTCCAGATTTGACACCGGTAGACCATGAGCAAGGACAAGGTCTAAAATATGTCCTTGTTCATGTGTCGGGCTGGTCACATGCTGCACAAAATTAAAAGAGTCGATAAATCTTAAGTCTTAAGTCTTTTGCTAGCGGTTTTTCCGGACGGCACACATGGATATTAAAATCCCCCATTAGGAGGATATGATCATATCTCAGCCTGATTTCCGCAAGAAATGTTGAAAAGACGCTTAAAAAGACTTTGTTGTATTTAGGAGGACGGTAAATGACAGCTCAAAGCACCGGGAAAACACGACCAACTTCAAAGAAGGTTGCTTCAAAGCTGGTGGCTGATGTGGTGAATGTGTACCGTTTACATTTGAAATTGTTCTTAAAGATGCTCACCGTACCTACACAACGGCCTGATGTCCTCGGGGTATCGAGGAAACCACAGTCAGGTGGCAACAATTCAATCAAAGCGTTGTACTCACCAGTACCTGCCCAAGTCTCCGTCGGACACAGAAAATCCAAGTCATTGGAAAGGAACTACTCCCTCGGAACATGGGTCTTGTTCGTCAGTGACCGTGCGTTTAACAACGCGATCCTTGTGGAAGTAGCAACGGGAGGGATGGCCTCTTTCGATCGCCGTGCCCGGGGGAATTCCCTCAAAAGGTCCATCTATCAAAGGTGATAATCTGTGGAATAATCTCGAAACGGACCTGAAAATGAGTAAATCGCTTGCTGAGTTCAAAAACAACTTAAAAAAAATAGCACAAACAACCTACATCAATCAGAGTTAAAATGATAAATTCTAAACATTAAATATAATGATATATCAGAACTAAGTTGATAAATAGAGAAAGGTATTGAAATATCCATTATGAATACAAGAGAAAATTGACACAAGAGTGCCAGGGTGTGGATGTATATAATCCCGATACAAAACAAAAGTTGTAAAAATATCACGGTTATGGGTAAAGTATGAGCCTTAATGGAGACTTCTTTCTTCTTACTTTTTTCTTTTCTGATTGATATAAAAATGATTTATTAGATATAAACACATAACAGGGTAGGACTAGAGACGCTTTTTACTTCCTCCTACTCCCTTGAACATAATAACTGTGTTGAATGAAGACTGATTTCTTTCTTTTTACTATTTTATCTACAATATTTTCTGTCAAATTACTACTGTATATGTTTTATGTTCAATAAACAATAAACAAACAAACAAACAACAATGTCTCAGACAATGCGGAACAGAGGATGAGCCGCTGGAAGAGGGACCATCATGGGAGGACAAGCCCCGCACGGGATGTACCACCGGACCATAACTGAAGTGGCTGATCTCAAGAAATCCCATCAGTGGCTAGAGAGGGCTGGCCTGAAGGACAGCACAGAGGCACTCATCCTGGCTGCTCAGGAGCAGGCCCTGAGCACCAGAGCCATTGAGGCCCAAATATACAACACCAGACAAGACCCAAGGTGTAGGTTGTGCAAAGAGGCACCTGAGACGATCCAACACATAACTGCAGGGTGTAAGATGCTGGCAGGGAAAGCCTACATCAGACTTCCTCAACTGGCGGACCGCGATCCACAACCGGACCGCCGACCTATTCCGTCCGGACCGCCGACCTTCCCTGTCCGGACCCTCGGCAAATTGTATAAAATAATAAATTTAAAATAAAAAAGTGATTTTTACGTTGTACATTTTATATTTTTGGACTATAATCTGCGCATTACCACAATCGCTTGTTAAAATTATCCGTTGTATTATTTGCGTGCACGATGTGTATGTGATGTATTGCAGAGGACGCAGCAGCGCGACTGTGTGTAGAATGTTTGACTAACTGGAGACCCTGGCTGAGCAGGGATGTCGGCGATAACGATGCGCTGATTGGCTCCTCTGAACTTAAGGCGTGGCCATACATAAGCGTCAGCACGCGTCCATCCCAATACACATGCATTCAAAATGGGTGAAACAGACGCATGCGCGACGCCACAATGTGCTCACAGCTTCTGCCCAGGAGAGCCGCACACAGAAAATTAGAAAAGACGAATCATCTACCCGGGGATCTTTGCAGCTGTTTAACAGCAGAACACCGCAACATGGTAAATGAACATACCAATGGCGTCCTCAAATAATATTTGCATGCCTCAGACATTGCATTAACCTTTAGTGGAAGAACAGCACTGCACATTCATGTGCTCCCTTGTGTCAGTATTTAAAATGTTGTTTTTTTAATTTTATTTTGCTTTTGTTAAAATAAGGGAAAAATAAGACATTTTTACTTTAACTTTGTTAAACAGTAGTTGTCTATTTTCCTAAAAGGGCTATTTCTATTCTTAAGCAGGCACAACTTAGCAAATTAAAAGAGTTCCCGAGTCTCAACACAATACCTCTCATTATTTGCTGTGTACTGGCAAAGTGAATAATTGTTATTTTCATGCACCCCATTATTGGTTGGTTGTGAGGAGTGTTGATTTGTATAAGCTTGGCTTGACCATACTAATTGGGCATATAGCCCTGCTCCCCATGACAGCTGTGCATGGGACCGGACCTTGGTCTTATAAAAAAAAAAAGTGGACCTACAGCATTTCTAGTTGAGGACCACTGGCCTACATGGAACGTCATAACCAGGTGGCTGGCATAGTCTACCGAAACATCTGTGCGGAGTATGGACTGGAAACCCCAAGGTCGAAATGGGAAACACCTCAGAAGGTGGAAGAGAATGAAGATCCTGTGGGACTAACATATCCAGACTGACAAGATGGTAATGGCGAACCAACCAGACATCGTGATCATAGATAAAGGGCCGTAGAGGAAAGCCGTTGTAGTGGATGTTGCGGTCCCAAGTGATGGAAACAAGGAATACGAGAAACTCGAGAAATACTATGGGCTCAGAGAGGAGCTGGAGAAAGCCTGGAAGGTAAAGGTGACAGTCATGCCTGTGGTGGTCGGAGCACTCGTGGCAGTGACCCCCAAGCTATATGAGTGGTTGCAACAGATCCCGGGAACATCTTCGGACATCTCAGTCCAGAAATGTGCAGTGCTGGGAACAGCAAGGATACTGCACAGAACCCTCAAGCTTCCTGGCCTCTGGTAGAGGACCGGAGCTGAATGAGGGACGGACACCACCCGAGGGGTGAGATGAGGATTTCAAAACAAAAAAAAAAATATATATATATATATATATATATATATATATATGGTACTGTATATAAATGTCATTGGAGTGTTTGAAAGCATTATTTCGCATTACTTTTGAGTCTCGGCTCACAGATCGGAAAACATGAGAAGAGGCCCGCTTTCGTATATCTGCTGCGATGGGAGGTGGGCTAGTTAATATCGAGTGGTGATTGATGGCAGAGGGCACCACGTTTGGCTCGGCACTTTGTCTTTCACAGTGCGGCCCAGGAATTAAACCGGCTGATAAAAGCAATTAATTTGAGGTTTTCTTTCTTTCTCTTTTTTTTTAATTCAAAGGAAATATACAGACTCTCAAAAGATTCTGCAAACTGTCGCACTCGTGAAATTTGATACTGTGCTCCTTTATTTCTCAGCAAGGAGAAAAAAAACGGCAACTCGTCTTTATGTTGTCTCATTTTAAGTGAAAGAAGTTTTTCCACATTTCCTACCACAGATGATGTGATTGCTTTTGTTGCAGGTCCTCATCTCGGAGTGACATTTCACATGGTTTAATAAAGTTGAGCTGCGTTCAAGCTACATTAGTCCGCTAAGTAATTGAGACAACCATTTAATTAAATGCTTTGCTGATGATGCCTCACTTGGAATTGTGGCCGTTAACCATTAATCAGTGGTGCACACCTAATTTACAGGGACAACAGGGAAGGAACAGGCCTGCACGGGTGAGGAAATTGTCATGGTGTTACATTAAACCACCATTAGTACCGTATTTTCACGACTATAAGGCGCCATTAAAAGTCTTAAATTTTCTCCAAAATGGACAGGACGCCTTATGGTGCGGAGCGTCCTTTGTATGCGCTGAGTTCCAAAATCTGACTGACAGCCGACACGCTGTTTTTATAGAGAAAAGGCGGAAGTGACTGTGGCCAGGCATGCTTGAAAGAAGTCGGCCAATCGGGGAAGGGTGGGCGTGTATATATACATATATGGAGAGGGGGAGAGAGAGAGAGAGACAGAGAAGACAGGCAAGCTGGGAGCAGTCCGCCAATGGTGAAGGGTGGGCGTGTAAGTGGACGCTAAAGGGACGCAAGTACCAACACCTGTATAGAGTGTGGCAATGTGCATTGTTGCAAAACAACTCCGGTTTTGGTTTCTAAGAACCCCTGAAAATAAATTCGACAAAGAGACACGCCTATGAAGCTCAGTTCAATCTTAAAGCCACCGCTTATGCTTTTGGCATGCGTGCCCATCTCACAGCAGTGGTGAAAAAACAAGTCAAGCAAATGAACTCTGAGCTTGCCGTTATTCCCAGAGGCTTGACTAAAAGAACTCCAACCGCTGGACATTGGCATCAACCGGGCGTTCAAAGTAAAGTTGCGAACGGCATGGGAACAATGGATGATCGATGGCAAACACAACTTTACAAAGAGTGAGAGGCAGCGCTGGGCGAGTTACGCCACAATACGCAACAACGAGAGGGAATGCGGCGTTTTTGATGGATTACGGTACTTGCACAATTGTTCAATTCTTTCTACACACACACGCGCTGCCACCATGTTTCGCTCTGTTCTTTACTTTCAAATGTGGGTAAGCTTCACACGAGAGAAATGTTGACTTTGCTGTTGCTGCTCCTTTCCGCTCGGCAATGCGTAGCAACTCACACTAGCATGAGATGCGTTCAATGACAACTGGGATGTGCAGTCCTCTGCTTCTGATACAGAGGATGAGGACTTTGATGGATTTCTGGGTGATGATTGATCGAAAAACGTGAGAACATTGTACGATGGCTAAATAAAATACACCCGAACTCAGTTCTGCTTTCGTTGCCTTTTTAAAAACGTGTTTTTAGCTTGTATCTGTATGTCTTGGCATGCTACCGTATGCTTCAAGCTAACGTGTTAGCGTGCGCGGATGCATGCCGTATGTTTAAGCTGGCGTATGTTTTACCACTGTAAAACTGTGCCCATTGGTACAGTGCGGTCTGTCTATGCGTAAAATACAGAAATGTCACCCATTAATGAGACTGCGCCCAACCGTACGGTGCGTCGAATAGTCGTGAAAATACCGTAATTAGTGAAGCTAGTGGCACCAGTCGGTATTTTGTGATTACTCTAAATCACTGTTTGAAATAACATCTACAGCAGCCACCACAGATGATAGATCAGAGTACGGTGGAGTGAGCAGCCTCTTTATGATCATTTCAGTTGAGCTAAGGCACTTCTGGGTGCTTCACAGTCAACGTACACCTTTTGCCGGGGACTCGGTTCATGCCGGTATCGGTCTATTTGTTCCAAGCGAACGATGTTATGCTGCGATGACCTTTGCTTGATACCCGAATCAACAAAGAACAAAAGGGGCAAAGCCCTTTTCCTTTCCAACATGGGGGTGGGGGGGGGGCATTCTTTCCTCACTCAGTTCTTAGAAATAATATGCAATCGAGGCTTGTAACCAATTAGTTGATGATTTCAGTGTTTCTCATCCTTTATTGAGCCAAGGCACCCATTCGAGAGATGACATGGAACACTACCAAACCAAAATATGGAAATAATCATGACCTGATCTCATTTTAAACACACATTTACTGACTCGGTGTAAAATCTGGATATGAATATCAACAGGGGGATACAGTGTTTTACTGTACCCTCTACCAGAGAAGAGCAATTGTTATGGGCCTCACCGTACGTGGGCAGAAGATGAACAGTTTGTAATTAAAAGTAATTTTTGGACAAATGAAGAGGAAGCAGTGGGGGAAAAAAGCGGAAGGGGCGTGGCCGGGACGGGGCGTGGCCTGAATGGGGTGTGGTCACTTACAAAAGTTGTATGAAACATGCTGAAGATGAAGTGTATTCAATTTACAGACTATTTGAAACTTAAACAGAAAAAAATACCAAGATTGTTCACTATTCTTTCACGTGAAAATTTGCGCAATTTTGCTTCTGCATTCCAATATGTAACTTCAAATTTGCTGCTCAAAATCAAAACTAAAAAAGGAAACACATTCCTGCCATATTTAAGATTTGTTCATTACTTGTATTCATAAAGTGTTGTGTAAATGTGATAAAAAGCTGTTGATTCTTACCTCATACAGTGATAGTGAAGTCCCACACTGTTTACTATATATGGGTTATGAATGTATTTTATGATATAAAGTGGATGTCCATTTGCGGACGTTGTATCGGTCTGTCGTGGTGAAGAAGGAGCTGAGCCAAAGGGCGAAGCTCTCAATTTACCGGTCGATCTACGTTCCAACCCTCATCTATGGTCACGAGCTATGGGTCGTGACCGAAAGAACGAGATCCCGGATACAAGCGGCCGAAATGAGTTTTCTCCGCAGGGTGTCCGGGCTCTCCCTTAGAGATAAGGTGAGAAGCTCGGTCATCCGGGAGGGGCTCCGAGTCGAGCCGCTTCTCCTCCACATCGAGAGGAGCCAGATGAGGTGGCTTGGGCATCTGATTCGGATGCCTCCTGAACGCCTCCCTGGTGAGGTGTTCCAGGCATGTCCCACCGGGAGGAGACCCCGAGGAAGACCCAGGACACGCTGGAGAGACTATGTCACCCAGCTGGCCTGGGAACGCCTCGGGATCCCCCGGGGAGAGCTGGAAGAAGTAGCTAGGGAGAGGGAAGTCTGGGCTTCCCTGCTAAAGCTGTTGCCCCCGCGACCCGGCCCCGGATAAGCGGTAGAAGATGGATGGATGGATGGATGGATGGATGGATGGATGGATGGACAACAATATACAGTTTCATTTTATTTTCTCTTCATTTTAAGCTTTTTAGCAAGCGCTAAAAGCTTATTGGTCCTTTCCGTATTTTTCCACTCTTTTTAGCCAACTTCTCTTGTTTTTACACATGCTCCAGGCTGTCAAAAAGCGCTTGAGATCGAGTAGTTACTTTTCAGTAGAAATGTCTGTTTTCGGTGTTTCACCGAGGTTGCGTGACTCTGTAAAGCTTTCCATCCTCTCGATCCGTATAGAATGACATCGTCACACACTGTACAGAGAGCTTTACCGGCGACATCTAGCTTTTTCACGAAATCCGACACAAGCCCAATGGTTCCTCTTTACTGTTTCCTACTTGGGACACCGTCAGCTTTCTATCCAACCAGTCCCATCGAAACATGTTTTTCAGATCCGCATCTATCTGACGCACTT
Source organism: Hippocampus zosterae (assembly GCF_025434085.1). Classification (NCBI taxonomy): domain Eukaryota; kingdom Metazoa; phylum Chordata; class Actinopteri; order Syngnathiformes; family Syngnathidae; genus Hippocampus; species Hippocampus zosterae. Next base: position 27,684,701 of record NC_067451.1, read on the forward strand.
TAGCTTCGTCGCGAGTCTCGTTAACATTTGGCATCCGCTAGAAATGGGTTTAGGAAGGCGAACACGGATTGGTTGTGATTTGCATTTGCCGATATAGCGACCAATCACAGCAAGTACGACATCATACAGGTCCAATCTCAGGGCTGTTTACAATCGGAAGATGGAAAGACTGATCAGGAGAGCTCGTGAAAACTCGACGATAAGGTACCTGACCCCCACTAAAATTTTCTCAACGGATTTAGACGATTCACAAAAATGATTAATTTAAGAAATAAAACGGCAGATTTCCGCATATCTGCGGAAAATTGCCATCACTGAGAAGTGATCACTTCCAGCGCCACTGCAGTTGATAATTTCTGGTTGGAAATCACTAGATTCATTGGTTGAGAGAATTCTGATAATTGCACAGAATTGACAGTTGAATAATAACTGGGACGAGAGGAAAAAACAGACTGCAGTAATTGCAACCAACAGTAGTGCTGTTGAGATTGAAAAAATATATATGTCGATATTGTGGAAAGGTCAGAATTTTTGCCATGTAAGAATTAGCATAAAAATTCAAGGCACACTCACATTCAATGCCTACTTGTGTGCACATAAAAAATAACAATAACAATTTACCGGTTCACTGATCATTATTTTTATAGTCAATTAAGTACATTTAGCCAAATGCCCGCCCTTAATTGTAAGCATGGGCGTTGAAACAGATATTGTGGCTTACGGCCCCATGAATTGGACTGCATATGAACTTTCTGTTGCTCCAATGGCAGCATGGCAAAATCCAACAATAATAAATTCAGCATGAAGTGTAATACTGTCGTAAAGAGCTTTTGCTGGCATCAATCAAAGTTATTGCAAATTAGAGGGCTGCTACAAATGTTTATGACATTATGCTAACCCCAACACAATGAGCCAATTACACTGAGAATTTTATTAAGTGGATGTCGTTGTGAGGTGAATTGTCCCCAAAATACTATTTTACCAAATTATTAAAAACTCAAAGCAAAAAAAAAAAAAGGATAACTATGTCATCTTTTGTCAATGTAATAAACACTGCGATTCGACAGATTGCCAGAACATCTGAGCAAAACAACGAAGAAGTCTAGGTTGCAATATCTCTTAATTATTGATCCTACAAGATCACATCAACACATGCCATTGCTAATGGTGATTACTTCTATGGTTGTTTGAGAAAAAGTGTTGAAACGAGACAAAAAGCGGCGGTAGGTGAGATTATTAGCTTTGAGTACAAAGGCCAGTCCATCGAGGCAGAATTCATATGAAAGTGGGAATGAGTGGAAACCTTCACTCCCGAGGGTTGCACATCAAATGTATGTCATATAAGCAGGCCAGTTAGAGATAACACCTCAGAGAACACAGCCACAGTTCCACTGTCTTGGAATGGATGACAAAATGGAAGTTTGTGAGTTATAAACAGACGGATACAGAAGATAATGTCTCTATATATATTAAGACACACACACACTAAAGTTATACACAGTTGAGAATATTGTTTTACCATTAAAGTGGGAATATGTACAAAGCTGTTTTTTCTTTCAACATGGCCTCAGGAACCCCCCCCCCCCCCCAGCTCATCACTAACGCATATGCACGGTAGCTACATGGCTGGCATGACTTATTCATGACGGAGTTTTGCCGAAAAGCGAATGTTTCCAGTTTGAGGTTATATTTTTTGGAATGTGTACAGTAATCAATTAAAATGGAAGGGATTTCCCTGATCACCCAATGGGAACGGTCACGTTGGCGCAGATGGTTGCTGCTGTCAATGTGAAGCTGTCTGCGCCGTGAACAACAATATTATATCCCTTGACATGATGTCGAGAACGTTTCAATTCCTTCATTTAACTTGTATTTCTACCGGGAGTTAAATAACCGAAGAAGAAACGACAACTGTCTCCTTTACTTGAGCCTCAGTGTGAAGTAGTTACTTTAAAAATAAAATAACATTGTTCAGTGCTTGTTCCTACTACGAACAAATAATAGCTACTCGCACAAGAACAAATGACTGATGCATCCCTTGGCCACGACTTCTGTCTCGATTGTCTTCAAGTTATGACCAACTATTTAATTGTTTAAGATTTTTGTACTTGTATGACCAGTAAAACTGTTCAAGGTTTAATTGGACAGTGAATATCGAAACAAAAAATAAGTTTGTATCTCACTGCTTTGATGCTGGAATTGATTCCAAGCATCATCATTCTTGATTTCCAAGATTTCCTTTGAGAAAAATCGCTTCCAACTCCCGACACCTTGAAGGCTGACCGACTTCCTGTAATGGGATGCGTTGTCTTTTAAAGAGCTTTGTTCCCCCTCGCCCCCATCACCTGCATCTGTTATATTTAATTCACTGGTCTATTTTTTCTAAAACGTTTAACCTCATCTTCCAAATAGAAGTCTCCTGTACATCGTATTGTATGTATCACACCACAACCCCCCCCCCCCCCAAAAAAAAACAGACCACAAACACATTTTCAAAGAGCGCTGTGCCCCTCAGTTAAGGTTGCCATGTGTTTGATTCCTTGCTGAAGGCTAGCGTGACAAAAGTCAGGAACAATCAGAACATTTCCTTCTATCCACAGTGGGATTAGAGTAACGGACCCCTTTTTGCTAATTTTCACAGGCTTTATTTGTTTATTTTTTAATGGCTGATCGATTTAATTTCCCTCCACGAGACGCAAATAATAGATTATTTATATTCAAATGAATAATGCATGCATTCCTGCTGAAATTAACACCACAGGTGGCTTTTTGCGTTTGATCATTCATCCTTTTTTGACATTTCTCCCGCGTTCGGGTGTGTATTGAAGCTTCTTTGTGAAAACGCAATGAAATAAAAACTAACTTTGGACCTCTGATTATCGGCACTGGCGTCGGGAGCAATGAGCAAGACTTTTCTTAGTTTCATAGAGAAAATCATTTTTAACCTGTATCCCCAGGTTGATAAAATACTGTACATAAATAAAATCTTTTCAGCAGCAGAAAGCCATTATTCCTCCCCCAGCAATTCGTCTGCACAACAAACTCTTTTATTGATCGAGTGATAATTACCTCAGTCACATCATAAAGCACCTGGAACCGATTTGTGGTTCGTATTATAGATTAGCCCGGGGCTACCTTTCATCGTTCATTGTACGGCTGCCTGACATGACTTGATGAGATGAGCCTTGCTGTGGTTTGCATTTCTCTTTGCACCTGTGCCGGGATACACAGACAAAGGGCTGTCCTGGTCAAAAGCCTGTTTAAAAAAAGTCACGTTGTATGACTTTAGGGTGTAATTCCATTTTACGACACTGGGAGAGGCACACTCGTGTTTAACGCTGTAAATTGGGAGAAGGAAGAAGAGAAGAAGAAGATCAGTTCTTCAAACTCAGCCTCCTTCCTGCTGGCTCGAAGGAGAATGTTGAGTCTCTCACTACGTATCCATGCGGTATTTTTACGCCCTCAGAAATCAACGGCTTTAGATTTGTTTTATAATGTACATCTTTGGGGGTGATTATTGATGCATACTTTGAGATACGTTTGTTAGTTGGGGATGAGGCGGGGGAGTAACACAGTAAAAACACTCTTCTCAAACAATCCTGAACCCAAAATGACCTTCCTCTTGCAGGCATCACTATGGGCAAGCCCTGGCAAGCACCAGCTGTGTCTAATGCTTCATTACACGCCTTCCTTGAGGCATGTCAGCGCATGACCCCGAAACCTCTGGCCACTGGACGCTCATATGTCCGCCAGCTAAGTTCTCCACCGCAGTCACAACAATCGCTCTGACCTCCACTCAGGCCAAGTGACATTTTGTTGGCCACAGAAAAATACGTCTTTAGTGTCATTCGAAAAGCCCATGGAAAGGTACCTGACTTATTTTACAAGGTTGAATAGTTTATAATATACCTTGCAAGCCTGTCACTATTCTCTCTCTGCTTGTTTCCAGTAAAAAAAAAAAAAGAACCAGACAATGACACGTAGGAAATGTTCTGTTTTGTGCATCTTAGTGCTTGTCTGGTGATCAGACGCGTCTTGGCTTTCCCTTGACACCTCTGTCTTCAAACGGCATGGAAATACATCAGAATTTGAACTAAAAATGTCTAGATGGCTTTTAAAGTGTGAGATATGTGGATCATGTTGAGTTATCCTTCAGAAATGTTGACAGAATTGCTTATCCCGACGAGGGTGGCGGGCATGCTGGAGCCTATTCCAGCTGTCTTTCGGCAGTTGGCAGGGGACACCCTGAACTAATTGCCAGCCAATCGAAGGACACACATAAACGAACAACCATTCACGCTCACACTCACACCGAGGGATAATTGAGAGTGTTCCATCAAACTGCCATACGTGTTTTTCTGGGTGGAAAACGGAGAAAACCGACGCAGGCACGGGGAGAACACGCAGACTCCCCATAGGGAGGCCGGAGCCCAGAATGGGACTCCAGACCTCTGCACTATGAGGAGGACATGCTTATCAGTTGACCTTCGTGCTGCTACAAACCAACACGTAAAGGCAAAATACAACAATTAAAGGAAAATGAATTTAAGAAAATTCTAAGACATGTAAAAGCAAATTAGAGAAATAAAAAGAACTGTTGGAACATGAGTACATGAATTTGAAAAAAAATAATTGCAGAAAGACCTTCACCATAGATCAGTGGGTAAAATATCATTGCACAAACGTGACTTTTTAAAAGAAATAAACTCCTCACAGGGTGGCCCGGTAGTCCAGTGGTTAGCACGTCGGCTTCACAGTGCAGAGGTACCGGGTTCGATTCCAGCTTCGGCCTCCCTGTGTGGAGTTTGCATGTTCTCCCCGGGCCTGCGTGGGTTTTCTCCGGGTGCTCCGGTTTCCTCCCACATTCCAAAAACATGCATGGTAGGCTGATTGGACGCTCTAAATTGTCCCTAGGTGTGAATGTGAGCGTGGATGGCTGTTCGTCTCTGTGTGCCCTGCGATTGGCTAGCAACTGATCCAGGGTGTCCCCCGCCTACTGCCCGAAGACGGCTGGGATAGGCTCCAGCACCACCCGCGACCCTAGTGAGAATTAAGCGGTTCAGAAAATGATTGGATTGATTTGAACTCCTCACACTAAATTCTGTTCATCGTCATTCTAAACAGTGTTTTCAACAAATAGTCAATGAGGATTAATGTCATGTGAACCAGGTTTTTCGAGAAAAAGAGCGGCGACTGGTGTCAATATTGCCTACAATGTATTATGGTAACATCCACTAATATTTGGACTTTATTTTGGTAACATTCCGATTTTTTTTCTTTAAGCATTTCATAAACTTTCATGGGAATAGATTAACAAGTGGCTCTTTCTTTACTTACTGCTGCCCGCTATGATGTTATAACTTGTGAAAAAGTGAATGACAACAATTCATCTTTTGTAGGACGATTCTGTTTTACTCAATCAAATTGAAAAATAAAATGAAATTTTGAATTGTATGAATGATCAAATCTCTTAACAAATAAAAATGACAAATGGATAGCACGTATCAAACACTGCTTTTGTCTTTTAGCGCCAGCCTCTCCAAATGGCAAAGAGCAAATAATTACCTATAAAGTACTTAGTCACCCACAAAAGTCACTCTGGGAAGTGGTGCGTATTAGTTGCTTTGAATGGCTGCACAAATGGCCCGTTTCCATAGAAACACACAGAAAAGCCAAAGTTTTATGGAGGCAAGTTTCCACAAATTGGCAGTCTTTCAACTATGGCTCTTTGAACACAATTGTGTGTGAAATTGGCAGACGATATTGTGAACATTTAATATAATGAAATGCAATTGTGTAAGCCGTGTGATTGGGCATTTGATGAATCTCTCCTCCTCTGTTCGTCAACACAAGTCTACTTCGTCCCTCCACTGCCACAGATTGTCATTTTTCGTCTTTCGAGCAGTCTATATTGGGAAGGATGAATTCAAATATTGCACAGCCTGGTTAGTGCGAGTCTCTTTGTGCTGCCTGCAAAAAAAAGATAACAAAAAAGATTGGAAAGGATAATGAATTCACCTTAGCCATCTGTGCTAACGCAAAGTGGCACTGGGCAAGTGTTCAACATGGCCAGGTGGAAGGCAGAAGACACAGGTGTAGCTCCCGTGCGCTATTTGTCACTGTAAATAACAATTGTTTCTTTAATATTAAAATTGGACAGGCATGAGCCTTCTTCACTCCCCTTAATGTAGGTGATTAGAAAGAAAGGTCACTTGCGGGAACAGATGGTGACTCCTGAGGCTGGAAGTCACAAGTGGTAGATTGCATGCAGGCTTTAGAATATTTGGGAGACAAAGTAAACATCTGGAGAATTTCGCCTTGATTCTGCAGGCATCTTAAGATACAAGAACACTTTCGGCTGTCACATATTTGGACTTTTGTGAGAATACACTCGGACTCATATCAAATTTACCAGTACAAGCATTCACTCTATGAATACTCACCGATAGCGAGTGCCGATACCTCTAATACCTATATATGTTGTCATTTATGTTTTATATCATAACACCCTGAGAAAACATTGTGAAAAAAAACAACTTCTGATGCAGACGATGATTCGGCGATGCGTCAGACTGCCACAGTATTGCCTCAAGTACTTCATCGGAGAACTTAAGCCAAACTAAATCCGACATGTTTTAAGTATTGGGGGCTAGTATCAGCAGCCTCCGTAAGTACCCGATACCTAAAAATAAGGCCGTGTCGGCCCAATACTGACAAGTGATATCGGTACTTGTCCATCACTATTATAATTAATATATGTTAATTACATTCAACAGTAGGTACGCTCATAATATTCTGAATTTAAAGATTTTTTTTCTTGTAATGTCTTGTCATAATTAACTGTTTTACTCATATTCTAAGAATACTTTTACCACAGTATTACTGTTCCCTTGCAGTGTGGCTCTAATGTCCCTCTGCACACGAGCACATTTATTTACAAGGATTACAAAACCCTGTGAGATACTTTTCAGAACATGGCGCATCTTCCTGTAATTTAAATGTTCAAAGTGAGCTCCCACTGGATACATTATAGTTTTCGTCTGTGTAAAGCACACAGGTACGTGATTTAAAAGAGGTTAAATTAGTGCAATTCCACAGCGCTGTTGAAAAGGCGTTGATATGGTTGACAGATTATTTCGACACAGCGTTCCCTTTAATCATCTGCTGCAGAGGGAGTCTGCTGCAGTTGTTCAGATGCAGCAATTGTAAAACCAACAGAGAGTGCATCTGAGGGGAAGAAAGCTGGTATCCCTCTGCTCGGGGACATGACAATTAAAGTAAAATAAAGTCTGCTAAAGTTAAAACAGCCGAGTGAAGCTCCCAGGAGTCACGTAAGGAGCTGGTATTAGCAGTAAGGTGGGTCGAAGCAGCAAACACAACACTGTCACACTTCCTTTCCCTGTGGAGCTCGCCGAGGAGGAGGCGAGTCGTGGACGCTACAGCACACAGCCTCAAGCTCTGGGTGTTTGCTGTTGCAGCATTTATGCGATTCCGGTTGATCACGTGCTCGTACAGGAACTTACACTGTTCTGAAGTGAATAAAGAAAAAATAAACTGCGACAACAGTTCCACCTCTCAATGTCGCACGGTTGGATTTCAAGTCACCACACTGCCATCACATCACTTGAGACATCAGCGTACCCCATGGGACCTTAATTAAGAGTGTATTAAGGATGCGCTTCTCCATAAAATAAGTGACAATCCATGCACATCTCAATACATGTGATGCAAAGGCATTCAGGGTCGGGACGATTTTAAAGAGGACAGATTAGATATGTATTAGGATGAATGTGTGTACTTTTGACTTCAACAACTGACCCCTACTGTCCATGTAGACACACTCTGCAAACTGTATTTGCTCGAGGGAATACGCGAGTATCTTGCGGGAGGCTGAGAGCTGACTTCCATGGTTCAATGGGCCATTTGAAGGGAACGAGCGTGCACAGTCAATATTTTGCCTCAGTATGCACATCATTTCACCACATAACCTCACTGGTGTCGGATGGATCGTGGGACGGACACATACCTTGCACGGAACCTAGTCGCACAAGGTTTAAATACCAGAAAAAACATTCTTCAGAGAGACTCTAGGGTATTGTCTTCGTAAAGTGAGAAATAAATTGTGCTGACATTGTTTCCTCCCTGATACTGACAAGAGTTTTTTATTGCAACGAAAACAATGGCAAGTTGAATGTACAGCATTCTGTCCAATAGCTGTTCATGGCAGTGATGTTTTTTGATTTTGTTTTCAACAATGACATACCTGATGATGAGAAAAAATGGGATGGATCGCATGGCTGTGACGCTAATACTGTGTTAGGCAGAGATACAGTAATATGCATGTCCATGCAAAAAAATTGAAAGCTGCCCTCTAAAGCAATTTTATGCAAAACCCAGCCAGTAGCTTTCTTCAAGTCATCTCATTATACAGTGGTCAAGAATGATAAGTACCTTATGAGTACATTTCTCACCAAGTTACAGTAAGTAATGTGTTTGAAAGAGACAAATGAGTGGATTGTATTGAATTGATTTAACATATTAGTATTCTATATTTGCAAACTGCCAGTTTTTTAATAAGTTTCCTTTGGGTTTTTTGTTTTTGTAATTCCGCACGTCAGTAAGTAAGATTGTTTTTCTCCTGTTTTTTGTCACTGAGTGCTGTCATGGAAGATGCGTGGTGGTAGTATACCCCAAAGAAACAGGGCGTCAGGGTGTACTGAACAAAATATATGAACCACAAAACACTGGAAAATCCATCCATCCACTTTATCCTCACAAGTGTCACGAGGGGTACTGAAGCCTATGCCAGCTGTCTTTGTGCAGTAGTCGGGGTAGACCCTGAACCGCTAGCCAGCCAATCGCAAGGCACACAGAGACAAACAACCATCCGCGATCACACTCACACCTAGGGGCAATTTGGAGTGTTCAACCAGCCTGCCATGCATGTTTTTGCAATGTGGGAGGAAACCGGAGTTTCCGGAGTAAACCCACGCTGGCCCGGGGAGAATATGCAAACCCCATACAGAGAGACCGGAGCTGGAATTGAACCAGTACCTCCTCACTGTGAGGTCGACGCGCTAACCACTGGACCACCGGCCGTCCTTGGAAAATCTAAATTCAAAACACAAATGATGTCCCGAAAACACCAAGAAACCATCGTAAAAAAAAAAAAAAAAAAACAAGACAGAAGGACAGCAACAAACAAAAAAAATCATGACACTAACACAATGATCCGACCAGAAGTGGTCAGCATGGTGGCCCTTTTAAAAGAAAAGTACGAATGATACACCAACAGGTGTGAGACCCTCCAATGCCACCTGTTGGCCACACACAGAACCATACGTACCCTATGAAAGAAAACCCAAATCTAATCTTAAAAACATAATGATGACAGTACTCCTCCCTCAAGGGATGGATCCTAGGCATCCAAAAGTCACTCAGTGGCAGCCACAGGTCATGCGCCACCGGAACAGGGACGGATGGTGGACGCAGGTCATGCACCCCCGGAACAGGGGCGGAGGGCGGTCGCAGGCTGCGCACTGCCTGCACAGGAATGGGTAGCAATTGGGATCAGGCTTCTGGTCCTGCGGGGTCCATTTTTGGTTGGATTGTTCCGTTATGGGAAGTGCCTGATGGTACCAGACCCCCAAAAAAACAACGGAGGCAGGAGAAACAGGGTGTACTGAACAGAAATTATCATACAAAAAAACAATTACAAGGGAAGACAGGAAAAACTCAATCCAAAACACAAATAAAGTCCTGAACATGCCAAGAAACCAAAGTAACTGACAAACAAGCAAAAGCAACAAAAACCCAAGACAGATGTGACCGAGTGGTCCCATAACAGTACACTATGCAACAAAATCCCAATCTAATCTAAACAGATTCATGACAGGTGCAAAATGATACATTTCTCAAAACTCTACATAGGAACTGTGGAACTCTGGAAACATTTTGCTGCACAAAATGGAGACTTGCAAGAGAGATTAAGATCATCTCAATAAGATTTTTGTTAATGCTGCTTTCCAGTGCTGATAAATGTTCCCATTTGTTAGTTTATCTTTTTTTTTTTGGTATAAAGATTTTATTTGTTAAAATGTAAAACGGATGTAACTTGTTCTAAGATTAAGATTAAGAAAACCTTTATTAGTCTCGCAATGGAGAAATTCCAGATTCACAGCAGCAAAGTTATGAAAGGAAGAAGTAGAACAACAAAAAAATAGGAGCTGCTGGAAAGGCAGCCACTCTCGCGGCGCCATTTTGAAGTCAAAATAACAAAAAATAACACAAGACAACACATAGGACAGAGACAGTCGTGCAATCTTCACCACTTTTCTGCATACACTTTGTTGTCTGAAGCAGTTATAGATGAAAGAGGAGAGGATCAAAGTGTCCTTTCACCAGTGGATCAGAGACATCATGCTGAAAAATGTGCACACGTCTGCTACAGCAAAGTTTTGAAAGCAAACACGAAGCTGTAGCGTCCATTGACGAAAAGAGATTAGTTCACTTCTCCTGTCCCACATAATCCGCTTCAAACTCCAAGCCGCGACTCCCAGCTCCAAATCCGCATCGGCACTCCGCGCCAACGCTCCTTTCTTCTCATCGTCGGCTCCTCAAGACCTCCATCCATCCAGCCGCAGACCGTTCAACAGCACCGATCTCTCTGCTGAACAAAGCGGGGCTGTGAAAAATGCTGCCCATTACAGGCGCAAGACACAAGCGCCCCGGGACTGGCCAGCAACGACAGTCAAATGGCACCGACATTCCTCCAGTCAAAAACAGTGCTGGTATACCCATGCTGCCGAGAAGGCGCAACCACCAAGCACAGAGTCTCCTCCTTGATGAATGTCGTGGCCAAAAAATGCTGAAAAAGGTCCACATCAAGTCCACACGACGTAACAACGAACACAAAGTGACAAAAGAAACACAAGAACAACAAAAAAAGCAAGGCTCATGAGAGCACTTGCTGACGGCTGCCTACTCGGGCGCCATCTTCTTCATCTAGAAGTTCATTGTATACAGAATTGTGGACTTGAGCAAACTAGCTTATTTATCACCTTCAGTTTCGAGATGTTCCTATTATTTCTTCGGAATGCGTCCAAATTTTCCAACCCTATTCAACTCCTCATTAAATCATGAGCTCTTCCCGATACCAAACCGGAAGACAGCTGGTAAATGCATATTTATCCAGTTAGTCCAGAAGCCCAGTGAAACTTAATTAAAACAGGAATGAAAAAAGGGCCAGAGGCTATAAAAAAAGTCATCCTGAGATAATATGTGGGCCCTCCTCGAACAGAGAAAGTAATTTGGACAAGTACGATGTTGGCCCTGTCCTCCTTCAGTCTGATATGACCTTCTGGGTTCTTAAAGCAGAGGAGAGGAGCGGCTGCAGTCCATGATTCATTTAACACCTTGTGGGTCTTTTGGTGCACTCCAGGCACACACACTGCTGATTAAACGCTTTGCGGGAGCATTCCTATTGAAAGGCATACACTACGAGAAAATTAATGATAACTAACTGAGCAGCAGAACACAGTTACCGGGCCAGCAGTGATGGGCAATTTTTGAGATTCACTCCTATTTACAATTCAGTCGGTAATCATCACAATGTTTCTCCAGTACATAGCATAAAACTATTAGGCATTTGTGAGTGTGCGGAATTACAAGTAGCATGAGTAGGCAGGTCGCAAAATGATATAAATGTCATTAGAGTGCACTGAAGCGAGACGTGGAGCACAGGCGAGATTGTTGTGCACAGTGTACGACTCACCAAAGGGTTAGAAAACAAAGTCTGCTCAGTTTTAGTTGGGTCCAATATGCGCTCTACTAAAGGATCTCTTCTACTGGAATTGAACGGTAAATTCAACAGGAACTTAATTTAACCTGTTGTTTCTTTTTAGGGTGGCACGGTGTTCGACTGGTTAGCGCATTTGCCTCACAGTGCACAGGTGCAGGGTTCGATTCCGGCTGTGGCCTTCCTGTGTGGAGTTTGCATATTCTCTGCGTTTCTGCCTAAGTTCTCTCCGGGCACTCGGGTTTCATTCCACATTCCAAAACATGCATGGTAGGTTAATGGAACACTCTAAATTGTCCCTAGGTGTGAATGGTCCTTTGCCTATGTTTGCCCTGCGATTGGCTGGCAACCAGTTCAGGATGCACTCCTCCTACGGCCCAAAGACAGCTGGGATAGGCTCCAGCACCCCCCTTGTGAGGATAAGCAATTTCGAATATGGATGGATGGTTCTTTGATCTCAGATATATATTTTTAGGTTGTTATTTCTTCATGGACTGCAGATAAGAGAGCCTTTTGTTTTTTTGTCTCCCTGAGCGAAGACCTTGAATTCACCTACACGTTAGTCTTGCAGGACCCGTCACATGTGTTGGATCTGCAATTGCAACAACCAGAAGCTTTTTGATGGGTGAAACCCATCAAGCAAGGTTCAAAGGTCACACGTGGTCTCTGTGCTTCACAATCGCGCTCTCACATCTAACAACATGCCCTCCATCTCTGCGAGACCTTCTCCACACATCATTTTGCATCCAGGTGGTTGATGCTTCTTTTTACTGAACCATACAAAATTGAAGTCGCTGGTCCAATGTTGTAAACAGGTTTGGAAGGCAAAGATGTGGCATGAATCTGGATCATTTATTTTTTGTACAATTCCACTGAAGATGGGACATTGTGTTCAAGATCAATAACAACAGAATGCTGTACAATGATCTGCAAATCATGTTCACCCTATATTTAATTAAATATACTACAAAGGCACGAGTGTTTAAACGGATGAAGCTTATTGTTTTAAGCAAATAATCATTGACTTTTTTGGGTTGCAACACGTTCCAAAAAAGAACAGTAAACGTGACCCTATCCCAGGTCATGTTTACCACTTTGTTACATCATCTTTGGTATTAAAAAACATTCAATACGTTTGGGATTGGAGGACACCAATAGTTGAAGCTTTGGAGGTGGACTTCTTTGCCATTCTTCCTTGATGTACAGCTTCAGCTGTTCAACAGTCCGGGGTCTCCATTGTTTTATTTTATGCTTCATAATGCAACACAAATTTTCAACGTAGACAGGTATGGACTGCAGGCGGGCCAGTCTAGTACCCGCTTTTACGATGAAGGCAGGCTGTTGTAACTCGTGCAAAATGTTGTTTGGCATTGTCTTGGCAAATTAAGCAGGGGCGTCCATGAAAACGGCATTTCTTGAAGGGCAGCATGTGTTTTTCTAAAACCTGTATGTACCTTTAAGCATTGATGGTGCCTTCACAGACGTGCAAGTTATCCATGTCGGTGCCACTAACACAAGCCCCTTACCATCACAGATGCTGGCTTTTGAACTTTGCATCTGTAACAGTCCAAATGGTTCTTTTCCTCTATAACCCAGAGGACACAAGGTCAATAATCTCCAAAAGCTATTTGAAATGCGGTCTCATCAGACCACAGAACACTCCATCTTGGATGAGCTTGGGCAGCAGCCGGCAGCGTTACTATGTGTTGTTGACAAATGGCTTTTGCTTTGCGTAGTAGAGTTGTAAGTTGCGCTTAAGGATGGAGCACCCAACTGTATTTTCTAACAGTGGTTGTCTGAAGTACTATTGACCCCATATGGTGAGATCCTTTACACAGTGACATTGTTTTTTAATGCAAAGATGCCTTCGGGTTCGAAGGCATCTTTGCATTAAATGTTCGGGGGCATTCAATGTTCTTTTGGGCCTTGATACTTAGATTTCTCCACACTCTCTGAACCTTTTGATGATATTATGATGAAATCATCGACATCCCTTGCACTTGTATGTTGAGGAACATTGTCCAAAAACGGTTTGACTATATTCTCATTAAAATTGTTCACAAGGAGGTGAACCTCGCGCCATGTTTGCTTCTGAATGACTGAGCAATTCAGCAAAGCTCCTTTTATAATCAATCATGGCACCCATCGGTTCCCAATTAGGCTGTTCTCCTGCGGGATGTTCGAAATAGGTGTTTGATGAGCATTCCTTAACTTTTTCTGAGTCTTTTTTTTTTTTTTTTGACAGCTCTCGCAGCTTTTTTGGAACATGTCACAGCCATAAAATTCTAAGCTAATGGTGATTTGCGAGACACAATACATTTTATCAGTTCATCAGTTCGAACATTGAAAATGAAGTCTCAGTTATTCACATAATCTCTCACACAATACTACTGACGATCAACAACAGTGAAAAAAATATTTTGTCACACAACAGCTGCTTTAACAGCTCTTTTTATGGAATCAAAACAGAGCAATATAACATTATAAAGTGCACATCTAAGGTAAACTAGTACTCAGCCTATTGTGGATTTAAGCCATGGTTGCATACTTCGCTTTTCTCAAGTTTGCTTTGAACACAGCAGGCAGGGTATGTTGATTCTGTTGGTCCCTCTTGCGCGGAAGTCTCTCTACGGTTTTGTGGAGACATCATTTTGGATGACTACACTTGGCTCGATGACAACACTGGAGACATTTTATTTTCAGTATGGTCGCTAACACTGCACTGCTGAACTCTCGACGAGCCTCAACGCACCGTCACTGTCGGACGAACACAGATAAGCTCCACCCGCTTGATTTAAATGGTCACGGAACACTGTAACCTTCCACACAAAATAGTTCCAAACAAGTAACAATCGCGTCAGTGGCATACATCGTATTTGACAGGCTACCTGCTCTTTATTCACCCGCTTTATTTAAATGGTCACGGAACACTGTAACCTTCCACACAAAATAGTTCCAAACAAGTAACAATCGCGTCAGTGGCATACATCGTATTTGACAGGCTACCTGCTCTTTATTCACCATCAACCTAGTCCAGGGGTGTCCAAAGTCGGTCCTCAAGGGCCGCTGTCCTGCCTGTTTTCCAGCTCTCCCAAGAGCAACACACCTGATTCAAATCATCAGGAACGTTCTAATGCTGCTTCAGAGCTGGCTGATGAGCTGATCATCTGAATCAGGTGTGTTGCAGCCGGGAGAGCTAGAAAACAGGTAGGACAATGGCCCTCCAGGCCCGGAGCTGGACATGCCTGTCCTAGTCTCTTATTTCTCTCCCGAAACGGTGTCTTTTCCCACTTGGTGTACCTTAGCCTTCTCTGCTACGTACAATCTCTGTACACAGCTTGTAATGGAGGCACACTGGCAATCCGTAGTGGAGTCGTTAGGTGCAATGCGAATGATCTATTATTATGATAGCTCAGTTTATGACTGCAAAACATACAGGTAACTTTGGTCTTGTCAGTGGATCAAACTGGCTACTTTTTAAAAGTAAACTTTCCATTCATAAACTATTTAAGTATCCATTTTTGGTGTTTCGCACTGCCGCGGCTGGCAAAAGAAACGTGCGTGGACCTGTGCAGTGCGCTTGTTGTTTTGTTTGTGGTTTATTTCTAGAGAAACGTAACATCTGTTCTGATGTGTGCCGCGAAAATCTCGCGAGAAAAAATGTAATCCCGTTCAAATTAATTGAAATTAATCCCAATAAAAACGCTCTAAACTGACAGCTCTAACATTTAATGCTCTCATCAACTTGGAATCATGAATCAGTTTTCTATGCGCCAAATGCAAATATTTACTGAAATAATTTCAATTTTCAATTTTACATGAACATTTTTCACTTGGAGCAGTTGTTCACACATAATCTCTCACACAATATTACTGTCCATCAACAACAGTGAAAAAAATATTCTGTCACAAAACAGCTGTTTTAACAGCTTTTTTTATGAAATCAAAACAGAGCAATATAACATTATAAAGTGCACATCTAAGGTAAACTAGTACTCAGCCTATAGTGGATTTCAAACCATGGTTGGATACTTCGTTTTTCTCAAGTTTGCTTTGAACACAGCAGTCTGTTTCTGTATGTTTGTTGGAGAATAACGAGACCCCGGACACCAGTGTTCGTTATGTGCCCCTGTATTCAAAACTGCCGGCCGGCCGTACAAACTATCGCAAGCACTTCCCCCATGCAGGTGGGGCAAACCATTCTGAAAGAGGGGGGTTTCACTCCCCCTAACACAGTCAGGCTATGTTGATTATGTTGGTCCTTCTTGCGCGGAAGTCTCTCTACGGTTTTTGTGTCTACCTCATTTCGGATGACTACACTTGGTTCGATAACAACACTGGAGACGTTTAATTTTCGCTAGGTCGCTACAACAGCAGCGACCTGTCACCGTCAGACGAACAGAGAAGCGCCACCCGCTGTATTTATATGGACACGGAACGCTGTAACCTTCCACACAAACTAGTTCCAAACAAGTAACAATCGCATCAGTGGCATACATCGTATACCTGTATGATACACAGAGAGAGAAGAACTGGTAACTTTGGTCTTGTCAGTGGAGCAATCTGGCAACTTTTTAAAAGTAAACTTTCCATTCATCCATCCATCCATCATCTACCGCTTTCCGGGGCCGGGTCGCGGGGGCAACAGCTTTAGCAGGGAAGCCCAGACTTCCCTCTCCCTAGCTACTTCTTCCAGCTCTCCCTGGGGGATCCTGAGTCGTTCCCAGGCAAGCTGGGTGATATAGTCTGTCCAGCGTGTGCTGGGTCTTCCTCGGGGTCTCCTCCCGGTGGGACATGACCGGAACACCTCACCAGGGAGGGGCTCAGGAGCCATTCGATTCAGATGCCCAAGCCACCTCATCTGGCTCCTCTCGATGTGGAGGAGAAGCGGCTCGACTCTGAGCCCCTCCCGGATGACCGAGCTTCTCACCTTATCTCTAAGGGAGAGCCCGGACACCCTGCGGAGAAAACTCATTTCGGCCGCTTGTAACCGGGATCTCGTTCTTTCGGTCACGACCCATAGCTCGTGACCATAGATGAGGGTTGGAACGTAGATCGACCGGTAAATTGAGAGCTTCGCCCTTTGGCTCAGCTCCTTCTTCACCACGACAGACCGATACAACGTCCACATCACAGCAGACGCTGCACCGATCCGCCTGTCGATCTCCCGCTCCCTCCTGCCCCCACTCGTGAACAAGACCCCAAGATACTTGAACTCCTCCACTTGGGGCAAGATCCGAAGGGGGCACTCCACCCTTTTCCAACTGAGGACCATGGTTTCAGATTTGGAGGTGCTGATCTTCATCCCAACCGCTTCACACCCGGCTGCGAAACGCTCCAGTGAGAGTTGGAGAGCCCTGTTAGAAGGAGCCAACAGCACCACATCATCTGCAAAAAGCAGGGATGCAATACTGATTCTCGGCCGCATGTTCTGGACACTCGGGTGAAGAGAGGGGCGGAGCTGTCAACTGATCACCACCTGGTGGTGAGTAGGCTCCGATGGTGGGGGAAGATGCCGGTCCGTCCTGGCAGACCCAGTTTTTTTAAACGATTCCGACTTACTGCCGGCAATGTGAACCAAACTCTGACATCAGTGGTATAGTGACCAAACAGCCCGTATCAGGGGGTTCGGTACCCCATACCCTCGAAGCACCTGCCACAGAACTCCCCGAGGGACACGGTCAAACGCCTTCTCCAAGTCCACAAAACACATGTAGACTGGTTGGGCGAATTCCAACATACCCTCGAGGACCCTGCTAAGGGTGTAGAGCTGGTCCACTGTTCCACGGCCGGGACGAAAACCACACTGCTCCTCCTCAATCTGAGGCTCGACTTCCTGACGGACCCTCCTCTCCAGCACCCCTGAATAGACCTTACTAGGGAGGCTGAGGAGTGTGATCCCTCTGTAGTTGGAACACACCCTCCGGTCCCCCTTTTTAATAAGAGGGACTACCACCCCGGTCTGCCAATCTAGAGGCACTCTCCCTGTTGACCACGCGATGTTGCAGAGGCGTGTCAGCCAGGACAGCCCCACAACATCCAGAGCCTTGAGAAACTCCGGGCGGATCTCATCCACCCCTGGGGCCTTGCCACCGAGGAGCTTTTTAACCACATCGGTGACTTCAGCCACAGAGATAGGAGAGCCCACCTCAGAGTCCCCAGGCTCTGCTTCCTCCAAGGAAGACGTGTTGGTGGAGTTGAGGAGGTCTTCGAAGTACTCTGCCCACCGGTTCACATGTCCCGAATCGAAGTCAGCAGCGCCCCATCCCCACTGTACACAGTGTTAATGGTGCACTGCTTCCCCTTCCTGAGATGTCGGATGGTGGACCAGAATTTCCTCGAAGCTGTCCGGAAGTCGGCTTCCATGTCCTCACCAAACTCTTCCCACGCTCGGATTTTTGCCTCGGCGACCACCGAAGCTGCGTTCCGCTTGGCCAGTCGATACCTGTCAGCTGCCTCTGGGGTCCCACAGGCCATAAAGGCTCGATAGGACTCCTTCTTCAGCTTGACGGCATCCCTTACTGCTGGTACGGGGGTTGCCGCCACGACAGGCACCAAGCACCTTACGGCCACAACTCAGATTGGCCGCCTCAACAATAGAGGCAGGGAACATGGTCCACTCGGGTTCAATGTCCCCCGCCTCCCCCGGAACATGGGAAAAGCTCTGTCGGACGTGGGAGTTGAAACTCCTTCTGACAGGGGATTCCGCCAGACGCTCCCAACAAACCCTCACGATACGTATGGGTCTGCCAGGACGGACCGGCATCTTCCCCCACCATTGGAGCCTACTCACCACCAGGTGGTGATCAGTTGACAGCTCAGCCCCTCTCTTCACCCGAGTGTCCAGAACATGCGGCCGCAAATCCGATGATACAACTACAAAGTCGATCATCGAACTGCGGCCTAGGGTGTCCTGGTGCCAAGTGCACATATGGACACCCTTATGTTTGAACAAGGTGTTCGTTATGGACAATCCGTGGCGAGCACAGAAGTCCAATAACAAAAGGTTACACGCCCACCCTTCACCCATTTGGCGGACTGCTCCCCAGCTTGCCTGTCCTCTCTCTCTCTCTCTCTCTCTCTCTCTCTCTCCCTCCCTCTCCATATATGTATATATACATGCCCACCCTTCCCTGATTGGCCGACTTCTTTCCCGGATGCCTGGCCACAGTCACTTCCGCCTTTTCTCTATATAAACAGCGTGTCGGCTGTCAGTCAGATTTTGGAACTCAGCGCATACAAAGGACGCTCCGCAACATAAGGCGTCCTGTCCATTTTGGAGAAAATTTAAGACTTTTAATGGCGCCTTATAGTCGTGAAAATATGGTATCCGTTTTCGGTGTCTCGCTGCCATGGCTGGCAAAACAGACATGGGCGTGGACTTCTGCAGCGCGCTTGTTGTTTTGTTTCTGGTGTATTTATAGAGCACCGTAACATCCGCTTGTGATGTGTGCCGCGTTAATCTCGCGAGAAAAAAAAAATAATCCCGTTAAAATTCATTTAAATTAATGCCAATAAAAACGCGCTAAACTGACAGCTCTAATATATATATACAGATGGTAAGGCATCGGTTTGTCATACGGGAGACGGTGGTTCGAATCCCGCTTGGGGCAAAAATGAGCACATAACACCATCCAGTGTGGGTCCTTGGGCAAGATCCTTCACGCTAATGCCTACCTCGTACAATGATGAGAGACAATAAAATGAATGACATGCCGGCTCAGACGTCGCCCGGCCAAACAAGGTTTGGGCTACTGGAACAAAGCGGAAAGGGGCGAGATGCGATAACATGGCTCTGTTGGAATGCTACTTCTCAAGCAACCCTAGTCAGAGGGGTTACATGCAGAGAATGTGGGCTGAATGGTTAGTTCAAAACCCACAGTCACGGTTAACCACGAAACAACGAGTAGCTCAGTGTTCGAACATCCACATCCGCAACTGCTGTCACAACTTGAGATTGATGAGGTACAACGCAGGTTCCATGGTGAAAGGCCCCAGACTGCCAGATCAAAGGAGGAGGGCATACCAGAGATTGGAAGGCAAGCCCAAATGAATGCAGATGATGAGATTGGGAGGCCAGCCCCAATGAATGCAGATGATGAGATTGGGAGGCCAGCCCCAATGAATGAAATGCTGAGCGAGGCAGCAACTGACCTGAAAGCTAAGATCATGGCGAGAATGAAAGCTGGGCAACCTCGAAACCGATTACAACAGCTATGTGAAGTACCACCTAGAAGCCTCATGGAAAGTGTGAATGCAGCACTGAGTGCGATCCCTACAGGAACGATCTCGGAAACCAATGAGCTGATATACGCTTCGGCATCAGTGATCCTAGAGATGCTTGGCTATAAGAGCAACCATGGAAGCCATGAGATACGGTATCCACCATGGATAAGACGGTTGGAGGCTAAGATCAAGGCGGGTCGGAAAGATGGGGAAAAAAAGACTACTGTTTAACAAAGTTAAAGTAAAAATGTCTTATTTCCCTAATAGTGCTATTTCTATTATTAAACAGGCACAACAGAACAAAATAAAAGAGTTCCTCTTCCTCAACACAATACCTCGTGCCTCAATGGACTCACCCAGGATGGAAGGGCGAAAGATCCTGATCATGAAGGATCCCTCAAAGGGTGCAGTCCCATCCAACTATCGGCCAATAACCTGTCTCTCCACAACATGGAAGCTCATGTCAGGCATCATTGCGGCTAAGATAAGTGGACACATGGATCAATACATGAGCGAAGCACAGAAGGGCATTGGTAGAGATACCAGAGGAGCCAAACATCAGCTCCTGGTTGACAGAACAGTCGCAAAAGACTGCAGGTCCCGACGTACCAACCTGTGCACAGCCTGGATTGATTACAAGAAAGCCTATGACTCGATGCCACATACATGGATCACTGAATGCTTGGAGTTGTATAATGTGAACAGGATCCTAAGAGCCTTCGTTGCAAACTCGATGAGGATGTGGAAAACCACACTTGAAGCCAATGGCAAGCCACTTACCCAAGTGTCCATCAAATGTGGCATATATCAAGGTGATGCACTCTCCCCACTGCTGTTCTGCATAGGACTGAACCCCCGAAGCCAAGTAATCACCAAGACATGCTATGGATTCCGCCTCAGAAATGGAGCTACGATCAGTCACCTCCTCTACATGGATGACATAAAGATGTATGCTAAGAGCGAAAGGGACATAGACTCCCTGATCCACACAACCAGGATCTACAGCAGCGACATCTGGATGTCATTCGGGCTTGAGAAATGTAGTCGGATGGTGACTAAGAGAGGAAAGGTAGTCCACACTGAATGGGTCTCACTCCCTGAAGGAACAATAGCAGACATTGAGGACAGCTACAAGTACCTCGGTATACCACAAGCCAATGGCAACCTCGAACTGGCAACAAGGAAAGCGGCTACGGCCAAATACCTCCAGCGAGTGAGGCAAGTCCTAAGAAGCCAGCTCAATGGTAAGAATAAGACCCGGCCAATAAACAGCTATGCCCTGCCAGTGATCAGATACCCTGCAGGAATAATAAGGTGGCCAAAGGAAGAGATTCAGACCACAGATGTTAAGACCCGAAAGCTCTGAACCGTGCATGGAGGGTTCCATCCCAAATCCAGCCCCCTGAGACTGTACACAAGCCGATAGGAAGGAGGCCGGGGACTCGTGAATGTGAGAGCCACTGTCCAGGATGAAACATCCAAGCTCCATGAATACATCAAGGAGAAGGCTCTAATGGATGACATTCTCAGAGAACGTCTCAGACAATGGGGAACAGAAGATGAGGCGCTGGAAGAGGGACCATCATGGAAGGACAAGCCCCTACACGGGATGTACCACCGGACCATAACTGAAGTGGCCAATCTCAAGAAGTCCTATCAGTGGCTAGAGAGGGCTGGCCTGAAGGACAGCACAGAGGCACTCATCCTGGCTGCTCAGGAGCAGGCCCTGAGCACCAGAGACATTGAGGCCCAGATATACCACACAAGACAAGACCCAAGGTGTAGGTTGTGCAAAGAGGCACCTGAGACACATAACTGCAGGGTGTAAGATGCTGGCAGGGAAAGCCTACATGGAATGCCATAACCAGGTGGCTGGCATAGTCTACCGAAACATCTCTGCGGAGTATGGACTGGAAACCACAAGGTCAAAATGGGACCTCCAAAGGTGGTGGAGAATGACAGAGCGAAGATCCTGTGGGACTTCTAGATCCAGACTAACAAGATGGTAATGGCGAACCAACCAGATATCATGATCATAGATAAAGGGCAGAGGAAAGCTGTTGTAGTGGATGTAGCGGTCCCAAGTGATGGAAACATCAGAAAGAAGAAACACGAGAAACTCGAGAAATATCAAGGGCTTAGAGAGGAGCTGGAGAGAGCCTGGAAGGAAATGGTGACAGTTGTGCCTCTGGTGGTCGGAGCACTCGGGGCAGTGACCCCCAAACTAGATGAGTGGTTGAAACAGATCCCAGGAACAACATCGGACATCTCAGTCCAGAAATGTGCAGTGCTGGGAACAGCCTCTGGTGGTCGGAGCACTCGGGGCAGTGACCCCCAAACTAGATGAGTGGTTGCAACAGATCCCAGGAACAACATCCGACATCTCAGTCCAGAAATGTGCAGTGCTGGGAACAGCAAGGATACTGCGCAGAACCCTCAAGCTTCCTGGCCTCTGGTAGAGGACCCGAGCTGAATGAGGGACGGACACCACCCGAGGGGTGAGACGCTTCATAAAAAGAAATGACAAACAACACCTGCAGCCGCCACTGTCAGTGCATCCTCACTAAAAGCAGCTCCTTTGAATTGCTCATTTGTGCTTTGAACTTTAAAAGACACTGCTTTTGATTTAGCTACGCAGAATATGTACTGTACTGTGAGTGCATGCACAGTGGTTTTGGTCTTATCATGGAAAAGCAGTACTGTCACCTCCACCCTAACGACCTGACATCCAAACCAGATCAGCGTCTGGCATTTACAATTGAAGTCATTGACAGCTGTGAAGATGAACAGTTCAACAGTATGAAAGATATCTAAGAATCAATCCTCTTTGTATGATTAAATAGGCACATGGCTGTGCCTGCCGTGCATGTACTGCCCTTCCTTCAGCTGATTGGCAAATGCATTTTTATGCAATCAGATTGTGAAACACTCAAACTTAATTTGAATGAACACGGCGTGTCAGTTTCACACATGCATATACATCTACAGTATAGTATGCAAAATGATGTCAAAGTGCACATTGTTATCTGTGTATCCCCAAAAAGATGGGAAATAACAGTACAATTGATGACAAACTGTTGATTACTTATTCAGTTTGTGTGTGTGATGTAGCGTGAGATTCCTTTGTTTACATCAAATGTGTGTGTGTGTGTGTGCGTGCATGTGTATATATGGTTGTGGTGGCTGATTGAGGAGATGGACGTGCTAACCAAAGTGCGGAGTTGCAGGGTTTGATTCCGCCTTCCTGTGTGGAGTTTGCATGTTCTCCATGTGCCTGTGTGGGTTTTCTCCGGGTACTCCGGTTATTGGCGATTGATCAGTGACTACAAAAGAAGCTCGGTTCCCCCTAAAAGCCCCAACCCCCAAACAAAAATAAAAAGTGGTGAAATATGTACTTCTCTGTGTGCATTTTTTGGAATAAATTTGTGTGATAATATGTTAATTTTTTGTTCAGAATCAGCTACTTATCTCATTAAATTGACAAAAGTTTACTGTCATTCATGTCAACGGCGCCACAGTGATTTTACCCAGTCGGAAGCTGAGCGACTACTGCTTCGAAGAATGGGTTGTTCCTCACCATGAAACTGGATAAATGTTGCGCTTTTTCCTGCTCATTGTACGCTCATTTGTCAAAATATGTTTGGTTGGAGTGGTCTGCTTCTGATTGGTCGGGCAAAACTAAAAAAATCAAATGCCCCCAACATTCTACATTTGTAATTTCATCAACATTCTATTCCCCTGTGAAAAATGAACCTATTACCTTAATTCTTTCAAAAAATATCTTGCGAAATAGCAAATCTTGCAAGATATTACTGAACTGCATTTAATGAACTGTGAGTATTCGATGAAATGCACAGCCTGAAGACAGAAGGCACCACTTTGTGAATACATCAGATATCAAGAATAATTTGTTCCTCATTCAATTAAGTTAATTATCATACTGTGAGCAAACAATAAGATGAAGTATTGATGGATGCGGAGGTGTTTTGCTCTGATGCAATGCGCATGTGGCTTTGTACAGTATGTGACGCTTATCTATGATTGTTTGCCTTTGTGGATGCAGTTCAGATAATTAATAAATAAAACTTAAATAAATCAGAATCATGTTTATTGGCCAAGTATGTAGAACACACAAGGAATTTGTCTCCGGTATAACACGCTGCATTACTATCATCGTAAACAAGGACATGACAAATAGGTATGCAAGGACATTTCGTAATACAAGTGAGACAATGTGCAAAGTATCAAGCAGAGCTAAAGTGATAGAATACAATACGATGACAGTTTGTACAGTTGGTGCAGAAAATCATTGAACAATTTTAGAGTGACCAGGAGCAGTATTTGTAGTACAAGAGAGTGACTACGTCAGTGACTGTTTAGGGAGTTAATGTCTAGAGGGAAGAAGCTGTTTAAGTGTCTGCTGGATTTGATGCGCATGGATCTGTAGCGCCTGCCTGAGGGGAGTGGCTGGAAAAGGTGGTGGGCAGGGTGCGGGGGATCCAGGAGGATTTTCCGTGCCCTTGTCTTGATTCTTGCAGTGTGCAAGTCCTCAAGAGTGGGTAGGGCGGTGCCAATGATTTTTTCCACCATCCTCACTGTCCGTTGAAGTTTTTTGTGGCGGCCCCAAACCAAACCGCGATGGACGAACGCAGGATTGATTCAATGACTGCCGTGTAGAACTGTCGTAGCACCTCCTGTGGCAGGCCATGCTTCCTCAGCAGCCTCAGGAAGTACATCCTCTGCTGGGGCCTTTTCAGGATGGAGATGGTGTTGACTTCCCACTTCATGTCCTGGGAGACTGTGATTCCCAGGAACTTGAAGGTCTCGACGGTTGACACAGGGCAGTTGGATAGTGTGAGGGGCAACTGTGGAGAAGAATGTTTCCTGAAGTCCACGATCATCTCTACAGTCTTGAGCGTGTCGAGCCCGAGGTTGTGTCGGCTGCACTAGAGCTCCAGCTGCTCCACTTGTTGGCGGTACGCAGACTCGTCGCCGTCTTTGATGAGACCGATGACCACGGTGTCGTCTGCGAACTTTATGAGTTTGACAGCTGGGTTTGTTGAGATGCAATCGTTCGCGTAGA
This sequence comes from Hippocampus zosterae, assembly GCF_025434085.1. Lineage (NCBI taxonomy): Eukaryota > Metazoa > Chordata > Actinopteri > Syngnathiformes > Syngnathidae > Hippocampus > Hippocampus zosterae. Next base: position 27,709,807 of record NC_067451.1, read on the forward strand.
GGGAGAAGAGCAGTGGAGAGAGGACACATCCCTGTGGGGCTCCAGTGCTGGTGGTGCATGTGGATGATGTTGTTGCTCCCAGTCTCACCTGTTGTGTCCGTCCAGTCAGGAAGCTGAGGATCCACTGGCAGATCGTAGGGGAGAAGTTTGGGGGTGAGGAGTTCCGGGATGATGGTGTTTAACGCAGAGCTGAAATCTACAAACAGAATCCTTGCATTGGTCCCTGTGCTGTCGAGGTGCTCGAGGATGTAGTGCAGACCTATGTTGACTGCATCTTCCACAGACCTGTTTGCCCGGTAGGCAAACTGGAGAGGGTCCAGCAGGGGTCCGGTGGTTCAGCACAAGGACTTCATGACGACAGACGTCAAATAAAACCAAAAACAGGAAAAAAAAAAAACAAAAAAATGAAAAACAAAAACACTAAATGTTACATGAATGTCAAATTCAAAGGCTACGTTTTATTGCTTTTTGGACTCATGGCTTCCTGTGTGCAGTTTGTATGTTTGCTTCTTCAGGTTTTTGAAAACACCAATAGGCCCATATGGTGTCGCTTGCCCATCGTCAGCTGGGATAGGCTCCATATGACCTGCGACCCATATGTGGTTTAGGTGGTATGGAAAATGTATACATTTTTTTTTCTTTACAGTATGATCAGTGGTGAGCTCATTATTGCCCTGCAAGGACAGCTGAATTAAAATGTTGATTTGAATGAAATTCCTCCATTAATTCCATGTTATTCATGGCCACTCAGAGGGTACATGTTGTTCCTGAGACCTTAACATATCCGGATGGATGTCAATGGACGACCTTCACAAGACATCAAGGTATTAGTGTCTATAAAGACTTCTACTAGGGAGCAAATTAAACCTCCTGAATGAGACGAGATTGGCCTCCACTCATCAAATCCTGCTGCCTCAACATTTCCACATTCCCCCAATAGCCTTGTAGACATTTTCCACGGTGTGTAATTGTAGGAGAAAGAGCAGTATCACTGTGGCACACACCACCTCTGCTTTGTGGTGGGAAGTCATGAAGTTGACAGATTCTCCTCTGGATTGCTGTGAGTTCACCTTGGAAAAATGACTTTAACTCTAGTAGAATCTAATTGGAAAGACTTTCATATACACCATCTATGAAGGAACTGTAGCATCACATATATAAAAAAAATTAAATAAAAAAACTGAAACGATGCTATCTTTATCTCTGATTAGGGCAAACAATTTCACGGCACTTATTTTATATTTATATTTGATGTCACATTTTATTCTGTTACTCGGGGTTGCATTCCTTTTTGTCCAAGACCTTAAATTGGTGATGGGAGACTCTAATAAAACATCTTTAGCAAGCCCTAAACAAATTCTTCATTGGGGTTAGTGCCAGAAGACAAGGCCTGTGTCAAATGTTGCCTGATGCGGCGCTGATTTGACGGCCATGAATTCATCAGATGTGTAAATACAGCCAGATCCGATATGTTTGAGAATTTTCAACTCTTTTTATTCTGTTCCACACTGAGGTAGTTGAACTGACTTTCATTTTTTATTTTGCATGGTTTTCCTATGCATCATCTGGGATAGGCTCCATTCAGTCCATCCACAGATAATACCCTGCATACACACATTCTTGTTCTATTATAGGCACTAGCCAAGTTTCATCACTACATCCACCTCTCTTTTACCCTTCCTATCATTGTGGTAAAGTATGCTGTGAATACATCAGCCGCCATGACCCTTATCCATTGTTCTGGAGTTTACAGTATTTTGTGTGCTTAGAAGCAAATTGAAGGGCCCCTGGGATGAGCCTCATCCAACTATCAATTTTCTAAAGCACTTATCCTCTTCAATGTCATCCCAGGAACTGGAGCCCAAGCCACTGAGTGGACTTTGGGCGAAAGGATATTTTCTTTCCTAACCACAGTCATTCATATAAGGTCATTGGGCATGGCGATTCTATCCAAGTTTTAGTGATGTGTTGGACAAGGTGTGTCATACTCATTTTGGACTCACAATCAAATGAAGTCAAAATAAATACATAAATAAATACAAGGAATGCCACCGTGGGTCACTGGTTAGCACGCACACCTCATAGTGCAGAGGTGCAGGGTTTGATTCCAGCTTTGGCTTTCCTGTGTAGAGTTTGCATGTTCTCCCCAGGTGCCTGTGTGGCTTTTCTCAGGGTACTCCCCTCCTACATTTCAAAGCATGGCAGGTTAATGGAACACACAAATTGTCCCTATGCGTGAGTGTGAGCATGAATGGCTGTTCGTCTATGCGCGCCCTGCGATTGGCTGGCAACCGCTTCAGGGTGTTCCCCGCCGACTGCCCGGAGACAGCTGGGATAGGCTCCAGCATGCCCGCAACTTTTGTGAGGATAAAGCGGATTAGAAAATAGATGGATGGAATAAATACAATGAAATGCAAATATTCAGAGGCAAGAGAAAGTCTCAATCAAAATATGTGCATTATTCCATTTGTTTTCAAGGAATACAGTGAAGTGCAAATAATGCAACACAAGTTTGTCATCAAGTGCTTCAGTTTACCAATTAATTCAACGGTGATGTCTCAGTCTGAACACTGAGGTGGCTCCCACCTCCTTCGTTCATGACAGAAGAAGAAAACTCCCAATGACGAAATCATGACATCAAGTTAAATACGGTAGTGCTGTGTGAACTCAGTAAATAATTTGACACGAGACTGATTGCTTATATTATAAAATGCAACACGGACCAAAGACGAATGTTTGCTACAGGCCCAGAGAGCGACCGCCACCCCAACTGTGAATGACTCTGCGATGATCGAAAGCTTTTACCTGGGCCATTCTGTACGTGTGACACTCTTGTGATGGATCATGGGGGTCAATGTATTTGTTGTTGCGGGTCGCATTGTAGTCATCACTTCACTTAGTGGGTGATTATGACCAACCATATCGACAGTCTGTCTGTCTGTCTCTCTCAGAGGAGGGGGGGGGGGGGGGGGTTCAAAGAGTCAATTTGTTACAGTGACATGAAACTACATATACCTAAGTGTAGCAGCCAATTTGGGTCTTCGGTCTATTCTCACATTGATGCATTCTGACATAACCCACAGATAATCTACAGTCCAACAACGATTTGGCGCATTGACAAGGAGAAGTTGCAGTGTAAGCTTGGAAAAAAACCCCAAAAAACTCTCTGAACTGGAAGCTCCTGCTACTTGTTAATTGACTGTATTAACCCGGACCAGCCAGACACAAGTGTCTAGTTTTTTCAGTATTAGAGTGAGAAAGACTCGCTGTAAATATTCTTTTGCAATCAGCACTGAGAGAGAAAATTCCATTTTGTCCTAGGAGAGTGTATTTGCCTCATACTGGTATTGAATGCATCACCTGAGTGATGAGCAAAGAGTAGTGGGTTCCATGTAAAGGGTGTGTGTGTTTTTTTTAAAAATCAGGTTAAGTTTAGGATGTAATTTGTAACAGTTGGTATTGCAAAGCTAATTTTTACTGTACTAGAGGGAAAGCAATTTCATTAAAGCAACTAAAAAGAAAAAAGGTACTACATTACATTTTCAGTTTCAACAAAGTCAAGTTTGCACAAACATTTTTCTTACGTGTGTACGTTTGTGTGTTCTTGCACTAAAGTCTATCTGGTCCTGACAATGTCTAACCTAAGGTTAAGCGCTGTCTGAACTACCCATCAAACTGACAAGTGACAAGATGTGGCCAAACCTTCCAGCCTCTCGGTCCTGACAGAAGGATGCTCCATGTTCTTTTGTTCCCTCTAGGTAAGAAGTGGCATCTAGGTTGTTTTGGAAATACTTTTTATCCACGTTTTAGGATTTCTACTTTGTCATAATTCTTTTTTTTTCTTTTGTCTCATCAAAAACACACAGAATGCTCATACTATGTATAGTTAGAAGGCACTTTCTTGATTACTTATTGTCATGGTTTCAGTACTTAACCCTTTCAGGTACAGGTTGTCGCAACTGGTCCTCCTGAGTTATATTCCTTTCGTTTCACCTTCGAAAGCAATGGCTGTAAGTCTGCTCGTGTTTAGCATTATTTAGAAATGTGTTTCGGAGATTGTTTTCCCTCAATTGTTGTTATTGGAAACTCGCGAGCTCAAAGTACTGCTCACGACGTAGCAATGATGCTAAATTGGTGCTAACAAGCTAATTAGCATGCAAAGGTACTGCAAAAACGCATTGTTTATCGTTGTTTGTCACACTTTGAGCTGTATTTATGTCCTTTATTAAACACCTGACGATTTGTGTTGTATTTGTGTACACGATATTAATGCATGTTTTATTCATTCATTCATTCATTCATTCATCTTCCGAGCCGCTTGATCCTCACTAGGGTCGCGGGGGGTGCTGGAGCCTATACCAGCTGTCTTCGGGCAGTAGGCGGGGGACACCCTGAATCGGTTGCCAGCCAATCGCAGGGCACACAGAAACGAACAACCATACGCACTCACACTCACGCCTAGGGACAATTTAGAGTGTTCAATCAGCCTGCCACGCATGTTTTTGGAATGTGGGAGGAAACCGGAGCACCCGGAGAAAACCCACACAGGCCCGGGGAGAACACGCAAACTCCACACAGGGAGGCCGGAGCTGGAATCGAACCCGGTACCTCTGCACTGTGAAGCCGACGTGCTAACCACTGGACTACCGGGCCGCCCTGCATGTTTTAAATCTGTTCATTTCAGTTTCACTCTACAATTCATTGAGCTGATGTCACAGTTGTTCACTGTACGCCGTCAAGAAGACCGTAATAAAGGAGCAAGACGCTCAGTTTCCTGGCTCATGAATAAATGAGTTTGGCTTGCTGTTGACCTGCGTTAACATACTCATAGTATCTAAAACGTAGCGATAACAGTACAAAAGGGTTAATTAAAAAAATCCACTCTTTAAAAGATGGTCTCTTAGCTCTACAGTGGCGTTAGCAGATTGTATTGTGGATTAATGTGTTAGCTTGTGACACGTTTCTCAGTGAGGAGTGCTGTCAGGAATTTGCATGCAATGCATTTGAATTTTGACAGAAGAATGTCAGACCTGTTTAAATACACTTACATTCTGACAAAAATGCTTTAGAATACTTGAGTGGACTTCTCTGCCATCCATGGAGGATAATCGCACGGATTAAAACTCGATTTTTTTTCTTTAAAATAAAAATAAAAACAAAAACCAAGCGAATACTCTGGATGAATTAAACTGTCTATAAGTTACATCAATACAAGTGAGACATATCCTTCTTTCGACTATCCCGAAGAAGTTGATGGGAACATGACATTAAGCAGGTGATCCGGCATTCTCTACAGAGCACATTATAAAATGCTATCCGAAAAGTAAATATCTGTTCAAATGAGCACGACAGTCAAATGTCCAACTGGGCAGACTAATATTTCCTTGTGATGATAAATTAGCACTTGTACTCTCAGCACTGCACTTGGTATTCATGAAAATTGTTCCTGAGTTTGAATCAAGATGAAATCAACATATTTCATTATCTGGGGAAGCAAGCGCAGTAATTTCAGTGTTTACTTTTGCATTCATTCTACAGCAATTGAATATGCCTGACATGGTGTGCTGAGTCACCACCTGAAAGTTAATCATTCACTAAAAAAAGCAAAAGCCCCTACTCTAAACATCCGAGGCTAAAACTGGGTGCTTCCATGTGACGGTTCGTCGAGCTAAATGAGCCATTTCACAATGTATTTGCTTGTCTGAGCTTACTTCTTGCTTTAGAAATGTCATTTTGCTAAACATACACTACTTCCATTTTCGCTTAGCCGAAAGGAAAAGAAATGGCCAAAAGTTGACAGTGTCAAGAAAAAGAAGAGTTAACTCTATTCATGAATAAAAAGGTTTTCCAGGGGGTTATTTTCATTGATTTGCTAACACAAAATGAAATTATATTGTTTAACAAGTGACTTTTGACAGGACATGATTTTGCTGCACTGCTTTATCTCTCTATTCATTTTAGTTAAACTGCATTTTTTTGTTTAGCGACTGTAATTTCCCATGAGGACCATGCAATTAATAAAATATTAATTATAATAATTTAAAAAAATATATAATTTAACCGCCTGGGTGGCTGAATTACTATTATTAATTAACATACTGTATGCAGTATGTTTCCTGTATCCAGGTCAAGGTGAATGTTTACACTTTAAATCTTTGCTTTAATATCACTTGTTTTGCTTCAAACCCATAGTTTTGGTGAAATGTTTTGCACTTTCTAAGTAATGCAAATCAAATAGATTATTGCCATTATTATTATTATAATTCAGGGAAGGCACAGTGGTCGACTTGTTTTGCGTGTCGGCCTCACAGGTGATGAGGTGGCAGGTTTGATTCCGGCTCCGGCCTTCCTGTGTGGAGTTTGCATGTTCTTTCCTCTCACGTTCAAAAAACATGTGTGGTGGTTTTGATGGAACACTCTAAATTGTGCCTAAGTGTGATTATGAGCTTGAATGGTTGTTGGTCTGTGTGTGCCCTTCGACTGGCTGGCAACCAGTTCAGGGTGAACCCCTGCCTACTGCCCGAAGACAGCTGGGATGGGCTCCGGCAAACCCGTGACCCTTGTGAGGTTAAGCGGATTAGAAAATGGATTGATAGGATGAAAAATTGCTCTTCGTAAAATCATGATTCTTTTCCATGGAATCAACACGTTTTCTCCGCAGATTCCCGTGGGGACTAATTGTTTGGTAAGTGGAGGAAACCAGTTGGTCGATTTGACTGCCTGAGTGAATACAGACCAACCATCCATCCACTTTCAAAACTTTTATCGTCTTTAGGGTTATGGGGAGCTGAATCCTATCCCAGATGATTTTGTGAGGAAAGAAGACGCTACCCTTGACTGGTGTTCAGTCAGTCACAGGGCAGATAGATAGCTTCTACACTGTCACCATCAGTGAGTGGGAATTGAATTCCCACTGCCTGCACTGAAGTCAGTAGGTGAACCCTTACATCATCGGTAACACATGAACACAATGAAAGCTTCCTCAGCTGATGTCATGACAAATTGCTTAAACTTTGAAAATATCCAAACAGCAAAAAATCATATGCAGGACATTCTAAAGTTGACAACTCACACCATTTAAAGCCTCTCAAAGTGAACATACTAATCAGTCCAGATGCTTAAGCAAACATGTAAGATTTGTTTTTCGGCTTTCAACGGCTCGCTATTCTGATTTTGATGAAATATCGAAGGTAATCTAAAAATGAATGTGCTTGCTTTACCTTGACCTACTTAGCGTTGAGTGAACGGCAATACAACATGCTTGATGTACAGCAGCTGGGATCTGAAATCTCAGCCACTGAAAAAAGGCTTTGTAGGTACACACCATAAGTGCTGTGTTCTAGTTAGACGTCATGCTGTTAGAACTGCACTGTATATTACTGTATGCAACATACAGCAACAACAGAATCAATTCTTTTTCATATTTTGATCCATACGCGACGGATACAATGGTTTGTTGAATGTGTCTCGATTCGAACAGACCAGTATGTGCTGCTTTATCAAGTCTTCTCACCATGGCAACCAGACCTTTCTCTGCTCTGGGGACTCTGAAACTGCAACTGGAAAAGAGTGCTGTGGAAAATCGCAAACTTTTGCCACGAAAAAAAAAAAAAAGAAAATAAAAACAAAAAGCAAACTTCAGATGCACGCAAGCACTGAATATTTAACACATTTTTCATTACCCTAATTAAGCTAATGTGGACTATAGCTGGAGACAAAAACAAACACCCACCCTACTGTTCAAGCTCAGGAAAGACAGACACTACATACTCATGATTGCTTTCCCCCATTAAACACGTTTGCCACCTGCCTCAAAAATTCATCATTTGTTGAATTAAAGCAACAAAGAACTACGCCTGATTTAATGTCTATCTCAATAATTGAATCGAGATGAGCAATGTGAAATGGCCAGAAAGGTGTCTCGACATACTAGGGCAGGGGTCGGCAACTCAAAAGAGCCATATAGGACCAAAAAAAACAAAAACAAAAAACAAATATGTCTGGAGCCGCAAAATAATAAAAGCCTTCTATAAAACTTACAATGAAGGAAACACATGCTTTATGTAGATAGGAGACTGGACTGTCTCAGAATTGTTTATGTTATTCATTCCTTTTTTGTGTGTTCACAAACACCCCCATAGAATTTATTTCGCAATATCCTTGCTTGATGTTTTGTTTTGGTGCATCATTTTCGCTTTTCTTAGTGTCAGTGAGTGCATGCGGCTCTGGAGCCGCGTGTTGCAGACCCCGGCACTAGGGGTTGAACGACTAAAGCTTTTCTGCCAATCGATCATAATGTGGTGAAAATTGTGTTGATGACGTCACTGATACTTGTCCAGGACAGCACAGCGGTCCATATCTTTTTTGCACAATGGACCAATTTCATGTAAAGACAAAATTTTAACAGACCGGGTTAGAAAAAAATGAAAACAAAATGACAAAAAATGCAACTTTCATTGTATTCCACTGAATCTGGCTGTGGTAATTAGGAAGCTAGCTACAAGCTAGTTGGCCTCTTCTTGTGTTCCAATCCACAGCAGGTTGTAAACTGGGGCCGTGTCACTTGATTTACGAAAATCACTTCTCTCTTTCGTTGTTTAATTGGTGGTTTTATTATATTAAATTTTTCAGATTTTACAAGTAACGTGCTACCTGCTAATAAATATTTCCATGTGCTTGTAGTCGTACGACGACGTACTGTTGCAAGTGCTGCAGGAACACAAATGTTGTGATGTTGGTGGGTGTTGTTTTGTGCATGCAACAACTCTCCGGCCTTTGTCTCATAGGCCTGCTGGTTTGAGTATTTCAAGACTAGCAACGATCGTAGTAACTGAAGCTGGTCTGGCTAACTGCTGAAAGTCGCCTTGTTGATGTACGATGTGTTGTTTTTAAATCCAATTCGAGGCTGCCCCCACTGACAATCGTGCTTCGAAGCAAGGAGCACAACTTGACCATAGTGGAAGACTTCACTCACAGAATAAAACTGGAGTCTGTCGGTGACTATGTACAGGTGTAAGCGTGCTCTGACAAATGTGCAGACCTCAGGCAAAGTTGCCTGAGGGAAGCTGGCCTTCAGGGGGGATGTGCACACATGATTATTCCTGTCTGCTTTAAAACTCGAGACACTTTCAAGACACACCTTTGTTTTGTTGCACCCTGCTCACCATTCTTTGTAAATGTGGTGTTGATCAAAATAAAAGTCTCATCCAATTCCACCAATGCTTTGTTCCAGTCAAATTTATGGGTGGGTTTGATCAAATAATTGGCATCTTAATTGCATGTTTGGTAATTAGGAATTATGGCAAAAGGATGGAATTACACTCAGTAACCAAGTGGTCTGCTTGTTCTTGGCTCATTAAAACTTAAAACAAAATACTGTCTGTCTTGTTGGTCTCATTAACTGATATTAATTTGTTGAAAAAGAAACATTTTTCTTAGCCGGTTAGGTGTTACAGGTTCGATTATTTTCTTTAATTGAGATTATTTCTTTGAATTGATAGTTACTGTTGTGTTTTACATTGTGCCATTGACTCATGAGTGGTCAGCTGGGATTGACTCCAGGACACCGGCAACTTGAATGAGGAGGACTTAAGTGGTGTAGAAAAAAGATGGGTGGAATCTTAAAATAAAGTCAATAATGTGCCTTACTATGTCCAGATTAGGCTTGCATCAGAGGTTTGTTGATATCATACATACCAGCAGATGCTCTGTCACTCAGAGGGTGTTACGGTACACTTTTCGTATTACATTATAATATATATGGACATGGTTACCGGGTCAACCTGCGTGGGTTTTCTGTGGGTACTCCAGTTTTCTCCGACATTCCAAAAACATGTGTGGTAGGTTGATTGAACACTGTAAATTGTCCCTGGGTGTGGGTGAGAGCGCGGATGGGCGTTTGTCTATGTGTGCCCTGCGACTGGTTGGCAACCAGTTCAGGGTGTCCCCCGCCTACTGCCCAAAGATGGCTGGGATAGGATTCAGCATTCCCCGTGACCCTTCTGAGGAAAAGGCGGATCAGATAATGGATGGATGGATGGATATATGGACATCTAATAATATTACACGAGCCTCTATTATCTATGCATGAAGTGAAGAATCGTCTCTGTAGAGGGATAAACGTAATTGCACTGTCAACCATATTGTGTGAAAGTGTGTGTGTGTGTGTGTGTTTCCTCTGGATACACTGATCGTCTGTCTATCTTTGCCAGCATGTTGCGCTCACATATTGTCTTGGCTTTGAAGGTGGCCGGTTATGCATGGTTGATCACAGGCTAAAACAGACACTCAGAAGTCCCCACAGTCTTGGCAGACAACACGTGCAGTTTCTCGAGAAGCCCATTACACTCTGCCTCTTGGAAATGCTGATCATGTGCCATTCCAGACATCCATGAAATATTTGCTAATGGTCCAACATACTTTGTGAGAATGGGCAGAAACAGATCTTTGACTCCTTGGAAGTATTCCAAAGATTTGAAAAAAGATTCCTCCCATCCTCTCCAGAGTGGAGAAGCAGGTTGTCTTGTGAACAAGTGTGGGGATATTCTGAAATACCACATGCTATACTATGCACCAACACTAAGGAACCCCTGACCCCCCCCGCCCCCAAAAAAAACACATCACAGTCAGTCAGTCGCAGAATGCCATAGGATTTTTTCAGTAACTAAATTATGCCAGCTGACAAACAATTTAAAAAAGGCACTATCACTGAAATCACAAGAATGCAGAAGAAATGTACCAAACACCTAATTTTAGGAACACACGGAAGATTTTTCTGACAGTTTATATATTTCACAATTTTATAATGCAGCGTCATTTATGACCACTTTTCACCCATTCAACTGGCAATTCAACTGGGGAATTACTCGGGAAAAGTAAAACACTACAAGTTAAGCCAGGAACGCAAATTCCAGAAACATGTGCTGAAAACTTTATATGTAAGTCAAGTTGAAGCAAGTTGAGCATTCATCCACTAATTTTCGATCACGATTGTCCTCATTACGGTCGAGAGTGAGCGTGACATACTTGACAAAGTTCTCACAGTAATTCACTGCATGCTAATGCGCTGAAATGTGCATATTTAGCTGAAACTGCAAAAGTGGAGGATATATTTTAGAATAAGCAAGCTGTACTTTAGTTGTGATTGTAAACATTAAAAAGTTGGCACCTTTTTTCTTTTTTTTCTTTCTTTTTTCTTCCCATGGGCTCACCACCCATGAGAGGGGCCAAAGGGGTCGGGTGCTATGTGAGCTGGGCGGCAGCCAAAGACGGGGACCCTGGCGGTCCGATCCTCGGCTGCAAAAGCTAGCTCTTGGGACACGGAATGTCACCTCTCTGGCAGGGAAGGAGCCCGAGCTGGTGTGTGAGGCAGAGAATTTCCGACTGGATATAGTCGGACTTGCCTCCACACACAGCTTGGGTTCTGGTACCAGTTCTCTCGAGAGGGGTTGGACTCTCTTCCACTCTGGAGTTGCTCACGGTGAGAGGCGCAGAGCAGGTGTGGGCATACTCATTGCCCCCCGGCTCAGTGCCTGTGCATTGGGGTTCACACCGGTAGACGAGAGGGTTGCCTCCCTCCGCCTTCGGGTGGGTGGACGGGTCCTGACTGTTGTTTGTGCATATGCACCAAACAGCAGCTCAGCATACCCACCCTTTTTGGAGTCCTTGGAGGGTGTGCTGGAGAGTACTCCTGCTGGGGACTCCATTGTTCTGCTGGGGGACTTCAATGCTCACGTGGGCAATGACAGTGAGACTTGGAGGGGCGTGATTGGGAGGAACGGCCCCCCCGATCAGAACTCGAGTGGTGTTTTGTTATTGGACTTCTGTGCTCGCCACGGATTGTCCATAACGAACACCTTGTTCAAACATAAGGGTGTCCATATGTGCACTTGGCACCAGGACACCCTATGCCGCAGTTCGATGATCGACTTTGTAGTTGTATCATCGGATTTGCGGCCGCATGTTCTGGACACTCGGGTGAAGAGAGGGGCGGAGCTGTCAACTGATCACCACCTGGTGGTGAGTAGGCTCCGATGGTGGGGGAAGATGCCAGTCCGTCCTGGCAGACCCAAACGTATCGTGAGGGTTTGTTGGGAGCGTCTGGCGGAATCCCCTGTCAGAAGGAGTTTCAACTCCCACCTTCGACAGAGCTTTTCCCATGTTCCGGGGGAGGCGGGGGACATTGAGCCCGAGTGGACCATGTTCCGTGCCTCTATTGTTGAGGCGGCCAATCTGAGTTGTGGCCGTAAGGTGGTTGGTGCCTGTCGTGGCGGCAACCCCCGTACTCGCTGGTGGACACCAGCCGTAAGGGATGCCGTCAAGCTGAAGAAGGAGTCCTATCGAGCTTTTATGGCCTGTGGGACCCCAGAGGCAGCTGACGGGTATCGACTGGCCAAGCGGACCGCGGCTTCGGTGGTCGCCGAGGCAAAAACCCGAGCGTGGGAAGAGTTCGGTGAGGCCATGGAAGCCGAATTCCGGACGGCTTCGAGGAAATTCTGGTCCACCATCCGACGTCTCAGGAGGGGGAAGCAGTGCACCACTAACACTGTGTACAGTGGGGATGGGGCGCTGCTGACTTCGACTCGGGACGTTGTGAACCGGTGGGCAGAGTACTTCGAAGACCTCCTCAACTCCACCAACACGCCTTCCTTGGAGGAAGCAGAGCCCGGGGACTCTGAGGTGGGCTCTCCTATCTCTGTGGTTGAAGTCACCGATGTGGTTAAAAAGCTCCTCGGTGGCAAGGCCCCAGGGGTGGATGAGATCCGCCCGGAGTTCCTCAAGGCTCTGGATGTTGTGGGGCTGTCATGGTTGACACGCCTCTGCAACATCGCGTGGTCAACAGGGAGAGTGCCTCTGGATTGGCAGACCGGGGTGGTGGTCCCTCTTTTTAAAAAGGGGGACCGGAGGGTGTGTTCCAACTACAGAGGGATCACACTCCTCAGCCTCCCTGGTAAGGTCTATTCAGGAGTGCTGGAGAGGAGGGTCCGTCAGGAAGTCGAGCCTCAGATTGAGGAGGAACAGTGTGGTTTCCGTCCCGGCCGTGGAACAGTGGACCAGCTCTACACCCTTAGCAGGGTCCTTGAGGGTATGTGGGAATTCGCCCAACCAGTCTACATGTGTTTTGTAGACTTGGAGAAGGCGTTTGACCGTGTCCCTCGGGGAGTTCTGTGGGGGGTGCTTCGTGGGTATGGGGTACCGAACCCCCTGATACGGGCTGTTCGGTCACTATACCACCGATGTCAGAGTTTGGTTCGCATTGCCGGCAGTAAGTCGGAATCGTTTCCAGTGGGGGTAGGACTCCGCCAAGGCTGCCCTTTGTCGCCGATTCTGTTCATAACTTTTATGGACAGAATTTCTAGGCGCAGCCGAAGCGTTGAAGGGGTCCGTTTTGGGGGCCTCAGTATTGCATCCCTGCTTTTTGCAGATGATGTGGTGCTGTTGGCTCCTTCAAACGGAGCTCTCCAACTCTCACTGGAGCGTTTCGCAGCCGAGTGTGAAGCGGTTGGGATGAAAATCAGCACCTCCAAATCTGAAACCATGGTCCTCAGTCGGAAAAGGGTGGAGTGCCCCCTCCGGGTCGGGGAGGAGATCTTGCCCCAAGTGGAGGAGTTCAAGTATCTTGGGGTCTTGTTCACGAGTGGGGGCAGGAGGGAGCGGGAGATCGACAGGCGGATCGGTGCAGCGTCTGCTGTGATGCGGACGTTGTATCGGTCTGTCGTGGTGAAGAAGGAGCTGAGCCAAAGGGCGAAGCTCTCAATTTACCGGTCGATCTACGTCCCAACCCTCATCTATGGTCACGAGCTATGGGTCGTGACCGAAAGAACGAGATCCCGGATACAAGCGGCCGAAATGAGTTTTCTCCGCAGGGTGTCCAGGCTCTCCCTTAGAGATAAGGTGAGGAGCTCGGTCATCCGGGAGGGACTCAGAGTCGAGCCGCTTCTCCTCCACATCGAGAGGAGCCAGATGAGGTGGCTTGGGCATCTGATTCGGATGCCTCCTGAGCGCCTCCCTGGTGAGGTGTTCCGGGCATGTCCCACCGGGAGGAGACCCCGAGGAAGACCCAGGACACGCTCGAGAGACTACGTCACCCAGCTGGCCTGGGAACGCCTCGGGATCCCCCGGGGAGAGCTGGAAGAAGTAGCTAGGGAGAGGGAAGTCTGGGCTTCCCTGCTAAAGCTGTTGCCCCCGCGACCCGGCCCCGGATAAGCGGTAGAAGATGGATGGATGGATGGATGGCACCTTTTTTTCCCCGAAAATACTGAATCACATTTTAAAGGGGAAGTTAACACATTTTTTTTCTTTATAATAACAGATTCTTTGAAGTCCCACTAGTGTAAACATTGCGTTGTGATTAATACAGTATTGCGTTCATGGCAGCAAACTGAAAATGGCATTAAAATTGAACAGCGCTCAGAGAATGACCAAGAATGGCTCATTTTGAATGTCACCAGACCAAACAGAGAAATCAGGTGAGCCGTGATTGGTCGTTGCCAATAGGCACGGAGATGTCATTTTCAGCAAGTGGCAAAATGGGCGCCCACTGAGATGGATAAAAAGTGGTGCTGCTTAATCCATACTTCATAAACACAATATTATTCAGAATGCTGTGTTTAGACACATGGGGGCATGTACAACACATAATTGTTAAGATTAAAAACTGCCCTTCTAGTAATCCTGCACCAATGTTTTCTTGTAAATTCTCAAAGAAAAGAAAATAGTGGGATTGAAAGAATGCTCTGAATGTCAATGCAATGCAGCAGGACTAAAATAGCACATTGGAGCATATCTCAAAAGCGGTGCTGCATTCTGAATCTGTTTGTGCTCAGTCGCTGAACAATTCAGACATGTAAATAGTTGCAGTGTTTTTGGCGCAGGGAAATGGAGGAGTGGATCATTTCTGTTTTTGTGTTTCTCGGGAGTATCCTACTAAATTTAGAAAGTTGCCCTTGTTACAGAAGTGGAATGACACATGGATTTTAATGTGCTGATTCATGTTCAAGTAGGCCAGCAAGAAGTATTTTGTTTTGTTGAGCACTATAGTCTAGTATTTAAACAAAAAAAGGGTGAAAAAAAGGGCGATGGCTTAAACCTAGTTGCGATATTAATTTGAAATGCCAAGCTTACAAAACCACAGTGTGTAACAACAACTGTGCAGCAGAGGAGAACCTCAGGTGAACGCCATGCCAAGAACACACGACAAAGCAGGCTGCTTTATAGGAGAAGCCTATTTAGAGATTGTAGTGACACCCGATGTTTTGCAAGTATGAGCTCTAACGGTGCATTTCTCCCTGCTAGTGTGCTGCTGCTCAGTAAAGCGAGATGAGCGGCAGAATGTAATGTAATGTTGCCTGACGGACAGCAGTAATGGATAATAAATTCCTGGTTCAGGTGTTGTTTGATCATAAATCACACTCAGACTGAGGGCCAAAGTCAAACGTTTCAGGCTGCAGTGCAGCAGTCGGCACCCACCAAGAGAAGTGTGTATTAATCCCATTTTGTGTCTTCTAAACCATCTCAGATTACAGCAGAATGTTACACAAACATAACATGAGCATATATCGTCTTCATCTGCGGTGCTTATATAGTAACCGACTTTTGGGATAAAAACACAAGCTGTGTATTTACCGCATAAATGAGGCGGAAAAAAACAACTGAAGGACACTCGATATCATTTCAATATTCCAGTCAGAACCAAGAGTCAGGGGGCATCCGGTTCATCATCTGTGGTGTGGCACCAACCCATGCTGTGGAAAGCATTGTGAGGGGACGCTAAGATGTTTTGCGGCTTGTTTCGCTTACTGCAAGGTCATCGTAAAGACAAAAATAATCCCCTGTGACAAATTTGTTTTCAAAATGTTTCACTTTGCTTCTCTGTCATGGCTGAGAAATACTGCCCGATAGTGCTGACTTCAGGAGAACACTTTGATCAAGGCCTGATGTATTACTATGTCCTTCCTTCTTGGAATTCAAATGTGTCTGCCTCCTGTTTGGGGAAGAATGGGAGAGTGGTCCTTTGGCAGTCCGACTTAAGTGCTTCTTTATTCCCACATGCATTTGGAAGCATCTGATTCGCTTCCAATTAAGCTATGTGGGTTTCTGGTTTCGGTGCAAATTCCTAGTCACATAATTTTTTTATGGTAACGTATTCTTGCAAAAATTTGAAATAATCTGCACAATTTGTGACACAAAAAATAACAATAAATTGAACCGTAAAATCATTTTTGATCAATCAAGTTGAATGAAAACCAAAATGGGCAGCATTTAAACGAAATGTTTCAACACAACCCATCCATCCATGATCCAAGCCGCTTATCCTCATGAGGGTTTTGGGCGTGTTGCCGCCTATCCCAGCCGTCTTCAGGCAGTAGGCGGGCAACACCCTGGACTGGTCTGGTTGACAGACAATCGCTGGGGACACATCGACAAACAACCATTCACACTCACACCTAATTTTGAGAATTCATTTATGTATGTTCATATATGTTTTTGTTATGTGGGAGGAAACTGGAGCGCCCAGAGAAAACCCTTGCAGGCACAGGGAGAACATTCCAAACTCCAAACTCCGAAGCCTGAAATGGATAATTTATGACTTTTTTCAGGCAATATTCTCCAAAGAAATGTTGCATGATTTATGTGCGACACCGTTACATCGTGTTTGAAAACTGGAAAAAGTGCTTTGAGTTCATGACCAAGAACCCACTAAAATGTGTCACTCTGGTTAATATCTACAAGATGCCTTATATCCTCAAGATATTTCCATTCCTCGAATGCAGTGGTCCACCGGTACCGGGCCTTGGCCCGTTTGGGACCAGGCCGCAAAGGAGACCGAGCTGCGATCTGTGCTGTGAGCAAATTTACTCCATTGGAGGAGGCGGAAAAGTGAGCGACTCTGGCCCATCTGTGTCCTCCTAACATTGGATTGCAAGTTTAAATAAAGATAATTTACCAATAAATGAAAAAAGAAGCAGTACGCAGAGAGTAATAACAACAAATTGACCCAAGATATGGGCAGCCATGACTTCCGCAAATGAAGCTGTTTTGACAAGACAAGCTCCTGCCCTAGAATCTCCAGAGCGATGCGGAGGAGGAAGCTGTTGTGAGTGGTATGTCGACAAAACAAGGCAATACAAGAACCCCATTGAATCATTTGAACAAGTCGTACACAAGGGATCAAGTGGAAAGCATGAAAATACAAGCAGTTTGCCTGCCCATGTAAACAGTTGCAGTTTAGTCGCTAATTACGAGCCAGCAGCCACAGGATGAAAGCAGAAATCGATCGTGTCAAGTTTTTGAAAGTAGCAATGATGCCAACGCCGTATGTCGGATCATAACTCTAAAATTATTATGCTTACATTATAAGGTGTATTTATTATTCCTAATTGGTCCATTTCTTTATAATTCATTCTGTCATTTTATTTGATTTTACATTTGTTGTGCAGTAGAAAAACACAGTTTGACGGGATGAACGTTAATAAAACGTTGAATTACTCTCTGATTATCTTTGTAGTCCGTACCATTGCCTTAAAACTGGCAATTTAAAAGCAATGAAAAAAAAGGTTGCCGGTATGCAAACAGCATACACTTGTCTCAACCAGTACATGACACATGAGGGCCGTTCAAACGGCACACATTTGCTCCGGCGCTGCACCGATATATTTTGTTGCGATATATTTTGCACCGCAGCAAATTGTGTGGAGCGTTCACACGTACAAAGCCGCTGAGCGGGGCAGCCCCAACAGTGTCGGGGCTGCCCCACTTGCGTTCACACGGCAGTTTCTGCAGCGGAGCAAAACGTCGTGTTGGTTCTTTTTAAAACGTACTGTATATAACCAACTCAAGCGACTACTGGACCGGCACGTCCTTCTACTTTTTTGGCGGTTTCCGTGTCTTCTGCTCGAGAAGTTAAAAGTCTGTTTGGCACTAATGCGCCAAACAGAAAATCAAGAGAGGAAATCACAAAATAAATTCTATGGGGCGCGGGGGGTTGTGAACAAACAACAAAGGAACAAACAACTCAGAGACAGTCCAGTCTCCTACAAAAGGAAAGATGCTACTAGCCAAGTCTTGTGTCGTTATGAAACAAACAGATTACGGAAGTCCGACAGAGCACGAAAGATTAAGATTAAGAATTAAGAAAACCTTTATTAGTCTCGCAATGGAGAAATTCCAGATTCACAGCAGCAAAGTTATGAAAGGAAGAAGTAGAACAACAAAAAAATAGGAGCTGCTGGAAAGGCAGCCACTCTCGCGCCGCCATTTTGAAGTCAAAATAACAAAAATAACACAAGACAACACATAGGACAGAGACAGTCGTGCAATCTTCACCACTTTTCTGCATACACTTTGTTGTCTGAAGCAGTTATAGATGAAAGAGGAGAGGATCAAAGTGTCCTTTCACCAGTGGATCAGTGGAAAGCAAAGCTTTCTCGCCATACGTACTCTTCACAAGCATTTGCTCTGGAGCAAATTTAACCCAGTTGCGTTCACACGTGCAAATTTACACCGGTGCTGCTTCGCAAACGAGCATTTGCTCCGGAGCAAATATTTGACCCACCTCCGTGAGGTGGGTCAAATCTGGTCCGGTATAAGCTCTTTTCCGGGGCTACGCCGGAGCTAATTTGCACGTGTGAACGCTCTACTGGGGCAGCCCCGGCGCAGCACCGGACAAATCTTGCCGTGTGAACAGCCCTAAAAATGGGTGGGGACCACTGCTCTAATGGACACTGAACTTTAGACAAAATAAATGCCTCATACATACTCAGTACATGAGTTGTAATATATCGCTAATGTTGTTAAAAAAAACACACACACACACACAAATTGCGACTGGTCATCTGGATGGATGCATGGATTGAGGAGCCAATGATGGGAAGAAAGGAGCGTCAGCGCAGAGCGCCGATGCGTATGTGGAACTGGGAGTCGTGGCTTGGAATTGAAGCGGACTTACATGAGACAGGAGAAGAGAGCCAATTTCTCTCTTTTGTTAATGGATGCTACAGCTTCTTGTTGCTTCAAGCTTAGCTTGTAGCAGACGTGTACACATTGCAGGATGACGTCTTTGTTCCACTGGTGAAAAAGACACTTTGATTCGCTCCTCTTTCATCTATAACTGCTTCAGACAACAAAGTGTATGCAGGAAAATGGTTAAGAGGGCACGATTGTCTGTTTCTCATATGTTGTTTTGATTTATTTTGTCATTTTTTGTTAACTTTTCTTTTGATAGCGGCGAGGACACTCGCAGCGGCTCCTCTTGTTTTATGTTGAGAGGAAAGAAATTTAATCTGTGCTGTATGTTACACGTACAGTACATTTGACAATAAAGTTGATCCAATCCAATCTCACGTTTTTAAACTCGTCTCATGATGACCAGGCCACGTGTTCCCCAGGTACTGGAAGTTTCTACAATAGAGCATGAAACTCAACACAGTTGTTGCCATGTGTGGTTTCAATAATATTTTCATGGTCTGGATCGTGTTGACTTTCTTTGGACTTTGATTGGGTTAAGTTTCATGTTTTTGCTGTGACCATTTTTTTTTCACGCCTTGTCTTGCTTGTCACGGTTTTTGTTTCAGCCTTTTCTCATCAATCAGAACTTTTGTGTCAACCAATTAGCCACTTGACTTGTTCGGGTGTACCTCATTGTCTTGTCAGTTTGCTTGTATTTACAGTGCAACCTCAGAAATAAGACCACCTATGTTACTGCTCAAGGTGGTCTTATTTTCGGGGTGGTCTGATTTCTGAAGTGGCATGCAGTAATGATAATGCAGAAGTAATGTGGCTCACATGCAACAATATACTGTAGAGTCATGTACACACAATGAGTAATGAATGATGGAATGTACATGCAACTTTATTGTACACAAAAGAAATTTAAGCATTTGAATAGTCTATGTACAGTATGTATAAGGCAAGAGGGGAAAAAAAAAACTACAGCTACAAACTATGGTTCTTAGAGGAAGTAACTATCCAAAGTAGATTGTCGTTTCTTGCTATTGTGTTTGAAAGCAGCCTCTTGCAGTCCAGACTCTACAGACATAATGTTGCAAAGGATGGAGTCTAGACTCTTGCCAATAACTAACGGCTTCTCAATCTCTCCTGTGGCACTTACACACATAACCACGGTTAAACGCTCTTTAGCTTTCTTTCCACCAGCACAATCACTACCCTTGATAAATAGTGATTTATCAGGTAGAGCTCGATAGAAAAGGCCTGTTTCATCCATATTATAGATGTCACAGGGATCATACCCTCTTGTGAGTTGAGGTAGCCGCTGTTTCCAAGCATGGACTGTCTCAGGATCTACGCTGGCTCGCTCTCCTGATAGCTTAGCGCCTCCAATGTTGTGCCTTCGTTTGAAACGATCCAGCCAACCGTTGGACGCTTTAAAGGCTTCGTCCTTTTCAAGCTCCTTTGCGTATTCTCGTGCCTGTTCCTGGATCATCTGTCCGCTGATAGGGATATTCTGGCTGCGCGCTTTTTGAAACCATCGCCAAGTTAGCTCGTCCATGTCGTAGTAGTCGCTTCGGTAGCACAGGCGCTTTCTCGAAGAGCTAGCGTTCGCTTGGTATGCGTCGAGGAGCTCCCGTTTCTTTTTCAAAATGGTTTGGATTTGAGTTTTTCCAACTCCAAACCGCTCAGCTAATGTTCGCTGGCTCGATAGCTTCCTCGGGACCGGATATCGCGGTCGCAATTCTGAATTCCGGGGTGGTCTCATTTCTAGGGTTTCAATACAATACAATACATAGGCATTCTATTTGGGACTGTACAAAACCGGTCGTATTTTTAAGGTGGTCGTTTAAATGAGGTGGTCGCATAGCGGGGTTTCACTGTAGTTTCCTGGTTCCTTTCCGTCTTTGTCGCCATATTGTTTTCTTTGCTGTCCTGTTTTCTTGTCATAAGTTAAATACCTGTTCCCTTGAACTTTCCATTAGACTTTGTTAATTTTGTACTTTCTTCTAAGGCGCTTGTTTGGCAGCGTTTTTCTTTTCTTCCTCAAATGAAGTCAAATGCTTTGCCTTTCTGCTTCCCCGACCCTGCTCTCCTCTTTTGCCTCCAACAGCAAGGAAACTTTCATTTTGTGACAAATAAGAAAAAAAAGCTCCAAAACAAGTATTCACCTTTTAATTGACTAAGGTTTCCTCTCTTGTTTTGATAGTCTATCTACATCCCCTCGGTATCATTTCAAATAAAGGGCTTGGCCTAAGTGATCTCTTGTGGTTGAACTCAATCGATTTCTATCTCCACATTTGAGCACTTTTCTGCAAGTCCAAAACTTAGTGTCTTGAATCTAAACCTTGACTGCACAAGGCTGTGCTTCAAAATAAATGAGGACTTTAAAAATGTGATGTGCTCCAGCTACAAAGTTATCTTGATGGAAGCTTTAGACACACGAGCTCCCATCTTTTCTGTTGATTGAATTGAACCTACCACCGCCCTCGTACTTGTTTTCAAGTCCAACACAATGGCCAAAATGGAAAGTCTTCGAAAAGCAAAGGTTATTTTCTTCAAAATGTTCCTTCCATTTAAAATATTGCTATACAAATACCCAGTTATTAGGTTTTGATCTAAACTGTCTGCTGTCAGAATCTGTTACAGGTCACTGTCTTATTCCCTTTTTCTCATAGAAAGTACTCTTAACAATCATACGAGTGTAAAAATGTGCTAACCACTGTTAATATTTGAAGATGAACACATCCATTTATCCATTTTGTCGGCAGAGGACACCCTTCACTGGTTGCCAGCCAATCGCAGGGCACATTTTAGAGTGTTCCATTGACCTGCCACACATTTTTTTGGAACGTGGGAAGAAACCAGGGTACACGGAAAAAAAACATGCAGGCATGGGGAGAACATGCAAACTCCACACAAGGCCGGAGCCTGCACCTCTGCACTTTGAGTCTGGCGTGCTAACCAGTCGACCACTGTGCCGCCAAGATGAAAACAATAAAACTAATTCAAATGACAAATAATGAAGGTGAAATGAAAGGCCAAGTCCTCGTGATCAAACGACTTGAGCTGTCTCATTATTGAAGCTCCTTCCACCGATGTTCGATAGGATTTAGGTCAAGTCACTTCGGAATAGTCTGATGTGTTGTTCTTAGTCACACCCTAACTTAATTCTTCGTCACAAGTTAACTTGCGTGTGTGTGCTTTAGGTGCTGATCCTATTTCAGGACGCATGACCTGGGGCTAAGACCTATCTTTATCACACAGGGCAGCACTATTTGATCCTTAATGCCAAAATCATGTTGACAATCCATTGCACCCTTCGCTGATTCCAGACACCCTGCGTGGATTCGGTTTGGAACACAGCCCCCTCTTTTGGTTGGTACAGTTTGGGAAAAACAACCTGGTTCACACTGTACATTTGTGTAGAAAAATAGACTAACCCATAATCCATAGTGAGCTTTGCTTCGGTAAACTTGACTTCACGACAGAAAAGCAACAATCGAAAGCAAGAAATCTACTCGTGTGCAGCCAGAAAACTTTGCCATCCTGTAGACCAGGGGTGTCAAAGTCATTTTTGTTACCGGCCACATTGGAGTCACCATTTCCCTTGGAGGGCCATTATGACTGTCAAACCATATCAAGAACTCAAGAATAATGGTTTATTCGATGATTGTTGAAGTGACTGTGATTAGGACTGTGGTCACAAGAAAATGCTTAAAATATATATTATTTATTACATACGAGAATTTGAAATTTTGCAAGATTTTAGCAAGCATCAATCACGGAGGTTGACATGATTTATTTGCTTTCGCGGGCCACATAAAATGATGTGGTGGGCCAGATCTGGCACCCGGGCCTCGACTTTGACACCAGTGCTGTAGACTGATGGCTGTTTCACCATCAAAACATATTGCAAAGGCAAGCTTTGTCAGACATACAGTGAATGGAGGTAAATACTTTTCAATCTTCCCTGACTCCAGAAACAAACAAACAAACAAACAAACAAACAAACAAAAAGCCAATGGCATTTTGCGATCGTCGACGTCATGAAACCAAAAAAGCCGCTGTACATCAGTGACTAAGATAACATTCCCCTTCAATATGTTTGTGATGCGAGCCGTATTTGTGATTTGCAGTGCACAGAGACTCCTAAAAGAGCCACTAGAGATTCAAATGGCACCATCAAAATGTTATCCATGCGTCTCGGAAGGAGTAGCTTTGAGATTAAGGTTCAGTGTTCAGAGAATTTAGAGTCAGAAAAACAAGCAAAGGTCTAAAAAAAAAAAAATACCAGAAAAAGTGGCTACGAATCCATCAAATACAGTAAATATTTCCATCCCCGGAATTCTATTGAAAGGAATATCCTTCACCCGGAATAAAAACCTATGCATTAACATTTTGACTACGATATTACGTGTTACCGGAGGTTGCGTAAGCGGAAATTCCACTATCCGTAACCCGAATGGAGGTGTGATGCCGCGGGAGCTTAAATACACGCAACGCCCACCCGATGCGACGGAAAAGACTGACGCTGAAACAAGTATTCACTTCGCGTTTTTCGATCATCAGATTCTAAACGACGACGTGTATGTGAGTTTTTATTGCCGTGCGTTTTACTGTAATTGTGAATGATTTTAACTTTATTCACTTACGTCCTGGAGAACGCGGCACTAGCTTGAAAGCAACACCTGTCACGTTGAGCCCGAGGCGATGAGAAATCGCCTCGTGCACAACAGAAAAAAACGAGGTGGATCCCCGGAGAAGCAGACAACGAAAAGATCTTGTGAGAACAAAGGGATTTTAATAAATAACAAAAGGAGCCCGAACAGGGAAAACGGTAACAGAAAGCGCTGGTCAAATAAGAACCAGGAAAAAATAAGGAAGATAACCGAAAACGCTCGCGAAACGATAAAGGGCGAGGAACTACCGAGATAACAATTAGATCACAATATGAAGTACGCGAAGATTGGGGCCGTAAGGCAATAGGGCAGCGAGAAATGGTCGAACGACGAGAATAGCAAATAGCGAGCAATGGCACGGTAAGGAATTCTCCGGCAGTGAGATGACTGCCGGAGTCGCCTAATAAAGGCACGTAATCAGCCCGAAATAACGGGCAGGTGTGCCGAACAGGCGGCGGGAGAACCCGCCACCTGCTGGCGAGCACGCGACGTGACAGTACCCCCCCCTCAATGGACGCCTCCCGGCGGACTACCCGGTTTGGACGGATGAGCAGTGTGGAAGTCGCGCAGAAGGGATGGGTCAAGGATCCAGGAGCGAGGCACCCATTGCCGCTCCTCCGGCCCGTAGCCCTCCCAATCGACCAGGTACTGGAAGCCCTTGCCCCTGCGCCGAGAGTCCAGGATGGCACGAACCGTGTACACCGGGTCCCCGTCGACCACCCGCGGGGGCGGCGGCGGAGCGGGAGGGGGCGCCAAGGCGCTGGAAGACACAGGCTTGAGCAGGGAGACGTGGAACACGGGGTGGACCTTCATGGAGGCCGGCAGCCGGAGCCTGACCGCGACGGGGCTGATGACGGCCTCGACCTCGAACGGGCCAGCGAACCGGGGCCCCAGTTTGGCAGACGAGCCGGCCAGGCGAAGATCCCTCGCAGCCAGCCACACCTTTTCTCCCACCGCATATGAGGGCGCCGGGCGCCGACGACGATCAGCGATCCGCCGGTTCCGGGACGCAGTGCGGGACAACGCAGCCCGGGCCTCCCTCCACACGTGATGGGCCCGCTTAAGGTGGTGCTGCACGGAGGGGACCTCCACCTGCCCCTCCTGGGACGGGAACAGCGGTGGCTGGTAACCGTAGGCCGTCATGAACGGCGATCTGCCTGTAGCGGAGGAAACGAGAGTGTTGTGGGCATATTCCACCCAGGGCAGGTGGTCAGCCCAGGATGCCGGACGGTGGAGACAAACACAGCGGAGGGCTGCCCCCAGATCCTGGTTGGCGCGCTCAGCCTGTCCATTGGACTGAGGGTGGTACCCCGAGGTCAGGCTGGCCGTAGCTCCGAGGGACCGGCAGAACCGCTTCCAGACGCGGGACACAAACTGGGGCCCCCGATCTGACACGATGTCCGCCGGAATGCCGTGGAGACGGAAGACGTGCTGGATGAGGAGGTTGGCGGTCTCCAGCGCCGACGGCAACCTGGACAAGGGCACAAAGTGAGCGGCCTTGGAGAAGCGGTCCACGATCGTGAGCACGACCGTCCGGCCCCGGGAAGGCGGCAGGCCCGTGACGAAGTCCACCGCGATGTGAGACCACGGGCGAGGAGGAATGGGCAGCGGCTGGAGCAGTCCCGCCGGAGGCTGATGCGACGACTTGCCGCAGGCGCAGGAGGTGCAGGCCTTGACGAACTCCGTCGTGTCGCGGCGGAGCTCCGGCCACCAGAAACGCTGGGCGACGAGCTGCACAGTCCGGTTCACCCCGGGATGACACGCCACCTTGGATGCGTGTCCCCACTGCAGGACCTCCGAACGGAGGGCAGGAGGCACGAACAGCTTCCCTGCTGGGCACCCCGCCGGCACCTGCACCCCCACCAGGGCGGACAGGATCCGCTGCTCAATCTCCCACTGGACGGCCCCCACTATGCACTGGG
Source organism: Hippocampus zosterae (assembly GCF_025434085.1). NCBI lineage: Eukaryota > Metazoa > Chordata > Actinopteri > Syngnathiformes > Syngnathidae > Hippocampus > Hippocampus zosterae. The sequence goes on from NC_067451.1 coordinate 27,735,356, forward strand.
TCGGGAGGATGGTCTCCGGGGAACGGTCCCTCCCCGCAGGTTCGTGGAGCCGGGAAAGGGCGTCAGGCTTAGTGTTCTTGGAACCGGGGGAGTAGGTGAGAACGAAGTCGAACCTGGTGAGGAAGAGGGCCCACCGGGCCTGACGGGCGTTAAGTCTCTTCGCGGAGCGGAGATAGGCGAGGTTCTTATGGTCCGTGTATACGGTAAACGGTTCCTTAGCCCCCTCGAGCCAGTGCCGCCACTCCTGTAATGCGGTGACCACAGCCAACAGTTCCCGGTTGCCCACGTCGTAGTTCGACTCGGCGGCACTGAGTCGACGGGAGAAGAAGGCGCAGGGGTGCAGCTTCTGGTCGACTGGGGAGCGTTGGGACAGCACCGCACCCACCCCTGAATCCGAGGCGTCCACCTCTACGACGAAAGGGCGGTCAGGGTCAGGATGTTGCAGAACCGGGGGACTAGTGAACGCCGCCTTAAGACGAGCGAACGCCGCATCCGCGGCAGGGTCCCACTTAAAAGGGATCTTGGTCGAAGTAAGGCGGGTTAGGGGAAGCGCCATCTGGCTGTAACCACGGATGAAACGCCTATAGAAGTTGGCGAACCCCAAGAAGCGCTGCAGCTCCTTACGGTTGGACGGGACCGGCCATTCAGTGACCGCACGCGTCTTAATGGGGTCCGCCCGTAGCTTGCCCTGTTCTATAATGAACCCCAGGAAGGAGATTACGGGAACATGGAACTCACACTTTTCTGCCTTGACGAAGAGCCGGTTCTCGAGCAAACGTTGTAGCACCAGCCGAACATGTTGCCGGTGCTCATGCAGAGAACGAGAAAAAATTAAAATGTCGTCAAGATAAACGAAACAGAAGATGTTGATCATGTCCCGGAGCACGTCATTAATGAGGTTCTGGAAGACGGCGGGTGCGTTTGTGAGGCCAAAAGGCATGACGAGATATTCGAAATGGCCCAGGGGAGTCTTAAACGCGGTTTTCCACTCGTCGCCCTCTCGGATGCGAACCAAGTGGTAAGCGCTGCGTAAGTCTAATTTTGAGAATATTGTGGCTGTTTGTAATGGAGCGAAGGCGGAGTCCAACAAGGGTAGCGGGTATCTATTTTTAATTGTAATTTCATTTAACCCACGATAGTCTACGCAGGGTCGTAGGGACTTATCCTTCTTCCCCACGAAGAAGAAACCCGCCCCTAACGGTGAGCGTGATGGTCTGATGAGACCTGCAGCGAGCGAGCTGTTAATATACTCCGTTAACGCCTCGCGCTCGGGATGGGATACCTGATACAGACGCGAGGTTGGCAACGGAGCGCCCGCCTGCAGGTCTATCGCGCAATCGTAGGGGCGGTGTGGGGGCAAGGAGCGCGCGCGATCCTCGCTAAAGACCTCCCTAAGGTCCCGATAGCACTCCGGCACTCCGTCAAGGCAGATCTCCTCGGGGGGCGTGACGCGTTCGTGCCTCCCGACGGCTGACTGCAGGCAGTGCTGGTAACAATAGGGGCTCCAGCTATCGATAGCGGGGCGCGCCCATGAGATCACCGGGTTATGCGTTTGAAGCCAGGGTAAACCGAGGATGATCGGGGCGTTCCGGGACCGCATAACATAAAAACGGCGATGCTCCATATGATTACCGGATAGCGAAAGCTTTAACGGCTCCGTTCGATGCGTTACCACCGCCAGGAGGCGCCCATCTAGATCACGCACCCGCTTCGCCACAACCAACTCCTCTAAAAAGCACCCCAGTTCGGACGCGAGATTAGTGTCCATTAAACAGTCATCTGCTCCCGAATCCACCAGGGCCCGAACCCGTCTTGACCGAGAACCGCCGAATACCTCCGCCTCGAGCTCGAGTCTATTGGGGTGTCCCGGTCGCTTGTCTACTCGCCTAGACTCGGGGGGCGACGCGCGGGGCCGTGACTCACAGTACTCGGGAGAAGCGTGGAAGGACGATCCCGGATGGCTGGTTGCGGCGCGGGGGGATGGTTGGGCGCCGCTTGTTGTAGCATGGTCGCGATGACGGCGCCTTCCTTCCTCCGCACCACCGTCCTTGCCGCCCAGCTGCATCGGCTCGTCCCGGGAGTGATCACCGAACCCACGATGTTCCTCACGGTACGTGGTGCGGCGGGGCGGATACCGATCACCTCCACGCTCCCGGCCTCGCTCCCTCAGGCGATTGTCCATAAGGAGGGCGAGGTCGATCAGCTCCTCCAAATCGGTGCTGTGGTCGCGGGTCGCCAGCTCGTCCTTGAGTAATGAGTTCAGGCCACGGCGAAACAGTCCACACAGGGCCCGATCGTCGTACCCGCTCTGCGCGGCCAGGATCCGGAACTCGATGGAGTAGTCAGCGACCGAACGCCTTCCCTGCTGCAGGGCGAGCAGCCGCCCCTCCGCCTCTCTGCCCCGCACGGGATGGTGGAACACCCGACGGAAGGCTGCCACGAAATCAGGATAGGAGGTGCGGAGATTCGGCTTAGCGTCGCTGGTCGCGATTGCCCACGATGCCGCCGGACCTGTCAAGAGACTCATGATATAAGCCACCTTGGCGGCGTCAGTGGCATAGGAGGACGGCTGTTGGTCAAAAACGAGCGAGCAGTTGTGTAAAAAGTGTCCACACTGCCCGTGCTCACCCCCGTAACGAGGGGGATGTGGAAGCGAGGGCTCCCTCGACATAGTAGGGTACGAGGAGGGAGCCTCCGGGATGGTAGGACGAAGCCCGGAAGGTGGTCTTCGTTCCTCCACCCGAATAAGGCGAGGTTCGAGATCATCGAACCGATGAGCCAGCATGGAGACCGCGCCGCTGAGTTCCGTAAGGGCTTGGCTGTGCTGACTCATTTGCCGCTCTTGTCGAGCAAGAGCGGACAAGATCTTTTCGGCGTCTGCGGGATCCATGGTGGCCGGAGAATTCTGTCACGTTGAGCCCGAGGCGATGAGAAATCGCCTCGTGCACAACAGAAAAAAACGAGGTGGATCCCCGGAGAAGCAGACAACGAAAAGATCTTGTGAGAACAAAGGGATTTTAATAAATAACAAAAGGAGCCCGAACAGGGAAAACGGTAACAGAAAGCGCTGGTCAAATAAGAACCAGGAAAAAATAAGGAAGATAACCGAAAACGCTCGCGAAACGATAAAGGGCGAGGAACTACCGAGATAACAATTAGATCACAATATGAAGTACGCGAAGATTGGGGCCGTAAGGCAATAGGGCAGCGAGAAATGGTCGAACGACGAGAATAGCAAATAGCGAGCAATGGCACGGTAAGGAATTCTCCGGCAGTGAGATGACTGCCGGAGTCGCCTAATAAAGGCACGTAATCAGCCCGAAATAACGGGCAGGTGTGCCGAACAGGCGGCGGGAGAACCCGCCACCTGCTGGCGAGCACGCGACGTGACAACACCCACTCGAGATGACCGAAGAAACGTGTTCGCTTCGCCATTTTCATTCATCAGATTCAAAACGAAGACATGTAAGCGACTTTTTATTGACGTGCGTTTTACTGTAATTGCGAAAGATTTTAACCTTATTCACTTACGTTGTGTAGATCATCACATCGAAACGTAGAAGAACTGTGATGACTGGAGCGGAGCAAGTGAAATGCATCCGTTTGAGCGAGGCTGGACACAAAGTTAAAAAGATCCAGCAGACAGAGTCGGAAAGACGCAAATTTACGAAACTTTAAAAAACAAGGCATCGATTCAACTCCTGATGACAACCCACCATCCAGCAAGGAAGCAATGCAAACGGCAACAAAAATCCTTCAGTATGCACAAGAATTACCAGACATCAGGGATCAACGGGACAGTTACTTGCAACTAGCAAGAAAACTGTATGACACGCAGGCAAACATTGTCATAAACCAAAGAATGGATCCAACAAAACAATCCAAAATACACATTTTTTTTCCCCAAGACAGAAAAAAATAAACATGAAAATACTGTATGTATTTTACTGTTGTGATTTTTTTTGGGATACACCTGTATTGCAGTTTTTGTTATATAAACAGTTTTTGGACAGTATATTTTTGTATTTTATTGATTGTGTTGTTACACATGCATTTTGTCAACATACTTGCACGTTCATAAAGGACATGTACCATGCTCATTTCCCAAATGAAGAATTTCTGTTATCAGGACAAATTGGACAGCGCAAACACAAGTCCGTACTAGAGAATATTTACTATATTGCTTCTTTTTTAGAAAATCTGAGGAATTACGGGAAATAGCAATGTATGCTGGAAATTCAGGGCAGCAGTGGCATAAACCATATATTGGGTAGTGGTCTAATGAATCGAAGCACTGCACACATCTATTATTTAAAATTTAGCAGCTGACAGTGTATGTCGAGTGGCTTTCGCTGAGTGAGGTGGTAACCATACGGGCACATGAGCACCCTTTGATGGCACGCTTGTTTACTGATGGATGCATAATTGCCGACTGCATGACCTTTAAGATGAAAGCCCGCTTACCAAGTTACTTGGACTCCACACCACAACATCTTTTAAAGGCATCGGTGGAGACATTTTTAGCTCAGGGGAGGGCGGGTGCGCAGAGTTCAAAGGCCAATCAAGCAGCAGCACCGCAAGACCTCAAGAAAACGTGAGGTTCGGGCAGTAATTTGTTCGAGCAGACATTTATGAGGCACTTATCTAGGGAAAAGAGCAGAAGGAGACAGGCGCAGATAAGAGGCTCCAACTTCCGTTCTCATATATGCAGCCACATTGCCTCCGTTCGTCTGCACTCTCTCCTATTCACCAGTTCTCTGGTGGAATGAAGTGTAAGTGTATTTCTCCTCCTCTCGCAATCATCCTCTATGAGTTGGCAGAATTTTTCAAACAGCTCTTGGCCCGAGATCAGAGAAGCACCTTGGGCAGAGAACAAAATATAGAACTGGGATGCACAGACAGACACAACCTCCCCCAGCAATCTCCTCTCGAGCAATTTTGATAGCAGCGGTGGCGGCGTGGGTTATTCTTTCAGTCATACACTACGAGAGTTGAAGCGTGTTCACTTATTTGCAGTGGAGAGCATTCACCTCCCTCTGCTTGACAATCACACGAAAAGACATCCAAATCTCAGGTTTGGATGATTACGCCACTCTTGACCATGAACTTAGCATTCGTGTGCAATTCATGCGAGAGAATGCATGCAGCATTTGATGGCGGCACAAGCCCAGTCCGAGCTTTTATTCTGTGTCAACAAGGACGAGACAAACAGCTTGGACAGCTGCTGGTGATCATTTGATTTTACGCATTCCGTGAACACTCTGTAAAAGCAACTTAATTGCAGTGTTGTTCCTGGAAATGTTTCAAGAACAATCTTTACAGATGATGGCGTACGAATGAAAAATAATTGATTCATCTGTATACCGGTGTCATTATAGTTGAAAAGGCAGCATTTTTTTTAAAAATACGGTTCTTCCATCTGTCCATACCTTTTCTTGAACCACTTAACTTTCAAGGGACTGCTGGAGCCTATCCATCGCAAAGGCAGACTTGTATTGGATCTTCCATTTTGAAAGCGTGGTCCGAATACTCTATATGCCTCCTTGTTTACCTTTATGTAAAAGCAAAGACGGAAGGGAATTTAGATTGCCTTAGATTATCGACCTTGTGTGGAATTTCTGGCAATTTACATTCGAGTTATCGCTTTGTTATGTGGCGCAGATTTTTATGTTGAAGGTACATGACTGCCAACTAAACATACAGTACATCATTGAACACACACAACATTGTTATATATTTGTTATATCTTAACATAATGGTATACTTTGGAAAATATATATATTCTGTTATAAAAATGACCTTGTACAAATTAACACCGATACCAAATAAACACCTTATACATAGTCTGCGGCGATGTAAATAAACACCCTCAGGGGTGGTGCTTTTGCTGTCTACAGATGGGTGAAGCAGTACATAAAAAGATTAAAAGAAACGACATATTCACTTCGACAAATAACAGAGCAAACAAATCCAATGGCACTTTTAATGGGCCAAAAACAGCAGCCGTCTTCCCTTTCTTTCTGAGCTCTTTGAAGAGACCTAAAAGGATGGAGTTGGTAAGTAGCGTCAGCCCTTTTTTGATATTAAGAGCATATTTTTGTTGTTGAAGAGCAAGCAAGCTCTATCAGGGATGTGCAGGCAATTACACCAAATTCTCTCATGCATGAAATCCCAGCTGGCTGTTATTGATAAATTCCCAAACACATCCGAAGACTTCAAATTACCTCTCCCCCTTATTAAAACTCATGCATTTCATTTTTTCTCCATTCAGTTTAAAAAAAAATGAATTTGTGGCCCTTGTGGTCGATGGAAGGAAAAAATTAGGTGAGATTGAGTGCAACAAAAAAAAGAAGGGTTGATAATGAAGCACAAGAGTGTAGGATTGGATTGGTCAACAAGCAAACTGCATCCGTCTCTCTCTTCTCAGAACACCGGTGAACGGGACTTCATTATTAGTAAGCAAGCCACAAACCAAACATATTTGCGGTCTGTTCTGTATTCAAGCATCATAGGTCTACATTAACACAAGCCATTCCTATTTACATGGCTCAATGCGATTCCCTTTAAAACCATTTGAAGGTCAAATGAATGGCTATCCTCCCGGGGGATTAAAAAAAAACAAAAAACAAAACAAAGTTCCCCTCCCTAAGTACTGCCTTTGCTTCTGTGTCATTTCTCAAGGATAGATCTGCTTATTTGAAATGACGGCTTAATTGTATTGCGTGCAGATAAATAAACTGCATCAATGCAAATTAATAAGTTAGCGCAGTATTTGATTGATTTATTTCCTCAGGTGGAGCACCGTCTCAAAAGTGTATTTGAACCCTTCAAAACACGAAATGAGGCAAGTCTTTCAATTCAATTAACAGGCAATCACTGGACCCGCAATCCTCCAAAAGTAATGTCACAGTGCATGTATTATGAAAGTACTACACTCCTACCGTTTTACAAGCTTTTATCTACTCTACAAGGTTATTATAGTTAACAAGAACTGAAAAAATAACTAAAGCAAAAAGTGGATCAAATGTATCATTAATCAAGTAAAATAAAACCATGTACTTAAAAAAAAAAACTAAAAACTATCCATCCATCCATTTTCCGATCCGCACATCCTCACACCTGGGGACAATTTGGAGTGTTCAATCAGCCTGCCATGCATGTTTTTGGAATGTGAGAGGAAACCAGAGTACCCGGAGTAAACCCACGCAGGCCCGGGGAGAACATGCAAACCCCACACAAGGAGGCAGGAGCTGGAATTGTACACTAAAACCTCATTCAGGGTCAATTTTAAAAAACTAAAGTCAAAATGAAATGAAAATGTACTACAATGTATAAATCTACTATTATAACCCTGCCGTACTACTATGAGTCAAATGTGTCATACACACACTGGAAACACAGGTTTGTGTATGACATGTTTGACATTTGCGATGCTGGAATTTGCAAAAATGCAAGACCAGTCAATGATCAAGATCCTATGGGCCAGCACATTTCTTGAAATCGACTTGAACCTATCCAGACCCTCTTCACCTTCCGTATGTGGAACAGTTAAGAAAAGCGCAGCCATAAACACATTTAAACGTAAATGTGGCTTTGGGGTTGTCTGAATAAAGACCCTGAGCTCCAACAATGACAACCCTTTATTACAGCGCAATTAATCATCTCATTGGGCTGGAGATTAATAGCAGCGGAAAATTAAACGCATCTCGGCGCAGTGTGCATAGATTGATTTGGTAAGCCGTTGAAAAATAATGAAAGGTGCAATATGATTGGAAGTGTAAGATGTTCTGCCCTCAAATATTTACAGGGGGTAAATATTTATCAGCAAAGTGTAAAGGGACATGGACTTGCCACCATCACTGGAACGCATTTCAGGCTGATGGATGTGATTTTTTTTTTTCCTCCCCATGAGAGCATAATGATGACACGTGCTTTTATGCCAGTGGGCTCTTTTGGATGTCTGGGAATGCTACATAAAACAGCAGTCCCCTTTTAACACAAAGCCCCACACATCCCACAAAGTACTCACCGCTGATGAATTACTGATTCATATCATTTCAAGAGACACAGATGTTTTATTCAATGCATCAGAAGTAAACCGGACACAATTTGTCCATTCAAAATATGTGTACATACAAAGCTAGTAATGTCAGAAATCTGCACCAATATTTACATGGGCATCTCTGTAACCACAATGATTAGCGTCTCCATGGCTGATTTAGGGGACAATGAGGAAATGAGCAGCTTCCATGCAGTTTCTCTCACGCAAGATTTTCTTTCTTTGATAAGTCCCCAAGATATCAACACAACGCATTATGAAAGGCTTTTAGTAGAAAAGAAAGAAAATCATTGTAAATTAAATTTCAATCAATAAGAGTTAGCTTGACCAACATTTCTCCCAAGAACACCTCCAAGGGGGTCCGGTCCGCCCAACACCGCCTATCCGAAAAAGACACACCTTAAACGGCCACACTCTACGGAGCCCCTAAGGGGACATGGAAGGAAAAAAAAAACTTTGCGAGATCTTGCAAAGTAATGCGAGATCTCGCAATGAAAGATTGCGAGATCTCGCAATACTTTATTTATTTATTTTTAATGGTCGTTGACTTGCTTCCTGGTCATCGTACGTGTAAACGCAGACAACAGTTATGGAGTGTGTTCTTTTCCTGCGCGTTGATCTACTTCCGGGTCAGCTTGGCGAATGTTGACTGTCGTGCGCGGCTAATTTGAGCGACTAAACACGACCTCGGAGGAGGAGAGAATAATGGAGGAGGACTTGGAAAACTTCTTGCGATCAAGAAATGTCGCTCAGGTGGACATTACGCGCATGAAAAGCGACAAGGTCGGCATACACCCATACACTAACATAATAAGCGTAGCAATAGCAAAATGGACACTGGCTCCGACACGCTCACTTTCTCTACTGTTAAGTTTTGTAAATACGCTACTGTAGTGCAAACCGTTTGATTCTTTTGAGAAGTAAGAAAAGCATTACATAAATTCTATTATTATTATTAATCCTAGTAGTAGTCATCGTAGTAGTAATTGGTCATGCAGACCTCCAAATACAGTGAGAAACTAACTTGGCGGGGAAAGTGAAGCTAGCATTTCAGGGAAAGTGAAGCTAGCATTTCTATATACTCTACCTGTACTGTTGATGTTCTTAGTTCTTACAATAATGACTTTATGTAACACAATTTTAAAAAGACATCACAGTTAGTAAATGTGCTGCTGCTTCCTGATGTATTATTATTATTATATTATGTAATATTGAATACAAATAATGATGACTGCTCTGTACCATCACTCATGTTACATTTGTTAAAAGTTATTAATTAAGTCAAAATTTCAAGTATTCATTCTCACAATTTATCTTTGCAGGTTGACATGGAGGTAATTTCTCTGATGACTGAAGAGCAAATGGGCAAATATATCACTTCCTATGGTGATCGAATAGCTGTCCTTTGCTTTTGTCAACAAAAAATGTCCAGGGGTGATAATGAAATGCTCCTCCAAAGATTGAGAGACAAAATAAGATCGAGGAAAAAAGGTGTACTGGAAGGATCTCCAAGTGTGCTCCAAAACCTTGATGAGAGAATGGCAAGATTTAAAAATTTTATTGGCTCTGTTGTTCATTTGCACTTTTGAGATGTAAAACATCTGGCATAGTTAACCACGTGAAGGGCAGTCTGCAATTGTTTTCCATTTGTGTATTGTACATTATTAAAATGCAATCGATTCTGTGTTAGTTCTCCATTCCTTCCATTTTCTGCACCACTTATTCTCATGATGGTTTCAGGCAAGATGGGAGTTTTCAGTTTTACCCAAAGGTCTGAAGTTGTACATTCCATTTAAAATGTTGAGATTAATGTTTGTAAGATTTTGTCAATGTGAATAAAATTTGTTCCAAATCATTCTTAACAGTTTTTTTAAACACAAGAAACCACCTGCTGACGAAAGTGAGGAGTGACAATTACGCAGTCATCATTTACATGCAGGTGAAAATTCAATTGGGATGATGTACAATTGTGTAGGAATACTCCCCAGCATCCACGTTGGTTAAGTATTTGTGAATAAAGTCAGGAACCAAGAAAGAATGTTTATTTACACCAATAATGCTTTGACAGACAAACATTTTATATTGTAGATCAAATATGTTGTCCTTATACTGTACAGGTAGAAAAACAGCAGATAAACAATGCTTTTAATTATGATGGGTATATATTATTTGTCATCAAAAGTGTTTCAATTATCCTTTGAAGGTGAAGTGATAAAAGAAATGACAATGGTCAAATTCAGGCTTCAATAAATGTTACTTCTCACACCAGTTGAGGAGCCGTAATATAGTTTGGTCCAAACACCAAGCAATACATAGATTGCTGTAATTTATAAAGTGTATGCAAAAAATTGGTGAAGATTGCACGGCTGTCTGTCCTATGTGTTGTGTTATTTTGACTTCAAAATGGCGCCGTGAGAGTGGCTGCCTTTCCAGCAGCTCCTATATTTTGTATATTTTATATTCTTCCTTTCATAAATTTGCTGCTGTGAATTGGGAATTTCTCCATTGCGAGTCTAATAAAGGTTTTCTTATCTTATCTTAAAGAGTAGCGGTGAGGGCCTCTCTGAGGTGTAAATACAAGTTCACAGCCTGAAATGGATCTTTTGGTGGCATTAGATCGGACTGGGCCATTAAAAAACCACACAATGCAAATACATCTGGATCACAAGGCATGGTCAAACGAAAGACACACTGGCTTTTGCACAGTTGAACTTGTTCATTGTCAACGGGGAGAGGAAGTCCCTTGTACCATAAAGTTCAGGTAACGTATACATCACGTTGGGCCGACCACAGGGGACATTCATGTTCTTTGAGGGCCTGATGAGATGGCTGTTCCAAACTAGGGCCGTGTCATCCAACTCATCCTGTTGAAAATAATATACAGACAGATTAAATAAGAGTTGCACAGTCATATCGGCTTTTATGAGCAAGAACTTTTAGCGTGAAGCTGCTTTTTTGTCTCACTCCACTGTACATCCACCTGTAACCGTGTAGTTGTCCGGAATGCTGCAATTGGTTGCGAATGAAGTCAATCAGGACTGCCAAGTCATTGAACGTTTTCCGACGAAATAGTCCTCTTTGGTTCAGCACTCGCTTCAAATGTCTTTCACTTATTTGGAAACCGTACTTAACATCAAGAACAGATTTAATGTCTTTGTATTTCAAGCCAATTTCAAAGTAAAATTCTATTAAACTCACAAACGGTTGAACACGCTCCATAACTGTTGTCTGCGTTTACACGTACGATGACCCGGAAGCACGTACGATGACCCGGAAGCAAGTCAACGACCATTAAAAATAAATAAATAAAGTATTGCGAGATCTCGCAATCCTTCTTTGCGAGATCTCGCAAAGAAAAAATAAATAAATAACGTATTGCGAGATCTCGCATTACTTTGCGAGATCTCGCAAAGTTTTTTTTTTCCTTCCATGTCCCCTTAGGGGCTCCGTAACACTCAGCTAGGAAAGTCAGCCCCCTCGCTGCAGCTTCAGTGTTCCATGCATTCAACCATTTTCTGCACAGTATATACTAGAGTCGTGGTTGTGCTTTATTTTTCAAAGTCAAATTTAGAAATGTTGCCAAGCCATACCCCGGGGGTTGTTGTACAGCTGCATATCTGGAATTGATGCATTCAAAACGGCCATTTAAATCATGACACGCAGCTACATCTGCGGCTGGACAAATTTAATGGAAGCCCCGCTCCGGCAACAGGCGACAGCGAAGCAGAGCTCCTCGGCTGCCTGAGACAATAATCCGCAACACGGATTATAAGAAAAGTAAAACAAAACAAAACTAATAAATATTATAAGAACAAGAAAGTTTGTCCACCCACTATTAGAACAGAACAGGGGTAATACACAGGAAACATGAAGAATATTCAATGTTACAAAAAAATTATGTCTGGGCGGCCCGGTAGTCCAATGGTCAGCACGTTGACTTCACAGTGCAGATGTACCGGGTTCAATTCCAGGTCTGACCTCCCTGTGTGGAGTTTGCATGTTCTCCCCGGGCCTGCGAGGGTTTTTTGCGGGTGCTCCGGTTTCCTCCCACATTCCAAAAACATGCATGGCAGGCTGATTGAACACTCTAAATTATCCCTAGGTGTGAGTGTGGGCGTGGATGATTGTTCGTCTCTGTGTGCCCTGCGATTGGCTGATTCAAGGTGTCCCCGCCTACTGCCCATAGACAGCTGGGATGGGCTCCAGCACCCCCGTGATCCTAGGGAGGATAAAGTGTTTCGGAGGGTGAATGAATGAATAATGTCTTTAAAAACTGACTATCCTAAAGATTTTACAACCAATAAAATTTGAAGAATAACACAGATAATAACTGCATTTTTATCCATGTATTTTATTCATCTTGGTAATAAAATACCGAAACAAACCACTGATCCAATAAAAAAAAAATCTGAAATGAATACTGTAAATGTATTAAGAATAATTCCCACACTATGCTTCTTTGTGCTGTAAATGTTCGACGTATTGAATATTGGAAAAACACTCGACTCAAAAGTCCACTGACCGCTACAACATTGAGATATTAATTAAAAAATATGTAGTACAACTGTTTAGATACATTGGGGACCTGTCCTTCAAAACTGGTATTTTCCCATCAAAAATGAAAACAGCAAAAGGTATTCCAATCAATAAAAGTGGAGCTAAATATCGATTTACAGATTACAGACCAATATCACTGCCATAGTTCTTGAAAATCCAGAAAACACAAAGCCAACAACTTTATCCAAAGCCAAAGCAGAGAAAAAAGTAAATCTACCTTGATAGCAGTAATTGAACTTATGCAAGACATTTCTACAAGTATACAGTTCAAGTCAAGAATTAATTTATTAAATAAAAAAATACTGTTGGGACTTTCATAGACTTAATAAAATGTATAATTTTGTAGTGGAAAAAATAGAGGGATATGGTTTAAGAGGTTTGGCAGATGAGTTGAAGATAGCTTATGGGGTTTCCCAAGGGTTTGTGCTTGGACCTAACTTATTCATACGATATACCCCAGATATCCGCCGTGCCTGTAAAGTTAAAAAGATAATAATAAAATAAAAGTTCTATTTGCTGATACAGTGCACTCCGCTTAATAGAACACCATTGGGCCGAAGCGCTTCTGTTCTACTAAGCGGGGTTTCTATTAACCGGAGACACTTTATTAGGTACACCTTCAGACACGTCGACGACCAAGTTATGCACGCAGAAAAACCCCTGCTGACGAGTTAGAAGAGATATTTCGACTGTGGACGTCCATATCTTTAATCAAACAACAAAACAACAACTTTAATCAACTTGTCAAACATCTCAAATCACGAGAAAAATGTCGTTACTTTTGTCTGGAAACAGGAGTCCGTAACTTTGTGGTTGACTTCCCTCTCAATGCGCTGGATAAGAGGGAAGTCCTGGAAACCGCGGGCGTACCTTCTGAGAATCCGGCAATGCATCGTATCGTCTGAGTATGTCCTTCTTATCCGCAGGTGATAGCCCTCGTCTCTTGAATGAAGTTGAAGCCATTGTGACGTGCGTGTGTCTATGTGTGGAGTGAGCGTGCTACCTGTTACTGTATACGGCTAGAACTACCGCGTTTTCTCGCGATAGTGGTACAGTATCGCGATAGCTACACTTCTCGCGATAGCTACACTTCGAAAACCACTAGTTTACAATGTTCATTGCTTACGGCCTGTTCTATTAAGCGGAGATCTGTTCTACTAAGCGGAGTATCTTTATAGGAAATTGCATTAGGCAAATCGGTTCCAGAGCCTTTTGCTCTATTAAGCGGATTACTCTATTAACCGGTGTTCTATTAAGCGGAGTGCACTGTAACATCATTTAATATTGTTCCGGAGAAAAGCTCTGACTGCTATGGAAAAAGAAATTATTAAATATACGAAGAAACTGGTTTGATAGAAATCAATTGTCTTCAGCACCACAAAAATGACACCAAGTCAAAATCATTGTTGACTTAACTGAAAAAAAAGATGAAATGAAACTTAATTTCTTCACATCGATTGTGACATCTATTGATGGTTTTTCTTTCTTTTTTCCAATTTTATCTATCGTGTAATGTGCACAGTCAATCAATCACTATCAGTTCACGTGCATTTCAGACATGTTCAAAGGGAAAGTCATGAAACTTTATTCTTAAATTTCCTCGATCAAATTAAGCATTGAAATGACACTTGATAATGGTTTTAGCAGCCGGGCATAATGGTGGAGCTCTTGCAATCTTTTGTGGCACAATGTAACACAGGGAGGTCGGCCACTCAGGTGGCCTTAAAGGTGTTTTAAAACCAGATTAGTATGCAGTGGCTGTCTTGATGCATCTGTCTCCATCCTGACAAGGCACAGGTGGGAAGAGTGAGTGCACAGAAAAACCTCCAAGAGTCAGCTCGCTGAAACAACCTGCCACTTGGTCTTTTACTGTTGTTCCGCCTCAGATTCGAGCTATGAAAAAGTGGCAGTGCAAAAGTGGCACTGATTCTTGAGGGAGATATATGAATCTCTTGTGTTGAACAACCTGTTCTCACCAAATGAACATGATGGATAGTTTCCCAAATCCTTAATTTACTGGCTGAGTTCACTAAGAACATATTCTTATTCATAGTGACAAAACAGAGCATCCGCAGCGAAGATACAGGACTTGATACACGGCCGCATGGCGGGAAGTTGTAATGGATCTCCTGCAAAAGCCTAACACCTGTGGCTCGGTTTGCAGAGTGGGATTTTTCAAGGGGAGATGGTGATCGCACTGACAACGTATTTATTAATAATACCCCTCCATGCCACAGAAGCCACTGACTGCCGACGGCAATGCTGCCACCGCTGCTTTTGGCACACAACCATATCTGTAACTGCTTCAGCTGCTGGATTATTTGAGGCCATATTTTTATATTAAGGAGCTGCTCTGATTCACGTTTGACCTCCATTACACGTAAGGAAAGTGGAAAGTAAATATTCTCGTTACGATAAAAGTGGATTATCCGATTTTAAAGTCAGGTCTCTCAAAGCGCACATCATGTTAAACAGACAGAAAAGTTGCTGATACATTTGTTTCAGTAGTAATTAAAACAGAAATACATTTTATTTTGCCCTCAGACCACAGTTGAGCTGATTAGCATGGCCTACTTTTATATTCTGTCTTTTAACTGTGTTCAGAAAGATTTCTAATGTTTACTGAAAACACTGCTTCATTCCCGAGTCACTTTGACTGAATGTGCTTAAAGGCTTCCCAATCTATGTTTCTCCTGAAGATCATCCCTGGCACGCGGTGGTCAATCAAATACTGGCAGCAACAATATGGTTGACCTTACTTCCATCATCACCAAAATGTGTGCAATATATAAAATCTATATTAAATGTCATGGCTGGCCGGCTCGAACAAAAGGTGATAGCAGATTGCATGCTTCGTCAATGGTGCACTCCATTTAACATAAGATGACAGACATACTGCAATTTGTTTAACATGAACCCTTTACAGCAGTGTCCTTTGCCATCCCACAGACAACATAGCGAAGTTACTCAGTTCATCGTCTTTACAGAAGCCATTTCCCTGTTGACCTTGACAATGTATCCCCACAAAAATGAAATCAATGCACATCTACTTGTCTTTAATTAAAGCTACAGCAGTTATGAACTGTTTTCATCAGCCTGTGAGACAATAATTACATATTGCCACTTCTTGGTGCTTCGACAGCCCGTTAAAGACAATCGACCGGAATGCAGGCAAGCTTGTACACAAACTGCGGGTTACATGACTGACTGCACATTTCAGAAGATGGGCTCTCTGTTGCCAACCCTGCAGCCATTAACGAGCTGTCAAACGATGAAAATATTTAATCTAATTAAAAATGCAACTATCATAATTAACTCAAATGGACAAAAAAAATTAATCGTGATTACTCACACAATTTTTTATCATTTCTTAATTTTCTTTTACATTTTTTGTCCTATTTTTCCCCATTTTAATGCTCTCATCAACATGGAATCATGAATCAGTTTTCTAAGTGCCAAATGCAAATATTTACTGAAATAACAATTTCGATTTTCAATTTTACATGAACATTTTTCACTTGGAGCAGTTATTCACACATAATCTCTCACTCAATATTACTGTCGATCAACAACAGCGAATAAAATATTTTGTCATACAACAGCTGCTTTAACAGCTTTTTTTATGAAATCAAAACAGAGCAATATAACATTATAAAGTGCACATCTAAGGTAAACTAGTACTCAGCCTATAGTGGATTTAAACCATGTTTGCATACTTCGTTTTTCTCAAGTTTGCTTTGAACACAGCAGTCTGTTTCTGTATGTTTGTTGAAGAATAACGAGACACTGGACACCAGCGTTCGTTATGTGCCGCTGTATTCGAAACTGCCGGCCGTACAAACAAGCGCACGCACTTCCCCCGTGGTGCTGGGGCAAACCATTTTGAAAGAGGGGGGTTTCACTCCCCCTAACATAGTCAGGCTATGTTGATTGTGTTGGCCCTTCTTGCGCGGAAGTCTCTCTACGGTTTTGTGTAGACCTCATTTCGGATGACTACACTTGGTTCAATGACAACCCTGGAGACGTTTTATTTTCGCTAGGCCGCTACCACTGCAGCGCACTGTCACTGTCAGACGAACACAGAGAAGCTCCACAGGCTCTATTTATATGGACACAGAACACTGTAACCTTCCACACGAAATAGTTCCAAACAAGTAACAATCGCGTCAGTGGCATACATCGTATACCTGTATGATACAGAGAGAGAGAAGAACAGGTAACTTAGGTCTTGTCAGTGGAGCAATCTGGCAACTTTTTAAAAGTAAACTTTCCATTCATAAACTCTTTAAGTATCCGTTTTCGGTGTCTCGCGCTGCCGTGGCTGGCAAAACAGACATGTCCGTGGACTTCTGCAGCGCGCTTGTTGTTTTATTTCTGGTGTATTTATAGAGCAACGTAACATCCACTTGTGACGTATGCCGCGTTAATCTCGCAAGAAAAAATTTAATCCCGTTAAAATTCATTTAAAAAAATGCCAATAAAACGGGCTAAACTGACAGCTTCGATCACAATCTGCAAAAAAAAAAAATCTAATTCCGGGGACTGCAGGCAATATGACATTATAAAACTCTTGGCACTAACCTTTCAAGTACTGTGATCAACTTAAATTAGTACATCCTTAATTTAAAAAAAATATACATTTTCTTTTTTCTTTTTGTGAATAAAAATCTCAGAACATGGATGATGATAAGCCTCGCCTTTCGTTACGTTCTTGTCAATGCACATGTTGGAATAAAAAATGTATTGATGTGTACTAATGTAGCAACAAGTAAGGAAAAAATGCTTTTGCGTGTCCACATTGCCAAATCAAATTTTCAATCAATGAAACCACATTGGTGCGAGCATTATACTATAGTATGTCATAGAAAATACAGATTCTGAAATTAAACTCAAGGTCCGGAACGGGCAACTGGCATAGGCCATCACTTGGCTACACTCAGAGTGGCCCTCCATTAATTTTTAAAAAGAAAAATGGCAGACATTGCAATAGCGCACCTCCAAGAACCGAGACTCTATGTCTTCATCTGGGATTAGAGCAAAGTCACGGCCAAATTAGATCACGTAAATTATGTTCATAGTAAACAGATTATGCGTTCACTGAATTTGAACACAAACCTATCTGCACTTTTTTTTTAAAGACGCTGTAAAATTTTCAACACAAGTCATCACTCCACGACCAATCTTAAAAGTACATTAACCCCCCACCCCCACGCAAGAACCCAGTTGACAGTTTGTTTGAAGTGCATGAAGAGTGACTAAACTTGTCCTCAAAAACAGCAGTATGGTATGCTCACTCATCCCTGATAGTGCTAAATAGTGGAACAAACAGGTGTGATGGCTTCAAGTTGCTGTTGAAATGGATCACCTGCGATGGAGGACGAACTTGACTGCCCTTTACTGCACTATGTTATACAGATGACGTGAGTCAGCATATAATGAGCGGATTTTGAAAGACATGCAGGACAAATATCAAGCCGTTGTGGTTTACGC
Source organism: Hippocampus zosterae (assembly GCF_025434085.1). Classification (NCBI taxonomy): domain Eukaryota; kingdom Metazoa; phylum Chordata; class Actinopteri; order Syngnathiformes; family Syngnathidae; genus Hippocampus; species Hippocampus zosterae. Next base: position 27,753,462 of record NC_067451.1, read on the forward strand.
ATATAAATTGAGAAATGTTTAAAAGAAAATAAAACACTGGTGTATATAAACCTTTACGGTCTCAATATAAAGGATGAATGTGCATAGCTTACAGAAAATGCAATTTTTTAACGTTAATTATCAGACAGATATCAAACAAATTAAATTAATACAATATAAAACTTTAGGACTAAGACCACTCTGTTGTTTAATAACAACTGGCATGCATGTCATCGTCAAGCAGCTAGTGTGAAGTTAGCGTTGCAGTCCCCATGTTGACTCAGTGCTTCCTCTTGTCAACAGCATAAGCAAATGGGACTCCAATGCAGAACACGAGTCACAGAAGATCAAAATTAAAGTCCCCTTTTCCACAACAAAGTTGGCTGTACTGAGTGAGAGTTGAAGACTCTTTGCATGCAGCCACTGCGGGTTTGGTTCCAAGCCAGCGACCCAGCACTTAAGCCATCCGTGCTCCACTTTTGGATACAAGCCAAGATAAATGGGAGAGTGTCAAAGACAACCACAGATCTGAATTTTGCTAAAGAAAACTAGCTCTCCTTCTGGGTTATCCACTTGACTACCAAGCTCGACGTTGCATCATCTTCAAAATATTCTGCAAAACACACAGTCATGAAGGTTTGCGCTAATTTTTGATGATCACTCTTGTTTCATATCCTTTTCTTTTAACGTAAAAGCATTGCAAAAGCAAATCACACGCCTAGAGTTAACGCTTCCTTTGATACACTGCTTGAGTCCTACAATGTCACAATATGATCTCTCAAATTTTGTCCAGTGTTTGAAACATACCTCATTTGTGGTTTTTGAAATGTCAGAGGTTTGACTCTTCGGGTTGCACTGTCATTGGTAAAAAGCGCAGTCCTGTTCATGGATGTAATGAAGAATGAGGTTGCTGAATAAAAAAATAATAATTAAATGATGTGAAAAGCAATTGTAAATAGCACTGCGACCTTATCCATATTTGTATTCATATTGCACTTAATTGAACTGTGTTTGTTTGTTTTTTCTTCTTCTTCTTTCTACCCACAACCTTGCTGCTGTAGACTGTAAATTTCCCCAGTGTGGGACAAATAAAGGAAATCTTAAATGAATGCTTTAAATGGCCTTTCAGCAAAGAGAAAATCATGCATCTCCGAAACACTGAAGTACCACTTTAAAACCAAATTATTTTCACTCTCCACTATGCAAACTGCATTGTTTTATGAATAGAACATCTCTACAGCAGTTACATGTTTTGTCAAGGCAAGGGCTGTTGAGTTTTCAGATGACACGATGATGGTCGCATACAGCCATACTGAAGTCACACAGGGGTTGCAGAATGTTTGACATGTGACACTGATCCTGATCATTTGAATCAGGTGTGTTGCAGCAGGGAAGGATGGAAAACATGCAGGACACCAACCCTCGAGGACCGGACTTTGACACCTGTGCGCTAGTACAATCTAACAACTTTCAGTTGTAATCAGTAATCAAACACATTACTTTTTCCAGACCAATAATCAGATCATTTTCTTCCTATTTATGTCATTTTCCCACGTAGAA